>NC_082678.1:40250149-40556464 GCF_025265405.1 Mesoplodon densirostris | reverse complement strand
CACTAAGGAGGGTCCCTGTCCCTGTGTCTCATCCCCAGGATCTCCAAGAGACAGTGGAACAGACCCAAAGCCTGAACATGTATTGCCATTTTGCAAATGGTATCGGGGAGCCCAAGTACATGCCTGTACAATCGTGGGAACTTTTGACCCAGACTCTGGTGGAGGCCCTGGAGAACCACAACAAAGTCAACACAGTGATGGACCTGGTTCTCTTCGAGGACGCGATGTGCCATATGTAAGTGTGCTTCTCATCGTGCCTTTCCTCAGCTGTCTCCTCTTCCCAGTGTCAGGGGTCTCATTTGAGCATTTGATGACACTTTGATGAAACTGGGAAAGCAGCTACTGCTTCTGCCATGAAGGTCAAGATGGCGGCTGGTAGAGCAGCAGCTGTGGCTTCTGCCACTGGCTGTAGCCAGCGCAGCATCGTGATGAACTCGGGAGGAACTGGATTTATTTCCTTGTCTGCCATTTACAGTCCTGGGCCTGATCATGGTGACACCAAGGGAAAATGGGAGATCATAAAATAAGGCACAGAGCAGCTCAGGACCTGCATTCCCAACTCATACTAGTCCAGTGAGATTGAAGGTTTTAAGTGCACATATTTCAAAAATTAACTATCTTTTTAAGTCTTGCTGCTATCAAATGAACCAGGGAGAGTAGTCACCAAGCCTCCCAGATAGTTTATACTCACACTGACGCTAATCCTATACTGCTCTTTATATTCCCCAATCTGAGGTGCATTTACCACCCCTCCTGCCTTCTAAAATCTCTCCACCCTGCCCCCTGCTACCCAGAGTCTCCAACAGCAAAATCCACTTTATCTTCAACTTCTCTGAACTTCCACACTGATGAATTCTAACTGAAACCTAACTGAACCCTGCATTGAGGAAAGCAGTTTTTTTCTTCCCCATTCTATGCACCCCACGGCCTAGGGAGAGGTACGGACCCTCCTTCTCCCCCACCCCACACCAGTGGCATATTTAAACCATTTCTCCTTTTATCTTTCATGAACCCCAGTTCTTTTGAAGCACAAGTACCTGGATATCCCTACTCATCACCCCTCCTTGTCACTGTCATCTGCTGACATCCCGTTGCTCCCCCTCATTTACCACCTACCTCAGTGCTTGGCCCACCTTCTCTCCTCAGCCACCCCTTTCTGCATTCCTGGCATCTGTGTGTCACCTGGTCTTTCTGTTCCTTGGCCTCCTTAGCTCCAGCGACGTTCCTTCCTTCCCACCTCAGCCACTCACTCACGTGTTCCTGCCCTAGAAGTTCTGTCATCAATAATGAACCCACATCCAAAATCTCGAATTCAAACATCCCACTCATTTGTCTCTCCTACCCCTCCACTAACCTGCTCTAGTTTTTATTCCAGCTATACTTATTTCCCAGTTTTACTGAGATACAGTTGACATATAATATTGTATAAGTTTAAGGTATAAAACATAATGATTTAAGTATATATTGCAAAATGTGACCACCATAAGGTTAGCTAACAACCATCACCTCACGTAGTTATTTTCCTTGTTATGAGAGTCTTTCAGATCAACTCTCAACTATACAATAGGGTATTGTTAATTACAGTCATCGTGTTGTACATTACATCTCCAGAACTTACTCATCTTATAACTGGAAGTTCGTGCTTTTTGACCCCTTCACCTAATTCCTCCACCCACCTCTGGCAACCACAAATCTGACCTGTTCCTGTGTGTTTGGTTTTATTAGATTCCACATGTAAGGCAGATAATACAGTATTTACCGTCCTCTGTCTTATTTCACTTAGCATAATGCCCTCAAGGTCCATCCATTTTGTCACAAATAAATATATTCCAGCTATTCTCAAACGTCATCAAGACTTCATTTCATGGAACCACCTACTTTCTCAAACTCCTTTATCCTTCTGTCCACCATGTCTTTACTTTCCTCGACCACCATAGACTCTGTCACCCAGTACAAGCTCCCCTAACTTTCCTGTCATTGCATCCATGTGACAAAGCTCTACTCTAGCTAAACCTCACTATCTTCTTTTTCCACACCTACCCCTAAACATGTGGAGATTATTGAAGAAAAACCATCATCCTGTTGACTTGATTTTTTTGCGATTTTCAGCCACAGATTTCAAGTGGGCCCTCAACTTTGCTAGAAACTCTCCTCTATGACCCTGGGCAGATTGCTGCCTTCCCCTTTGTGTGATGACTGCATCACACGTTTCTCTCCTCTTCTCAACCCTCTAACATCTCTCCCCTCTCTTTATTCCCAATTAATGAGCACAATTTTGCTGAGATAATGAAAGCAGCCAGAAGACAATTCTCTCATCTCCCTGCCATCAAATCGAACAGCCTCTCTGTATCCCACCTGCATCCCACCCACAAGTCCTGCCTTCTGTACTATTTCAGCTAAGGAACCATCCCTGTGCCTACCTGAGGCCAAACCCTCCACGTGTGCCCTGGTTCCCATCTCCTGTCACCTTCTCAGTGACTTTACTCCCTCCTGCCATGATCCTTCCCTCCCTCTTCTCTCTCTTCTTTTTTTGGGGGGCTGTGCCTCACCACTTGTGGGATGTTAGTTCCCTGACTAGGGATTGAACCCACACCCTCAGCAGTGAAAGCACCAAGTCCTAACCACTGGACTGCCAGGGAATTCCCTCTCTCCTCTTTTCTCTTTCCTTCTCTTCCCTCTTCCCCATCATCAATTCATTCATTTCTGGATCATACATATCAGCATACAAACATGCCATGTTATCATTTATCAAAAAAAGAATAAACTATTCCTTGACTCTTATATCTCTTTCACCCCTTACCCCTGTTTCTCGGCTTCTATTCAAAGAAAAACTCATCAGAAGGGTTGCCTTTACTTTTCATACTTTCTTGCTTCTCATCTGTTCCTTGGTCCATTTCTTACCACTTGAACAAAGAAGCTCTTATCAAAGTCACCACAGACCAACCTCTGGCTAAAGTCGGTTGTCACTGCTGCGTCCTTACCTTATATTATTTGACTCCCCTGCTACAATTGTCATGATTAATCACTCTATTAATTTGTTTATAGCCATCCATCCATCCATCCAACACCTGTTTATTGATTAGATGGTCTTAGTATGAGTGCAGGGATCTTTGTCTTATTCACTGCTAGATCCACCCCCAATACCTAGGACAGTGTCTGGAACATAGCAGGTACTCAGTAAAATTTCTTAGCACATCATATAGGATAAATGATACAGAGGAAAACAGAAAGGTAAAAGGGATAGAGAGTCCTGGGAGGTAAGTTCAGCTGTAAATAGGGTGGTGAGGGAGGCTTCACCGACGAGGCAGCATTGGATCTGACATGTGAGACCCACACTGAACACAGCTCACCACGGGCTGGTGCACAGTGTTCTGCCTGCATCAATTCTCTTGGGCTTCACAAACACCTTGAAGAAAGTCAGGTCTACTATTATCCCTATATTATAAATAAGGGAACTGATACCCGGAGAGATGAGGGAAGTGGCCCAGCATCACACACACCCCAGGAAGAGGTAAGCCAAAGCCTACACTCATGCAGCATGTCTGCTCAGGACCATCACACGACAATGCTTCATACATTCCCCTAATCCAGTGTAAGCTCCTTGAACACACAGACTCTCTTGCTCACTGCTGAATCCCCAGTACCTTGGACAGCGTCTGGTGCATGGTAGATGGTCAGTAATAAGGGTTTTAGGGTGTTTGTTCACTAATCTGGTGAAACTTCAGGGAGTATTTTCCCTCCTCTCTAAGAGCTACCAGAGCCTGTGTCATAGTCTTGGAATTGAAGAAAATCTTTGTCTTTTCAGGGTAAATGTAATTTGGGAGAATAGCAAGTGATTCAGTCAATGTGGTTTCCAGCATGGGTGATCAAACTGCCTAATATTGTTCTTAAGGACAAAATAAGACTATGAAAACTGGTTTTTCTCCTGAGGCTCCTAACCAGCCTCTGAAGATAGTTTCCAAAGAGAAACCTGAGCTGCATTAGCAATGACAAAATAACTGGAATAATGAACTCCCTTGAGGGGGACAATTTGGAAGAATAAAATGTATCTCGATGTATAATTTCCTGTACGTTTGTTTTAAAATATCAACGTCCCATGACTCCCTTCTTGCACTGCCCTTCCCTCCCCTCCCGGGCGCTCCTTCATCCTCTTTGTTGCCTCTACCCTCAGAGAAAGCAGAAGCATTCCCCTCCTACACCGGAAAACGGAATGCCGAACAGCCCGCTGAGAAACACAGGTGACTGAGCTGTCGGCATCACTCCACAGAGTGCCCCGACGAGGCTGTACGCGCTCTCCCAGGAGCCCCAAGGGCCAAGCCCAAGTTCAAGTCCTCATTCTGCCACCAATTGGCGGTGGTGCTTTGCGAAGGACACAACTTCCCCAAGCCTCAGTTTCCTCCTCCGGAAAGTGAGGATGATGAGGATGCTGCATGACAAGTGCTTCGCACTTACTAAGCAGTCCATGGTGTTAAGCTTTATCTTTCCGCTGTTGTTTTCTTTCCCTAAAAGCACCATTTGCTCTCCTACTGACTTCCTTCACCATTTCAGCACATTCTAGTTCTACTTTTTCTGAAAGCTTCACACTAGATCTTTCTCCCTGCTTTTTGCATTATCTCCGTCTACCTTTTTCTTTGTTTTTTTCATTCCGACCTGTGCTTTTCCGATTCCTCTTTTTTCTCTTAGAATCGCTTCACGTTTATTAGCAAAAAAAGGAACTTCAGATGTACTTCTCTTGTGCCCCTTCTTTTGTGCATCTTATTGGTTCTCGTGTGTGTGCGTGTGTGTGTGTGTGTGTTTAGTCTTCAATAAGCCAGCTTCCTCCAGCTGTGCTGTGGTACGTTTTCAGCTTTTGTTTTTAATCTCCCAGAAACTCAGTAATGGCCTTAACTCAGACTGCCTTGGTTTTCTGGCCCAGGAATCCTTTAGAATATTGATCTTCTTTTTAGATTCTGTAATTTAAATGCAGAGTCCTTTGCCCTCGTCAGAGGTTGTTAATGAATCCCCAGCTGGAATCCAATGCTGACAGTTGCAGACTTAACCATTCCTTCTTTGGAAACTTCAGCACTAATGATGCATTTCCATTTAGATATTGAATAGCATGGACCATGCTAAGCTGAGTTCAGGCCTTCCAGGATAGAGCTGGGTGTTGGGCAGCCCGCAGAACCTACCTGGACTTCCCCTCCCCCATGCCTCCTCTCTCCTCAGTAATTCATTCCTTCCCCCTCTTTTTGTGAAGCTGAAGAGAGGGCCTGGATATCTTAACACCATATTTTCTCCTTTTATCATTGTAGCCAGGCACCATCTCATGTAGACACAAAGCAGATGATTCCTTGCACCTACCTCACCTCAAATGTGATGCTGAGTATCAGGTCTGGGGTGTTCTGCTTACATTTAACAGAAATTTCTTCAATGCCTTGAATGTGCTAGTACTACAGAGAAAACAAGATGAGTATACACACTCTTCAGATGTCTAGAAACCACTGTTTAATAAGGGAGCAAGAGAAGTGTACACCTGTCTGATACAAGACAGAGTATCACAACTAAATAATAATAAACGAAAAAGTAAAATCACAGAAAGAGCTAAAAGTAGTCAGTAAATACCTTCTGAGTATTTAGGGGAATAAAATGTCACTACATAAATGTAGTGACATACAAGCCCTCCACAGCGGCTTCATCACTGGTTATGTTATCCCCAAATACACTGGCTTAACTTTCACATTCGACTAGCACAGTCTAACATATTCTCACCCTCCAGTATAATAGAGTCAATTTTTGATCACTTCTACCTAAGAAGAAATTGATGCCACCATTCTGGGGGCCAGTTTTTCAGTATTTATCAGAAGTTGTGAAAAGTGTCTTACTAGGAACTTATCCTGCGGCCATAATTAGGCCTATAAACCCAGGTTCCTCCTGTCACCATCACACATGCCCTCCAATCCTGCCTGGCTGCCTTGGGCTCTTCCTCCACCACCACTGCTTCACCAGAGGCTTTGGCTTAAAGCAGAGCAGGGTGACCTCAGTCCACTCAGGCAAGAGGTGAGGCGAGGTCTGGGAACAATTTAACTCCCTCTTCCCAAGCTCAGCCCAGGATGTGCCTGCAAGGAGGGCTCCAGTCCTCACCTGGACCATTACGCCTGCTCCTCACGGAGGGAAGTCTGATCAAAGCCCTGTGCCTCTGCTTCCCTCTCTCAGCTGCCACATCAATCGCATCTTGGAGTGCCCGCGGGGAAACGCTCTGCTGGTCGGCGTAGGGGGGAGCGGCAAGCAGAGTCTGACGAGGCTCGCGGCTTTCATCAGCTCCATGGACGTATTCCAGATCACACTGCGGAGAGGCTACCAGATTCCTGACTTCAAGGTAGGGGGCCGGGCAGCTGCGGGGGGGAGGCTCTGTCTCTCCCCAACTGCCCACGACTCCCTGTCACCCTGCATTAGCTCTTCAGCTCCCTCGCCAGAATCTCCCCTTAATCATCTGTCCACCTTCTTCTTAGACTCTGGGCTGGTGACTGGAGGTGCTTAGACCCTGAGAACACCGACCTTCCCAAGGTCTGCATCTGGGAGACCTCAGCTACTTTAGGCATCTGTAGAGCCTCAGTTCTCACCCAAATCGGAAGCACATCTACATCAAATTCAACACACAGCTCTCCAGCAGCCCTAGCAGACAGAAGGAATACTGACAGTTTGCCCAAGTTTTATAAGAATTGCATATATTAAAGGTTGGGTTCAGTAACCACCAGCTGCTGGGACCTTCAGTGACATGGCCTGGTTGGAGACGTAAGGCACTTAGGAGCCACAGTGCATGCCCTGAAAGTGGAGAAAGGCATTAAATACGACCCTCAGAGGTCACTTTGTCCAGCCCCCTGTTTTGATCCATGACCAACAATAGAGGCCCAGTAGGGAGTCATGAGGTCATTTCCATCAAGATGCTGCTCTTGCTGTCCCTGGGAGAATTCCAACCTGCACGGAGCCAGACCCGCCCACCCGACTTCATAATCTCTCAGCTGGTGATGCTCACTGCTGCTCTGAAACCACAGCTCAGCCTCTTGCGATTGCCCGAATCTAAGGTCATACTCCGGGTTCACATCAGGTCAATCTTTAGTGCTTCCAAAACAGAAAAGACAAGATAGTGCTCATTCGAATCATGCATTTACAGAATGATCTAAGACACTGGTACTCAACCTTGGCCATATACTGGAATCCCCTTCAAATAATAGTGATGCCTGCATCCTACCCCCGAGAAATCCTGACTTAACTGTTCTGGGGATTGGCCTGGGCATCAGGATGGTTGAAAGTAACCCCTGGTGATTCTAAGGAGAGCTGGGAAACACTGTCTTAGGTGATTCTGTAAATGCGTTGGTTGAGAACCACTGATCTAAAAGGAAGTTTATTAACGTCAAAGGGGAATTATTTGGACACAAAGGAAGCTCTGCTATAAGGAAATGTATGAGGGTGATAGAGAATGAGCTTTGAGTCGTGTGAGAGAGAGATGACTAAGATTACGGACCAATGGCTGAGCTTCAGAAAAGGGATGCATCAAAGGAACCAAGAGTGACCAAGCTGGAAAAATTCAGGGCCTGGCATCCTAGCCCCAAATTTCATCTACCTATAGTTTTGAATGGATGCAATTTCCTACCAAATGATTGTGTGTACGTATGTATGAGTGTGTGTGTGTACGTTCCCCAATATATTTTTTAACAGCAAAAGTCTTTGCTGGAGCTAGCCATGAGAACATAAGACTCTGCTACTATATGATATATTCATCCCCCAGGCCAGGAGGCCCAAGTACATGACTCTTCTGTCAGGACCAAGAGCAATCACTTGCCTCCTGGGGCAAGTCATTCATTTGTATGATGATATAAGTAGCACAGATGAACAGGGGAACATCTCTGTCCTTTGGAAAGCTGTTACCTGTTTGCACAAAGCAGGAGCTCTAGGAGCTAATTCAGGAGCCACAGTGGTTGTATGAATTAAAGATCATCATTATTTATTCTACTTGCCCACCTCTATTGGGATTGAGGCCTGGGAATGAGGCATATTTTCTGGCCTGTGAGTGCAAGATAGCACTCCTCCCTCCCTCCCCTTGCTGGTCTCTTATCAAGAAAGCCCTCTTCTCAGAGATCTCTGACGTTGCTTCTGCAGGCGGACCTGGCCAGCTTGTGCCTGAAAGCCGGGGTAAAGAATCTCAGCACCGTGTTTCTCATGACAGACGCCCAAGTAGCTGATGAAAGGTTCCTTGTGCTCATTAATGACCTCTTGGCATCTGGTAAGAGACTCTTTGCACTTAAATGTCTCTAACAAATTCCTGCTGGAGTTGGAGTCATTCCAAGGTGGAGATTTTGTTTGAGGTCAGAAGAGCGAGGTCATAGAAATGAGGGAGAAAGCTGACACAGCGGAGAACTGGTTCATCAAGGTCCTTCTAGGATTGCTGCTGGGCCTGCTGTCTTTTATTCTCCTTACATGCAAAACAGACAGTAGTCTTATGGCTTTCTTAGTGGGACTAGGTATGACAATAGGAGGAAAGTAGGTTAGGGCCTGCAGATCTGCTGATTCCAGAGAGAAGGTGCTGTTCCCTCCCCACACCCAAGACAGAGAGAAACTGGAATGTGCTCAGTATTTCAGGGAGGTAAGGCATTAGCAGCAAGATACACATACAGAGTACATGCACACACAAAACTTACCCAAGAGGGCAAGGTTAGGTTGCCAATTTAATTAATCAAGGATTCAGAACTTTATGGAAGCAAAGTAGAAGCAGGAACAGATGGAGGATGGTTTTCTTAGATTACAAAGAACTTGACAAAGGCTGTCTCAACTTCCCTGTGACACTATCAGTGCAAGATAGGACTTCAGTTCTTGATACTTTGCTGCCCTTATTTTTTTAGGGATTCAGGACTTATGCCAACCATTCTAGAAAAAAAAAGTTTATGTATACACATATATGTATATACATATATGTATATATAAATATACATAAACATACACAAGATATATATATATATGTATATATATCCAAGAAGATAAAACAATATAGTATAAAAATTATGCATTTTCAGAAATTTGGGGTATATGTATATTTATATTTATATTAATTAAAAGGAGAATATGATTTCCTGACTCTTAACCCAAATTTAGCATCTATAAAACCACCTCTTATCTGGGCTAATAAAATAGTCAGTGCACAGATGTTCTGAACAAAATTTCTGCTTCCAGATTTCTGCTTCCAGATTTCCATTTCAGAAAGCCTGTTTCTCTACAGTTCACCTCCTGGCTCTCTGATTAAATACTCTTTAGTTTATGAAGTCAAAGGACCATGATCACAATATACTTCTCCAAAGTGTATTCCATGTCATATATAATATTTCAGGATGGCTCTTTCCATGCAGTCTCTAGGAACTTTACTGCTTCAGAATCGTTGACAGCTTCAAATTTTGTGCCCTTGTACCCCAGGCCATTTTACTATCACTTCCATGACGAGCTGCTGGTCTTTGGTCCAGACCATGCACTAGCAGGCTCTGTGAGCAGCCTTCGACTTCCTCCTGATGAGGACCAGAGTCGCATCAGGTTGGGACTGATGGCTCCCACCATAACACTGATCCCACACTTTCGTTCCCTTCCCAACCTGCCCTATTTAAGTTAGTTTTATATCCAGGAATTTGCCTACTAACTCTTATACCTTTTCTCCTCCAATCCAACAAATTGTCCTTTTCTTAAATACTGTCTTTTAAACATCCCACCACCTTCTACAACAGTATTTCACCTACAACACTGCCTCATCTTTTGTTATTTTACCAAATAATGAGAGACGGGTCCAACTGTCCTCCCACCCTGAAGCTGTGCCCTAAAGTCTAATTTGTAAAACAATCAAAAAAGGTAAAATTGTGCTTCCAAAGACTTATAGCTTTGGAGATGCCAGGCATGTTGCCAGCCTCACCCTGTATCTCATTTGGCTCCAATCCAGCCAGGTCACCTTCTCCTATAATAATGTCTGAGACACAAACGATGTTACACTTTTACCAATTGAAATTTTATTCCTCAATTAAGTATTTTTAATTTTTCATTTAGAAAACAACTTGTTTCAAGTTCAAATGAATTTTTGAAGCCCTGCCCAGTGAAAACTTAATGCAATCAGTGTGCTTCAAAGTCATGGAATTTCAAACTCACATTTTTAAGGCTTCTATACAAAAACAGGATTTACACACACATGTTAAAATGGAGCTACAATTAAAAGTAATACTTTTCTAATCTTCATCCCTTTTATCTTAACCATTTTGACAGGGAGAATTGAGCATATCTGAGTTCTAATATCCCCTGTCAGATAATTTCTGGCTAGAAATTAACTGACTGCCAGTCCAGGCAGAGCAACAGAGATTCCTCAGAGCCTCCCCATCCACTTAGTTTTTCAATTTTATGGGGTTGTGCAATCACTGCATTCTTGGATAACACAGTAGAGACTAGGAAACTATACATTGGGCTACCTTGTCATTAGCTCATCCCTCTCTAGTCATCTACAAATCCTATTAGGTTGAAGATAAGGTACAGTGAGCGAATTCCACTGATTCAACACTCCCCCGAAACATCTTCCTCAGTGACCTCATGATCTCGTGCCATAGGCTATGTGCTTTCCTCCCACACTTCTTTAGCTCATTGTTTCATCCCTTGGTTTCCTGGCACCATTTCCAGAATCAAACTGTACTGGTAATTCAGCACATAAATCCCACCTCTGACACCACCCAAACATTTCAGAACCCATCATTGTGCCACTTGCATCTCAGATTGGTTGCAGATGGACAGTAAGAAATCCTCCACTCAAAGTTAAAAAATTAAATCAAGTTTCTTAGCAAAAGCCACATAATTGTATAAGAAGCAAGGTGGCCACCTAAATCAGAGTGAATGAAGCCTGTCTTTCAGTCACTTTCTTCAGCTACCAGAGTCCTTAATGGGGCTCATGAAGCTTCTGGTGAAACTATGCATGAAATGTTGGCCCTTGCTGAGTCTGAAAAGTTCAATTCTTTCTATGTCCTTGTTGCCCTGTATAATAATTCCTGAAGAATGTACACTGGCCATCAAAAGCAGGTATTTAAAAACTCTCACAAAATTTGTTCTCTCTTGGTCCTCCTTCAACCAAACTCAGCATCAGCATGGGCCCATCCTAATCTAAAGGGAGAAAATAGAATCCTTTCCTGGTTTTTTGGTACAGCACACCTGCTTCTAGGTTTCCAGCATTCCAGAAAGCCCATTTTATTGCAGTCCCAGCTAAGAAGACCTAGTCTGCTCCAGGTGTGGTGTCTTTTCCTCTCCTTACTCTGCCATATTTCATACTTCATTTTACTTTGGGATCTTATGTTGGGATGTCCTTTTTGCTTTTCAAAAGGCTTAATTGTTCACTCCAAAATTAATATTTCTCTTCCCTGGCTCAGACTAGATCACTTTGCATCTATTTGTATATTCAAAACCATTTATTAAGCTTCCGTGTTCCAGTCAGTAACCTCTATGTGGTCTATTGGAATAGTTGATAACCAATTGAGTCCCCTCTCTTGTAAAGCCATATGCCTCTCCATCTCTGAAATAGACTGTCCTTATTACATTTGGGCCAAATCTCCTCCTGGAATGTAAAACATGAAAAGATCCTCTCATCTTCCAGGTGCTTTAGGATTAGATGCAGGATTGACATGTTAGTGATCTGTACACATCACTTGAGAATGTGGAGTCTGGAAATATTTGTAACAGTCTTGGCATTGGATTGTTCTCCTCCCATGAGCATCTAGAACTGGATTCCCTGATAGGCCAACTATGCTTTACACAAGTTATATTCTGGCCCAGTTTCCCTGAAAGGAAAAAGACAAAGTGGCAAAAGAGAAGTGGCAAAGATGGCAAAGATGAAAAAGGAGAAGCCAGCAAGCATGCATCAGATCTCCTAAGCATACTTTGTGGTCTCAGGGGATCTGTTTACCACATGCGTCCCCAAACCATAAACCATGGAAATTTAAACCAGCACTTGGTTGCTTCCAGCTGCCACACAGAAATGCCCAGAGCGTAATGCAAAAAGTTGCTTGAGTAACAGCTTTTCTTTTCTTCGTGTGGTACTAAATTCTCATACAAGTTACTTGAGACTATGTCTCTGTGCATTCTCCTACATTACTAACCTCTCCCTCACCACCTATGTCCAAGAGATAATCAGTTGCCACCAATTTTACCCCCTAACTATTTCTGAATCTGTTCTCCTCTGTCATGACTACCACTGATCTTTTCATCTTTTGCTTCAACAAGTGCAGACACTTCTTTTTTTTATTTTATTGAAGTATAGTTGATTTACAATGTTGTGTTAATTACTGCTATACAGCAAAGTGATCCAGTTATATATATTCTTTTTTATATATATTCTTTTCCATTATGGTTTATTATAGGATATTGAATATAGTTCTCTGTGCTATAGAGTAAGACCTTCTTGTTTATCCGTTCTACATATAAAAGCTTACATTGCAGACACTTCTTAACTCATCTCCCTACCTCTCAGGGAGGCCCACCCCCATCCATTTTCCTCACTGCTTCCAAAAAGGTCTATCAAACTATAATTCCTTCCTCAGTTCCTAAATGAATGCACGATAAGCTGTTTTGTACAAAAAAAACAAAACACAAAAAACCAGCTGCCTTTGACCTGCTTCCTTCCTTCCTTACTAGCTTACCTCCCCATTATGATCTGGTAATTCCCACCTCCTTGAAATAACACACTGTACTGCCTCCTGACATCCTTACTGGCTCACACCGTTCCTTTTGAACCTCATGCCCTTCTCCTTTCTCTGGATTAACTTCTACCCATAGTACAAGACTTATCTTGGATGTTATCTCTCTGGGAAGTCTTCACTAATCCACTGTCGCCACGAGGAATGAGAAACATCCCTCTGTGTTCCTCTAACATTCAGTGGCTGCACACACCACCATTGTACTGAAATGACATTGTAAACTTATGAAAGGCAGAGACTGTGTTGTCTGTTGTTGGTTCATTTTTTGTTATGAAATAATCCAGAGGTATAAAAGATAAGGATTTCCTACTGCCCAGCTTAGGAAATAAAACAACACTGATCTAATTATAACCCTCTGCAAAGACTGTGTTATTTTCACCATTTACATTGTCAGCACTGAACGCATCTCCTGGCCCATAATTAGCATTCAAGAGGTATTCGTTGAACCAAGGTGTGTAATATCATGAGAAAGATGTGTCATCTTACATATTAGATATTACTGTTGAACACGTGCTTTGAGAAAGTTTCCAGCCATGCAGAGAGAGGGCCAGGGGTCCTGAGATAGTCATCACACTCCCTGTTTTTTCTCCCTTGAGACCAGGGAAATGTTTCTGAAAAATGTTATTCCTGGGTGGGGTCAAAGCCCTTAAGCCATTGTGATGCTAACTGGTTTGCGCAGAATAACCCTCAGCTTTGCCTTTTTTATTACCAAGCTCCAACTAACCAAACCATCTTAAATTATCTCAAAGCAGAGTGGCCTCTGAGAGCCCCAGACCACACAGAGAAGATGATGATGAGTCTGACTTGCAAAATATCAGGACATGTTAAGGACCACAAGAAGCCATTCTACACTAGGCAGCAGAAATAGGGCTTCCCAACTTTAGGTCACAAGAGGAAACTCTTCAAATATTTAAATAGCCTCTGCCTCTGTTCACATCACAAAATGCCCTCTGGCAGTTCAGTCTCCTGCTTCTCCTGCTTTCAGCATGACTACCTACATCGCACAATAAGTGACAGGAATGTTGTAAGGAGAAATTGGAGGAACAAACCTGGAAATGCAAACTTTGCTCCCAATTCAGAGGTGCTCAGTTCCATCTGGTGATCTTCTTCTTAAGGGATCTTGGGAATTGTGTGACAAATACCCCCATCTTAAGAACATGGAAAAAGTCTCTAAAAGGCCTGGGTGTTTTCAATATCTTGGCACTTAAAGGTATCATATAAACTAGGGCGAGCACACTTTTTCTATAAAGGGTCAGAAAGTAAATATTTTCAGCTTTGCAGACCATACAGCCTCTGTCACAACTACTCAGCTCTGTCATTGTATTGGACAAATAGCCATAGACAGTATCTAAATGAATGAGTGTAGCTGTGACCAGTAAAACTTTATTTATGGACAACAAAATTTGAATGTGATGTAATTTTCATGTGTCATTAAATAATATTATTTTAATTTTTTCAATTACAATTTTCAAAAATTGTAAAAACCATGCTTCGCTTGCAGGCAGAGATAGAGGGCCAGATTTAGCCTATAGATCATACTTTGCCTCCTCAAAGGACATAAATCCTACATATTTCAAAAAATAGAAAGGTGAAGAATGCAGACTCTATTATTACAAATATTCTAAGACCAAAGGGAATTCAGGTTCTCACTGGAGGACTCTAACGTACTTATAGATAAGAAACTGCAGATTATCAGAGGGGCAAAGGAGAAAGGAATTCAGACCACTGCAGGCAGTCAGCCCCAGAAGTATGAGTATGGCTCACATCAATTCCATTTGAGTATTTCTCTTTTTAAAACTTCCGTGAACTCCTTAACTCCCAACACATGCTAAATATCATTTCATTTTTCTAGCCGTTTTCTCTGGATTCTTCCATTAGTAAGACCTTGATTCTGACAAGTTTATATCACTGGGTATTTTGTATGCATTCTATGAAATAATGAATGGAAATTAAATCAAGTTTGTCCAATTAAGGGAAGAAAGTAAATGATCATTTTCACGATAATTCATTTTTTCATTTTTCCCATTTAAACAATCAAGTTTAATTAGTATAAAACTCTAACCCAACTCTTGGCTGGATTAGTGTTGTCAGACTATGAAGGCCAGAAATCTGTTGGAAAGTTGAGTTTCCTCCAGATACAGTAGGTCAAGGAAGTGCAGCAGCTTCAGTGGTGAAAAGAATCACAATTCCCATCACTGAGATTAGTTAGTGGCCATTTGCCAAACCACCCACCTTGGAGGACCTCACCCAAGTCCACAGGAAACAGCACAGGTAGTGACTCCAGTGGCTTCTTCCCACTCTAACATTTCTACGATGCTAACATTTCTTTGTTGGTTACGGAGGAAGGAAGAAGCACGTGGGTGTGCAGAACTTCAAAGGGGAGCTTGTATATGACTTCAGGTCCACGTAGCTTCAACACCTACCTAAAGCCTTGTCCTGGAAATAGGAAAGAGCTTTTCTGATAGCCATAGAATATCCTGGAGTGAACCACATTCATCTTTACCTCCTATCCAGTGTTTCCAAGATTTAACTGCACCAGTGCTTCCTTCATTCTTACATCCCTTAAGCTCATTTCTCTCCTTGAGAAAACTTAATGCCATTCACTATCAGCCTCACAACTACCTTTATAGCTCCCAGTCTGTCTGCATTTCTTTGCAGTTTTCTTCATTCTTCCTTTCCAAGGCCAACTCTTCCATGTGAGCTAGGGGCCCACCAGCTGGTTCTTAATTCAGAATTTTGTTTTATTCTATCCCCTCTTTCAATTTCTGACTCTCCCTCACAGTTTTCACATTCTCACCACCCACATTTACTTTTTCCTTTTATGTTTTTCTATATTTGTTTACAAAACATGTTGGGATACAGAAAGCAATAAAACAAACACCCATGCAATTATGAACATGTTGCAAAATAGAAACATCTGATGTGTGCAAGCAGAGTGCTTTACAACAGGTGCCCAAAATGTAGATTGTTAAATTGCCTGGTATGTGCATTTCAAGTTTACTAAAAAGTGCCAGTTGCCCTCCTGAGTAGTTGTACAGATTTATTCTCTGCTTGAATACCTATTTTCTCCTAACCTCACCAACACCTGGTTTATCTGACATACCAGTTTTTGCCAAAGGATATAAAATGGAATCTCATTTTTGTCCTTTCCCTTCTTACCTGTGACATTGGAGCATCTTTTCAAGTGTTTATTGGCTATTCACCTTATGTTAGTTGCCTTTTTATATAGTTTGCTCTTCGGTTCTTTCTTTTTCTTATGGATTTGTAAGAGTCCTTTGTATATTCTGGATACTAACCCTTTGTTCATCATGTAGGTCATAAATGTCTTTTTTGAAGTCTGTATCTGAATTTTGTCATGCTGATTTCATTTAAATGTTGTAAACCTTAGTCTTTTTATGTTTCGTGCTTTTTGTGCTCTATTTCAGAAATTGTGTCCTATCCAACACCGTAAAAATAATCTTTTGTATTTTATCTATAAAATATTACTGTTTCATATTCATGTCTTTAATCCACCTGGAATGAATTTTTGCTTGGTATTCTAATTTTATTTTTTTATATTAGTATTGAATTATCCTAACATCACTTACTGATTTGTTCATCCTTTTTTAGTATACTGATTTTGAATATGAATTTCTTGTTTACATCTGGGTCCGTTTCTAGGTGTTTCACTCACTGTTCTATTTATTTACCCAAGTACCAATTTCACATTGTTTTAACTAACATAGCTTTATAAGGAGACTTGATTTCTGATAGAACAAATCCTTTCTTCCCGTTCTTCACAAGTATCATTGCCATTCTTTACCCTTTGCTCTTCCATATGAATTTTAGAATATGATTGTCAGGATTGAAAAAGAAACCCATTTGACTTTGGGAGGTAATTGCATCTTTGTGATACTGGTAATACTGAGTCATCCACCCATGAGCAGAGTATTTCTCTCCATTTATTTTGGGTTTTATTTATGCCCTTCAGTAATACGTTATAGTTTTTACATCAAGACCTTGCACATCTTTTTATATATTTATTACTGCCTGTCTTATAGTTTTTGCTGGTATTCTAAATACCTTTTGCTGGTATTCTAAATAACTGGTTATTCTAAACTTTTTACTGGTATTCTAAATAAAATAACTCTTTTTTTTTTTGCTGAAGTACAAAAGTGCCATTTTATTTCCAATATTAATTTTGTATCCAGCAAGCTTGTTGTTTAACACACTTAGGAGTTCTGATTGTTTATGTGTATATTCTCTTAGATTTCCTATTTAGAAAATTAGATTTTGATGATAATAGTTTTATTATTTCCTTAACTATCCATATAAATTTTATTTCTTTTCCTTGACTTGTTAGCCTAGGACATCTGTATAATGTTGAATAGAAAACATGAATAGCAGTCATGCTTGTCTTGTTCTTAATTCAAAAGAGAATATTTTAGTATTTCACCGGTAAATAGATATGATGTTTGCTTTGGGTCTGTGACAGATACCTATGATCTGGTTAAAAGAAATCTCAAACTAAATTTTCAGAAATTTTGTGCAACTGTTTTGATGGTCATATCGTTTTACTTCTTTAATCCATTAATGTAATGAATTATTCTCATAGATTTTTCTAATATTTAACCATCCTTGCATTTCCAAGATAAACTCTAATTGGTCATCATATATTTATTTTTATATACTTAGTTGAGATTTTTAAAGATTTTTTCCATTATATATTGCCTCACTAATACGCTAGTTTATCTAACTTTCAGAACTTTGCCAATCTGTTAAAAAATAATAATTAAGTATCTGTGCTCCGATTCTTCCCAGGAGAGATCCCAGATCTCTACTCTGATGATGAGGTTGAAAACATCATAAGCAATGTGAGGAACGAAGTCAAGAGCCAAGGTCTTGTTGACAACAGAGAGAACTGCTGGAAGTTCTTTATAGAGCGGGTCCGACAACAACTGAAGGTACAAGGATTTTCTGCCCGGGGTAGACAGGACCAGAGATGGTCCATGGGAGCCTCTATGGATATTTCGGACACAATAAGGTGTACTTATTGATTGTCTTGGGAGTGAGTGGTTAGGGTGCAAGACCCTTCTCAACCTGAGCACCTGTGCAAGGATGCCCTTCTCCTGTGCTTCAAGGGCAGTGGCCTCCCTCTTGCCTCCTGAAGTCCCAGCATTTCTAATCACTTGGCTGGAAAGGCTGCCTAGCATTTACAGATTTTTGTCTCTGTTGATATGCTTCCCAATTTCCTGGGAAATAAAGAATCCAAGGCCATGTCTGTCTCTCTGTAAGTATATCTTGGATACCTTCTTGGTTCTCCCCACCCTCTGCCTTCTCAGGTGACTCTCTGTTTCTCCCCGGTGGGGACCAAGCTGAGGGTCCGCAGCAGGAAGTTCCCCGCCATTGTGAACTGCACAGCCATCGACTGGTTCCATGAGTGGCCACAGCAAGCCCTGGAGTCCGTCAGCTTCCGCTTCCTTCAGAACACGGAGGACATTGAGGTGAGAGGGCAAGGGAGACACCCCTCAAGCTCCTCTCCACCTCTGGATACAAGGAACCCCACATCCAGCAACTTCAGGTTGTTGGAGCACAGCTTTCCATGTGGTGAAGCAGCAAGGCGGGTGGGCAGTCACCTGCCGTCTTCATGGCCAGATGACCTCTTTATTTCCTGCCCTTTGATTCTAGCCCACAGTCAAGCCATCGATTAGCAAGTTCATGGCTTTTGCCCACACAAGTGTCAACCACACCTCCCAGTCCTATCTGAGCAATGAGCAGCGCTACAACTACACAACCCCCAAATCATTCCTGGAGTTCATCAGACTCTACAAGAGCCTGCTGTGCAGGAACGGAAGGGAGCTCAAGTCCAAGATGGAGCGGCTGGAGAACGGGCTGCTGAAGCTCCATAGCACCTCCGCCCAGGTGAGCGACGTCCTTCCAGTTCTCCTGCCTTCGGGGGGCTCGAAGGTAGTGGGGCGACCCCTTTCCAGAGGACTAGAGGACCACAATCAAGGTCTGCAGACCACACACTGTTCTCCAGAGGCACTGGTGCCATCAGAACAGTGCCGGTGACACCCAAAAAGCTTTATCAGAGGTCCAGGTTCTTGTTGAACTCATCCAAAAGAGTTTGGGCGAGGAACACAAAACACAAAGGAAAAAACACACACACACTGATGAGCAAAGAGAGCAAAGAAGCAGTTTATTCAGTGCAGAAGTGAAAGTTACACACTCAAGAGTTCGGGCATCCTCACAGTGAGGGGCCCGCCACAGGGTTTTTGATCCTCTTTTTATCCTATTTTTAGCCCTTTGAATGGGTGGGGTCTTTCTGATTAGGGATGGAATATTCATTGGGGGAGGGTTGAAGTGTGGCCTGGATGGCACCAGGTTGCATCAACTCCCAGTCCTGCCCATTCGTCTCCTGAAGCCACAATACATGCACTCTAAGAGCTGTTTTCCCTTAAATTCTACCTTACTAGTCAAGCGCCACACGTGAAAGGTCATACAGAGTCATCAGCAACCTGTGCATTTTTATTGCGCATGCTCTTCAGTTTTCATGGTCAGAGTTTCTTGTTCAGATGCTACACAGTTTCTGTTTTAGATGCCATTCCTGCATGCATCATGGCCTCATTAAAAAGCAAAACAAGGAGGTGACATTGGCCTCTGCCTAAGGCCTGGCCCTGTCTTTCCTGCCTCACCAGAAGCCCAGCGGAGTTCTCCAGTGGAAGTGCACATCCCCAGCTGTAGCTTGGCGCTTCCTCTCACTGTACAGGAATCCCCTGAATCTCCTCTTCTCTCTTTCTGTTTATCACCTCTTCCGTTTCCTCTACTTTCTTTTCCTCTCCAACCCATAGTCCTTTCATCATCAAAACCCAAAGAGATGAATGGCTGGGAGAAATGGTTGCAGGGTTATACCAATTTTCTTTTGTTTCTTGTGTCTTACAATGTAATCTGTCAAAGAGCCATTGGAGTCTAATTTCTTAAACAAATCCTGTCTCATATCATGCATTCCCTCAAATGTTCCTAAGTGGTTGGCCATCCGAAGAAGGCCCCTGTTGTCCTGTCCTTGTTTTGTTTTCTGCTTACTCTTCCAAATGGAATGAACCTATTTCAGTTAATTTACTATCCTTCCCTTGAGAGCTGGGGACAACTCTAGCGCCTTCTATGCCCATCAAATATTGCTGGCCCCTCAATGGCCCCTTTTTGTGCTCTGCTTACCAGCCGCAGAGCCGGCCTCTCATTAAGGCAATGAAATTTCATGCATTTGCACAATTAAACTAAAATTGTAATCAATTTAATTCTTGGGCATCACATGTTCCTCTAGGTTTCTAAGCCTTTCATTTACTGTCACTTTCTCAGAGCTCTGCCTTTGGAATAGCTCTATTGAACTTCCTCCTTCTGACTTGCCCTTTCTCCCTACTTCAGTTTCTTGATTCATAGATGTAGTGTATCTAAAGGATTTCAGTTCATTTAGTGGGATGCAATGAGCCCTTGCAATCTATACACATAGAATTTCTTCTGCTCAGGAAATTGTTCTTCTATCATCAGCTTTTGCTCATCTGGTTGGGCCTCTCCTCCAGGAGCGATGATGAACTAGATGGGTTCCTTGTGCTCCGTATCTATTATCTGCTCCCTCATTGCTTTCCATCCCTTTGGCCTTTTCCTCTACATCCCAGGAGAGCTTTGCAAGTTCATCCTCAACAATACTAATCTCATCGTGGGCAATATTGCTTCCGCCGCTTAGGCTTCCGGTGAAGACTTTAACTACACTATTATATTTTCCATATCCGCACAGACCTTCCTCATCTCATCCTTTTCCCTTTCCAACATTGCTTTTTTATTTCAGCCTATTTTTCTGCAACTATATCACAGAAACCATTCTACTGATGATGCCAAATAGTTTTTTGATGTCTTTTCTAGATCCAGTAATGGGTCATTTTCAGACCTGCGTTGCTCATCATAGTCTTCTAGATGCTATTCCTTTCTTTGTCCTGTATTTATATAAAGACATTTTTTTCCTTTGTTTACCTCCCGGCATGGTGAGATCTGTTCAAACTCAATGTTTGTCAACAAATCATATGTGACAGTTATCTGTGATGCTGCTCTCTTTCCATTAGTGTCATGACCAAACCCCCTTCTTAGAGCTACAGTTCAGAGCAGGTTGAGGTACACAGATCCCAGTCTAGGCTCTAGCAGCTTACCTGGTGCCCACCTTTGTCGGAGAAAGGTAGCACCTTCTTGCCCCAATCCCTTTCTTGTTCTCTCAATCTCTGAACATCTAAAAAACAGCAAAAGATAGAATCCCAGAATGCAGTACTACCAGATTTATTTTTTACCATCTCTCAGCTCTTCCTCTTCCTGTCTCCCCCAACCTACAGTGCCCTCAGAACATTCTGTATCCCCACCAGCCCCTGTTCTACCTCCTACCCATTTATCCTCTGGGAATTGCTGGTCAGTCTGTGCAAAGGACAATTGCTGGGGAGCAAACAATGGGAAAGGTGCTCTGACACTCACAGAGCAGTGCCCAGTATTCTGTCTTGTACAGATCCTGGGGCTTTGAGCAGACAATGAAGGGAGTCTGTTTTCCTGTTTTAGGCAATCTCTGTTTAACAAGGAGAAGCCTGGTTATACCGTGAGGTGAATCCAGCTCTATCTGCCATAGTCGGTGGAGAACCCTCCGGAGTCCTGGCATCAGTCTGTTTTTTCTCCTATCTTCTCTACTTGAATGAATAATACATCTATCTACCCAGTTACCTACCCTGGAAACTGCAGTGTTATCTTAGACTCCTCCCCTTCCCTCACTTCCTACATTTCAGTGTTAATACATTCTATAAGTTTTCCAAATATCTCTCAGAAGTACTCTTCTTGCTATGTCCCCCATTTTAGACACTTCTTACCCAGATTACTTCGATAAACTGAACTCTCAAGAGTCTCCCCCATCCCAAGCCTGCTTCACCCACATCCTCTTGCATCACCTATCAGCCAAAATCATTGAGGTCACCCTTGACTCTGCTCATGCCTCTCCTTTCACCACCTACAGCCGGTCTGTCAGAAAATCACTGTTGGCTCTGACTGCAAACATGCCCAGAATCCCACTGCACCTCCTACACTGCTACTACCCTGATCTGAGCCATTGACATCTTTTACTTGGGTAGCTATGATACCATTTAACTAGTTTGTCAGCGTCCACTTTTGCCCCTGAATAGTCTGTCATCAACTGAGCAGCCAGAGTGAAGTGATCAATTTAAAGTATAGGTATGTCACTTTTTTGCTTAAAACCCTGAGATGGCCCCTATTTCCCTCATTACAATGAGGCTCCTCCCCAACCCTGCCCTGTTAACTCTCAGACCTCATCTCCTACTGTCCCAACCCCACGGCATTCCTCTCGAACCTCACCCCTTCTTTGCTCTTTCCTCAGACACTTCAGGCCTTTGTACTGGCTGTTCCTCTCCCTGGGATGCTCTTCCCTCTAATATCCACTGAAGGCTTCCTCCCTCATCTCCTTCAAATGTCACCTTCTCAAAGAATCCTACCCTGATGACCCCATTTTAAATTGCAACCCCACACCAATCCTGATCCCCTTATTCTGCTCTACTTTATCTTTTCCCCATAGGATTTGCCCCTCTCTAACAAATTATATAATTTACTTATTCATTATATTTATGTTTTGCGGTCTATCTCCACCCGTTGGATACAAGCTGTATAAGAACAGGGATCCTTGTCTGTTTTGTTTGCTGATGTATCCCAAGTGCCTAAAACAGTGCCTGGACAGAACAGGCACTCAATAAATATTTGTTGAATGAATGAATGACTTAATTAATAACATTCTACTTAGCCTCCCTGACTATATTCTGACAGCACTCTAGACCAGCACTATCCAATAGAAACACCCTGTAAGACATAGATGCAAATCTAAATTTTCTAGTAGCTGCATCAAAAAAAGTAAAAATGAAGTGAATTTTATTTTAATTATATATTTTAGTAGTATATAATTTTATCACATATTTTAGTAACATTTTATTTAACCCAGTATATCCAAAATATTATCATTTTAACATGTAATCAATGTAAAAAATGTTAATAAAATATTTTCCCTTTTTTTCTACAAGGCTTCAAAAACTCATTTGTATGATTATACTTACAGCGCATCTCAATTGGAACAAGCCACGTTTTAAGTGCTTGCGGTCTGGAATGCTGCCAGAATACAGTAAGGGAGACTAAGTAGAATGCTACGTTTTAAGCCACATTTTAAGTGCTCATTAACCACACACGGCTGGTGGCTGCCAAGCTAGACAGCACATCTTCAGACCAACCTCTCTCCTGCTCTTAGCGTGATCTTTGTTCAAACCACAAGTCTGAGTATTCTCTTCAGTAGGCCTTAATGATCTAGACATTGCAGTTCAGATTCTCTGAACTTTTCTGGAACTTTTAAAATTGCATATAGCTCCATTCTCCTCTTCCTCTTTTCTACTACCCTGAAGTCCAGCACTACTATTTGAAGTTCCCCCCAAACTCCACAGCTTGTTCACATCTCTGTGTCTTTACATATGCCCCCACCTTGTCAACTTGTCACTATCAGGATCTAAAAATATTTGATAGCTCCCTGCCCAGAAGCCCTCTCTAAGCTCTGAGCAGTATACATTCCCTTCTCTATTTTCTCTATGTTCCTTGAATTATTCATCCTTTTTTAAAAAATTGAAGTATGGTTGATTAACAATGTCATGAATTAATCCTTGAATTATGTTTCTTCTCTTGCATATATCATGCCATACTGTTATCAGTTCTTCAAGGGCAGAAATCAGGATTCAGTTGCACATAGAATGTGTTCTATAAATGGGTAGATGGGTAGATGATAGATGGATAGGCAAATACACAAATGAACAGGTTCTAAAATCACCTACAAGTTCAGAGAGTGGGTAGAGAATGGGTCTTTTGCAATTCTGTCACCTGATGTGTATTCCAAACTTATTGATGGTTATATAATGATGATTCTTCTTGTAAAAATGGTATCTGGGGTGCCTAACTCTGATACAAACCCTTCATCTGGAATTACTCCTTTGGTAGAAAGGGACAGAAGTACAGCGCCATAAATCTTGGTATAAAGGGTAATGACTTGAATTATATTCTACGGTATCCTGCTACCCAATTATGACAGCTTTTGATGTACATAATCTGGAAGGAGTAGGCTAAATGGATCTCACAGCTCAGGCTCAGACAGACCCTGAATTTATTTAGCAATAATAGTAGCATTGGAAGTAGTAATAATGACAATAATTACCAATCGTATGGTAATCTAAAATTTAATGAACTTTAGACTTATAATTTCATGCTTTGATTCAGCTGGTCAGACTATAACTTTATTTTTCTGTAACTGAGTTTAACTTAGCTCTGGGTCCATCTTTTTTCCTTTAAGAGTAGAAATCTCTTAATTTTGCATTTCAGGTTGACTTGGTCACTTCACGTTAAAAAGTCAGTCTTTGGAGGGCAGTCAGTTCTCTCTCGTGACACAGTCAGAGCCCCTCACTGTGAGTGGGGTCTCCCTTCCTCTCTCACTGGCGACCTCGCTTCTGTGTCAAACTCCAGTGTGTTCACGAGGAAGAGGGTCTGTTGGCTGGAAGAAGGGTTCGTAGATGGTGGCCCATAGGCCACTACCAGTTCCCTGCAGATAGGATTTAATCCACAAATCTGTCTACCTGGAAACTTTTAAGTTCAGTTTATCTTGGGATTTAAAATAATCTCAGGCCACCTGAAGTTGACAGTTAATTTATGATGATGTATTTCTCAAGACCCTTTGGTTGCAAGTGAAAAAAAAAAACTAACTCAAATTCACCCTACAAGAAAAAAAAAAAAAGATGAAAAGATGGAAAATACAGAAGGGGAGGGAAGGAGAAGAGGAGAGAAAATTTTGAGATTGCATTAGATATTTATCAGGGCCCTTTCGATGGCAACTAACCAAAATCCAACTAATGTTGGTTTAGACAAGACAACAAAACAAAATTTTAAAAGGTGGATTGGGACTTCCCTCGCAGTCCAGTGGTTAGGACTTCACCTTCCAAGGCAGGGGGTGCAGGTTTGATCCCTGGTCAGGGAGCTAAGATCCCACATGCCTCACGGCCAAAAAACCAAAAGAAGCATGAAACAGAAGCAATATTGTAATAAATTCAATAAAGACTTTAAAGATGGTCCACATCAAAAAAAAACTTTTAAAAAATAAATAAAATTAAAAAATAAAAAACAAAAAAAGTGGATTGATTCATATAACTGAAAAGTGAGGGATAGAGTTTACTTTGGACAAGACTGGTGCTGCGTATTCACTAGATGTCCCTGTTCAAGCAGGCAACCCCCATGGCTCTGAAACCTCAGATTAGTATTCTGTCTGCTTTGCTTCTTTATCAGTATTTTCAGCCAGTTCCTGGGTTGGCTCTGATTGACCTCTTTGGTTCATTAGTTTGCCCAGAGTTGAACCAATCTCTGTAACTTGGATACTCTCATTGGCCAAGCCAGGATCCATGACAACCACCAAAGTCAGCTTCACCCAAAATACAAAGACTTGCGAAGGAAAGGTCTTCAAAGGAAAATCAAGCTATGTTACCAAAACAGGTTTTTTAAAATTATTATTATTAGGCAGGCAAACCTAACAGATATCTACTATAGATGGGAAACATCTATATCTAAGAGGAAAGCCTGCTTGAAGTCCAAATTCATATCAGAAAATGTTGGGTGACTATATGGATTCTGAGTCAAGAAGGAAGATATCTCTAGGCTTCCAATCCTCAGTGGAGTGTTTTTGGCTACTGATTATCCTGGATTCCTTCTCCTTCTTCTGGAGCTCTGGGGGGAGGTCCTGAGAAGCTTAGCCTCTCTCTGTAACATCATGTGCCTGGACCTCAAAGAAGAGAGGGTCCCTCACCACCATCCTGTCCTCACTGGACTCAGTCAGCATCCCCCCACCTGGCACATATGGTCAATATTCATGGGGTCGGCAAGACTGAGAGAAAGGATCTCATCAGTATTGGTGACACTTTCCCTCTTAATCCTCCTATCCAGGCGTGGGAGCGTCTAAATAAGAAGAGACCCAGAATATGGCTCAAATGCTTTGAATAAGGGAAAAAAGGAAGACAAAAAATTTAAGTAACCTATTTCAATTTCCTGTTCTACTACATAAGAGCCATAAAATGACCCTGAGTTGTGCTTTCTCTGTAGCTTTGTGGGGAGCAGCCTACTTCTGACTGGTGGGACCCTCATGTCACTCCACGTCACAGCTTAAGAGCTATAAAGCTCCCATCCACAGTGCCGGTAATGTGAGCCTGAGGTCATAAGCCAAATCTGCAATCCATAAAACAAACAACAATAACAACAACAACAACAACAACAAACCCACTTCAATTTTCTCAAATCTTCCAAGATTTAAAAAGGAACAAAAAGTTACTGGTGTGTTTGCTGACTGGAGTGATTATGTGGTTCAGTCATTTCGATTTACAATTGCATCTTTGTCCTTGTAGAAATAATTCTCTGCAGCTGAACAACGGGAGGTGGAAATGGATTAACCTTCCAAGGCGGGAACATAAGACGAGTTCTAAGGAGCAGAACTTCATTTGAGGTTAATGCAAAGTCTCTAGTTTCTATGGATACACAAAATTAAAGAGCGTTCTTTTTTTCTTCTGCCTTCATTTTCTTTTCTTTCGATCTGCCATGAAAAGGGATTATCAGCAGTGTCTAAGCCTCCGTTTTATTTTTGTATCATAAAGCACTGGGATCTGTTTGACGCATTCCACGAGCTCTGAAGTAATCTTTGGTTGTTGCGTGAAACAGACTTCAGGAAAATGAGGGACGAGAGGTCATGCTGCAATGTAAAGTGTACGGGCCATATTGCAAATACAATTGGCTTTTTTTACTTTCCAGAAATAGATGAGTCTTCCCTTGCACATGAAAAAACCATGACTTAGGCCAATGATTCTCAAACCTAGGCGGGCATCAGATTCACCCAGAGGGCCTGTTAAAACACAGATCTCAGGGCCCCATTGCCAGAGTTTCCGATCCAGTAGGTCCAGAGTGGGCCTGAGAATTTGCATTTCTAACAAGGACCCAGGTGTCGCTGATGTTTCTGGTGCCAGGACCACATTCTGAGAACCATCACAGTCTACTGAACACACAGAAAACCATTCATCCCCCCACCAGCTGATCAGGGAAATAGAAGGTTTCCTGAGAGCCGACATCCCCATCACTTCATTACTGCCTCCAAATGCACATGAATATGGAGGCTGGGCAGGGAACCCAGCTGGTCGGGACCATCGGAATCCTTGCTGTCCCATTTCAACCTGGTCATCTATTTCTTGAAAGGATTGTGGAAATAGATGAAGACGAACCAAATGAGAACACTCAGAGGCTCTTTGTTCAGAGCCTGCTCTAGCAAGGGCGTCAGCCACCATTGTTCGCACTTTGGCAGAGACACAAAGGCAGGCAGAGGAGCGGGAAAGCTTGATAGTGGGAAGAAGGGAATGTTCCTGGATGAAGGCTGTTGGCCCTTGGAAGCTGGAGGAGGGCTGACTGGAAACAGGGCACCCTGTGTAATTGGTTAGGAGTGTGTGTTTGAATTTCTCTCATTGGTCCTACGTTGGAAGCAGGGACAAAATTAAGAAAGTTGTCAGTTATTAATCAAGTCCTGGCCGTCTGGGGCTGATTGTTACAGAAGTTGTTGTCTGTCTTCCTGGACTGTTACTTAGACAGTAATCTGACTTCCTACAAGTATGACCTATAGGAGGCTGGCTTCCTGAGCTGGTTATTGTAGATAACGGGCTGGTTACTGTGAGTTCTGGTTCAGAGTTCTACTTGTATGGTCTGGTCACTGTCTGTTCATATAGTCCATCTTTCAGGATGCACAATGGACACTCACTTTTTTTTTTTTTTTTTTTTTTTGTTACGCGGGCCTCTCACTGTTGTGGCCTCTCCCGTTGCGGAGCACAGGCTCCGGACGCGCAGGCTCAGCGGCCATGGCTCACGGGCCCAGCCGCTCCGCAGCATGTGGGATCTTCCCGGACCGGGGCACGAACCCGTGTCCCCTGCATCGGCAGGCGGACTCTCAACCACTGCGCCACCAGGGAAGCACTGACACTCACTTTTTATAGTTTGCTAAATCCTTGGTGCATTCCACATTGGCCAATTTCAATTAAAGAATGCCTGGTTTTTATTAAGGGCCTACTATGTGCAAAGTGTTATGTTAGGCATGTGAGGTTTTGTAACCTATAGGCACCAATGTCAGTGAGAAGCAGCCTATGTCATTTGGGCATCAAGTAGAAAGAAAGGTCAGGACATGTGTTGCTTAGGATCTTCCACCACATTCACTGCAGACGGGAGAGGAAGAGGGAGGCCAGGGTTCCTTTTCTTTCCCAGGTCAGGGAGCTTGGTCCCAGCTGAGATCTCAGCTTTTCACCTTTGCATCAGGAGTCAGCATTCTTCTCTGCTCTGCAGGGTCAGACCCCCACAGTCATGTCTGAATAAACCTGCTGCTTATCTGCTGCAGGTGGATGATCTGAAAGCCAAGCTGGCTGCCCAGGAAGTGGAACTGAAACAGAAGAGTGCAGATGCAGACAAGCTGATTCAGGTGGTGGGCGCAGAGACAGACAAGGCGAGCAGAGAGAAAGCCATCGCAGACAAGGAGGCACAGAAGGTGGCCCTCCTCATGCTAGAGGTGAAGCAGAAGCAGGAGGACTGCGAGGAAGACCTGGCCAAGGCAGAGCCAGCGCTCACGGCGGCCCAGGCAGCCCTCAGCACCCTCACCAAGGTAGGAGCCACGTCTGCGTGCTTGCTTATCCCTCGGGGGAGGAGCAGACTCTCCTCTGACCCAAAGACAACCTGGTCCCCTCCTGTTCCAAAGAGACACAAAGGCAAAGTCGGGAGGGCTTGGCTGGGACCAGCTGTCACTGGTTTATTCATTAAGCAAATAAACATTTATTTAAGCTGACTGTATGTCAGGATCCACGAGCTACCAATGAAATCCAAGAGACGTGAGTGTGAGAATCAGTCAGGACAGGAGAGGACAGGAGATCTCCAGCCTCCTTGCTTCACTGATGAGAAAGCCAGGGCCCAGAGAACTGACTTGCCCAGAGTCACAAACCTCAATATTAGAGCCAGGCTTGAACTCACATCTTCAAAATCCAAGCCCAGAGATCTTCCAGCTATGCAGTCCATGGTCATTTTACCCATTATGTACTGTAGGACACATGAGCCTTTTAGGATCCTATGAAAATATTTAAGATATGAGACTAAAAAGATGTCTCCAAAATATGAGAAAAAAATTCTACAAAATCAAACTTGGCAAGTATTCAGGTGTCAACAACATGCAATTGTGTGTCAACTAAATTCAACTCATATACATGACCTTTTGGTGGAATAACCATGACTCTCAAGATGCATTCATAGGCAGTTTTATTCTGGTTCCCTTTAAATGTATTCTTTGTGTTGGGAGGAGCATGTGGTTACTACTTCTTCCTTTTATAGTTTTCACAATTAACCTTCTTTCGTATTTGGATGACCATGGCTGAAGGGGTAAGGGAGGAAGGTGGAAAAGGGGGCAGACAGACTCATGTCACCAGGAGCTGGCATCAGAGAGGGACTGAAAAGCTGACCATTTATCGGGATGGTCACATCAGCTCTTTGGAGACCCTCTGCCAGTCACAGGGATCTTTCCCTGCAGGTTGCTTTCTCCTCCTCCTCCTGAGGGTCTAGCTATTCACTTGCCCGTCACGTGGATGACTTGGTCAAGGTCTAAGACACCCTAAGCGCGGTGTGCCGTGCCAGCAGGTCACCTCTGCTCTGCGGGAGACACCTGAGCCTCCTTTCTCCAGACAGGCTCTGAGAGCATTGGCCACCCGTGCAGTAAATTACCCTAGTTCCACTGTCAGGGGACTAGCCTGGTATTCTCACCCTGTAGATTTCTGGGGCGTAAGTTAGATCCTAGTCCACTGTGTGACTCAAATTGTGCGGGAAGCGTTTAAGCTCTCTGAGTGGTCTCCTTAAAGCCCCCTTCTCTCCAGACTTGATGTGAAGTGCAAATGCCCCCCCATCCTCTCTTAGAGGCAGTGTGGGTGGGACTCAGCAGCAGTTCTCACTAAACATTCTCTCTTGATCTTCGATCTCCTGACTCCTTTATACCCTCAATGCAAGTGAAAGGTTTAAGAGTCAAAACACTGTGGTCTATTGAAACCTTCTTTTATTAGTTCTGTGTAGCCAACTCACACCTCACTTTGGAAGGAAGCATCTCTTGACTTAGGGCCTCAGAAAATCTGAGACTGAACTGGGGACATTGTAAAATCCTGTGACGTATACTTACGTATAAAATGTATTTAATGTGAGATTAAATACTAAATGCATCTTAGTATTTTTTTATGATGTGGGGTGAAAAGTCACTAAAAGGAAGGACCTAGAAAGGCCTTAAGTGGGCCTCTACCCTAGAGAACACACGATTCCTCCAGGAAAGTTTTGGGTATCGTCAGGTGGACGGGGAATTGGAGGTGTAGCCCAATTATGCTACCACTTCTCAACCTGAACCTTTTAATACAGCCGGGTCTGGGTCTCCCTGACCCCCCAGTAGCATCATTTCAACCGCCAGGCCTTTGATTAGACATCACTTCACTGCCGCAACCTAGGATTCCCTCTCCTTTCATCTCACTCTGTCTAAATACAACCCATATTTCAAAATCAAACTTACATTCGAGATCAGTCTCTCCCTTTTCTGATTTCCAGAGCACAAAAGAGAGACCACTTTATTTATTCACCCTCTTGTAAGTGCTCATTGATCATTTCTTGCCAAGAAGACTAATGTCTTTCATAAGATCTTTTGACACAGGGATTATATTTTCTGAGATGAGCTGAGTCCAAATCCTGGCTGAACTATTCACTGCATGTGGCTCTAGGAATGATGTTTTCTTCTCTGAGCGTCCGTTTCCTCACCTGTAAAATGGAGGTAATAGTAATATAGTCCCCATCAGGTTGTTATAAGGATTCAATGAGATAAGGTATGAAAAGTAGCTAACAGATGGCAGCCATTTAATAAACGTTTGTTGTGGTTGATGATGTTGTTATAACAGTGTTACCTCTTCTGTTTCCACAATGCTGGAAACAGCAAAAGCCCATAAATACTCTTGGTTAATTTGTTGGCTGATTAGTTAGTTGATCATTGTTGGTAGAAATAATCACATAGAGATGTAACTCATGGAACTAATGGGATAGAATTCTGAAAATAACACTGGATTTGAAGTCTAGATATCTCTGCCACAAAGGGAGTAAAACTCATTTTTAATGAGTGCCTACTATGTACCAGGCAACACGATAGGTGCTTTCTTCTAACTGGCTGTGGAGCCTGGCACTAGTCACTGAACTTCTTAATCCCTCACTTTCTTTTCTCTGTTACAAAGAAAGGGGCAAATAGGAATTAATGGGCTCTTTCTCTCACACTCCCATTCAATCTATTAGCAAGTTCTATCCATTCTACTTTCAGAATATTGTCTAGAATTCAAATGCTTTATATCATCTCTACTGCTGTCACCCTGGTCCAAGCCACCATCGTTTCTTCAGTGGACTATTGCAATGGCCTCTCACTTGGCCTCCCTGTTTACAGCCTTGCTCCAGTGCTGTCTTTGCCCATTGCAGCTGTCTGAGTGACCTTTTTAAGACAACAGTTTGGCCACATCATCCCTCTGTTCAGAATCATCCATTGGCTTCCCATCATATTCAAGATTAATTGACATAGGTGTATGGGTTTATATTCTGGGCTCTCTATTCTGTTCTGTTGATCCATATGTCTGTTTTTGTGCCAATACCATGCTTTTTTTATTACTATAGTTTGTTGATTACTATAGCTTTATAGTATTGTCTGAAGTCTGGGAGGGTTATGCCTCCTGCTTTGTTCTTTTTCTTTGGGAAAAGAATTGCTTGGGCAAATTCTGGGTCTTTTATGGTTCCGTATAATTTTAGGATCCATCATATTCAGAATAAAATCCAAAGTGGTCACCATGGCCTGCAAGGTCCTACATGATTTTGCCTGGTTCATCTCTTCTACTCTACAGTCTACACCCCAGTCACTTCTCTTCCAGTTGTCACTCCAGTCCACCCACACTGACCTTCTCACTGTATCTGAAACACTTCCAGCACAATATCAGCCCAGGGCCTTTGAACGAGAAATTGCTTCTGTGTGGAATGTCTTCTCCCAAGTATCTCCATGGCTACCTCCTCTTTCGGATATTTGCCTAAAAGTTTACCTTATAAGGAAACAAACAATGAAAGTATTTATTAATTTCAGAAGAAAATTAAAGGTATACAAATGAGAAAATATAACCCAAGGTAACCAAAGTTTATAATTGTAGTCATGTACATACTGAATTTGAACTAAAATTTTGATGTGACCATAATGGGGAGAGGACCTTAGGAGAGAAAAGAGGGCAATAAAAATAAATAGTCACACTCTACAATAGGAAGTCTTTCAAGAGCATCTAAAATGAAGTACATAGCAGCATCAGTGTATCCATTATCAATAAGGCATGAAATCTAAAAGGAGTGATGGAAGAATTTGTAAGCAGTGGCTTCTGGAGAGCTGGAGTTGGGGGGAGTGGGCATGTGTTTTGTTCTCAGCCTAGTAGCTCTGAACTGTGTGTGGACTCCATCAACAGAAATGAAAGTTTAAAATTTTCACTGGCTGGAGAGCACAGAAAAGGGCATAGCTAACCACCTGACCAGGTAGGGACTAGGGAAGAGAAACCCCATGACACAAGGGCCACAAGGATGAGTGTTTCACTAGATGGACCAGGAGGTAGAAAAGCCCATCTCAGAAAGGAACAATGTTTGTAAGACACAGGTGCATGAAAGGGTGTGGTGTGTCTGAGCTGAAGGTGCCCAGGCGACATGCAGATGAGTCTCTAAAGGTGGCTCGAGCATGATCAATAACAGCCCATGGCATCACTAAGAAGTTTAACTGTGGACCAGTGTTTACAATCTGCAGGATACAACTGATTCATGGGTCTCACACAGCATTTTTTAACTTGAGGTATAATTGACATATAACATTATACGAGTTTCAAGTGTACAACATATCGATTCGATACATACAAATGTATTGCAAAACGATCAGCACAGTAAGTCTGGTTAGCATCCATCACCACGCACGGTTACAATTTTTTCTTGTTTTTTGTTTTTAAGATTTACTCTCTTAGCAGCTTTCAAATACACAATACAGTGTTATTAACTGTACACACTGTACCTTACATCCCTAGGATTCTTTATTTTATAGCAGGAGGTTTGTACCTTTTGAACTGCCTTCACCCATTTCTCCCAGCTGCCCACACCCCCGCCCCGCCTGATGAAGCAGAATGGATCAGACTGTACTGCCTGTGACAGGGGAGATATTGCTTCATGTACCCAAGGACCCCTCAAGTAGCCTCAAATTTTTCTGTGTTCACAGCACTCTGGTATTTAAGGACCACATCCCTATTTTCTCATCATTTTCAAAGTTAACAATAAATCTTTAGTTAATACATAAATCAGAGCATGGTAGTAAGTCTCTGTACATTTTAAGTCTCTGCTTTGGCCGTTTTATTTCACTTTTATAGCTAAACTGAAATAAATCCAGTATAACATTTCCTGCCTTAGTTAAAGAATGGTTTTGCTTACAATTTTATGGCCTTTTTTTGTCTCCTTACAGAATTACTTGGAATTTTCTATTTATTTCCTATGGATTTTTTACAGTAAACTTATTTATTTATTTATTTATTTATTTATTTATTTTTTTGCGGTACGCGGGCTTCTCACTGTTGTGGCCTCTCCCATTGCGGAGCACAGGCTCCGGACGCGCAGGCCCAGTGGCCATGGCTCACGGGCCCAGCCGCTCCGCGGCATGTGGGATCTTCCCAGACCGGGGCACGAACCCGTGTCCCCTGCATCGGCAGGCAGACTCTCAACCACTGCGCCACCAGGGGAGCCCGTAAACTTATTTCTTATTATACAAATAACATATAATGGCATTTTTGGTGTTATGAATAATTCAAATAGTATAGAATATATAGGGTGAAATATAAAGTCACCCTTCTTTCCACTCCAGCCCCAGTCCTCTCCCAAAAGAAAACTCCTGGAAGAATTTGAGCTGTATCTAGTCCAGCAATTTTTCTATGTATTTATATTTGTACAGATGCACATATAAAATATGTCATATTTTAAATACAAATGGATAATGGAAACACTTTTCTTCGTGAAACAAGACTATTTCATCAGTACATACATTGAATCTTGTTGATTTAATGCTTTGTAGTATTCTAGGCTATAGTCATACTCTATTTCATTTAGCCATGTATCTACTGTTGAGTATTTAATTAGTTTCTCTCTTTTCTCCAATACAAATATCCTTGTGCATACATCTTTACTGCATATGTGCAAATATTTCTCTGAGCCAAATTAGAAGTACAATTGTACAGCATGGCAGGCTGAATCATGCCTCCTCCACCCCCAGAGATACTCACGTCCTAACCTCTGGAACCTGTGAAATTTACTTCATATGGTGACAGTGACTCTGTAGGTGTGATTAAGTCAAGGATCTTGCAGTGGGGAGATTACCCTGGGTTATCCAGGTGGGTCCTAAATGCCATCACAGGGGTCCATAGAAGAGGGAGACAAGAAGGTCGGAGGAAGAAGGTGGTGATGTGGTGACAAGAGCAGGGGGTGGACACAGCTGATATGCTGTGGGGCCTTGAGCCAAGCAATGCGGCCGACCTCTAGGAGTGGGAGCAGCAAGGAACAGTCTCCCCTCCAGCCTCTGGAAGGGACCAGCCCTTCCAGAATCTTCAGCTTAGGACCCCTCACCTCCAGAACTGTAAGATAATAAATTCATGTTGTTTTAAGTCACTACGTTTGTGGTAATTTGTTACAGAAGCAATAGGAAACTCATATAAACAATATTCCCTTTTTTTATATAAGTAATGCTAAATTTCTGTCCAAAATAGCTCTTCTCATTTATAGTTATAAACACTGCTTTCCCCACACCTTTGCCAATATTAGATATTTTCAGTTATCCTAATTTTTCTCAACAGGAGAGCAAAAAATTTTTCATTTAAAAAAATTGTAAATGGTTTGATTCTAATGAGACTGGGCTACTTTTCAAATATTTAGATTTCTTCCTTTGTCCATTATTTGTTCAGATTCTTTGTCCATTTTCTTATGAGATAATTTCCCTTTTCCTTATTGATTTACAGGGTTTTAAAAATAAATTTTTACTATATGTCTTGGTATATATGTTGTAAATATTTTCTCCCTATCATTTGACTTTTAACTTAATATTAACAAGTTATATAAAAAGTAGACTTTATAATCAAATGATTTTGAGAATTCTAGGGTTACAGAATTTAACAGAATTCTTTCCTACAGGACTTTTTAAGGCCTTGATTATGTGATAAACTTGATACTAAAAGTGATAGAGATAGCACAAGAAAATAAAACAGATTAATCAAATTTATGAATAGTGATATAAGACATCCATATGAAATGCTAGTAAATCAAATCCAGCAATTTATTCAAACAACAATATGCTACCAACTGATAAGTTTTCCTTATATAATACTACCCTGTAAACATACCCAATCATAGATCAAAGAAGAAAAGCTCTAAAGCTCTGTAGTCATTTTGAGAGATGTCAGAATGGTACTTAACACACTTCAACATCCATTCCTATTAAAACTCTTCGTAAAGTAGGAAAAAAAGGATATTTGGATATTTTGCTAACACAAAGCAATCAATCTCAGTCCAAGAGCAAAACATCCTAATGGTAGCACATTAGCGGAATTCCCATTAACATAGAAAAAGCACGATAATGACCCCCTTCGCTGCTATTATAAAACAGTTGTCCTAAAAGTTCTAGCCATGCAATAATAAATGAAAAATGGTAACATGTAAATGTTGTAAAGTACCAGACAAATGTGTTATTATTCATAGATGTCATAAAAATGTAATAAAACAAATAAAGGGGAAGACTTAAGGGCCCATTACAAAATTTAATAGCTTCCCTAATATCAGCAGTAGCCAGTTAGAAAATATAATATTTTCAAGATAACAGCCAAAACACATGGTACAAATAAACATAAATAAACTTATTGAAACTATGTGAAGAAAACTATACATCTTTGTTGAGTAATATAAAATATAAATAGGCAAATAGATGTACCAAGTTTGTGTAAGGGAAGGTTTAATATTATAAGGATGTCACTATTCCTCAAATAATTTACAAGTTAAATGTAAGTCTAATTTAATTCCAGTGTGATTTTTGGCTTATTTATTTCTAATGTCATTAAAAGTTCATATCATTTAAACAACTATTAAAAATTTAACAACCTAAATGCCCAACAATATGGGGTTGGCTAAATAAATTATGGACCATCTAAATGAGAGAAAATTGTGCATACTTTATTTAAAATCATGTTTTTCAAAAATAATTCATGACACGAAAAAGTTTAAGATACAGTTTTCAGTGAAAGCCAGGTTTGAAAAAATAATGTAAACAATGATTGATATATGTATATGTGTGTGTACATATATGTATATGTATATATAAATGAATGAGCCAGATATATACCACATTCATATATGTTCACGCATCTTTCTTTTCTGTGTCTCTCTGTTACTCTATCTGTTAAGTACATATAATGAAACACACCAGCACATAACTAATGTTTATCTCTAGGTAGTAAAATCAGGAGTGATTCTGGCTTTCATCTTCATCTTTGCTAAGTATTTCACAATAAATACTTATTCTTTTAATAAAAGGACAAAGTAGTGTTACCTTGTAAACCAGTGAACAGTAAGAAACAAACTGTAAAAGAACTAGAAAAATTATTATAAGGTAAGGTCAATTTTCATATGTGTATGAAAGACGCTTCTAAGCATAAAAACAAAGGATGATAGCATGATATCATCTGGAAAAGGATTATTCAATTGGGCTACATAAAAACTAAATTTCTATGTGTCACAGAATATCATAAACAGTTTTTTTAGTTAAAAAGAAAAGAGTTAGCATCCTCATATATATGTGAAGAGCTCTTATAAATCGGGCTGGAATCTGGCATTTGTGCCTGCCCCCGCCTGCACATTTACGCTCTGCCCTTCCCCAACGTGCAATGGCAGTTTCTCTAAGGCTTTCCCAGGTCTCCCTCCCTAGCCAAAGTGGCACCATCATTCCTCAAGAAACCACTATCCCATTAGCCCTGTTTTTTTTTTTTTTTCAGAGCACTTCTCACTATCCAATATATCAAAGGTTGGCCTCTTTTTCTGCCCACCTCTCCCACATGCATGAGCAAAAGGACTTTGCCTTTCTTATTTACCGCTGTATCCCCATTTGCCGAATGAATGACTGTGCAGACACATTTATTCACTCAGCAGAGACTCCCTGACTGCACTCCATGCCAGGCAGTGTTCTGGGTGCATGTGGTGCACCCATGAACGAACATACTGCCTCTATGAAGAGTCTATTCTAGCACAGGGGACGGGCGAGAGACAAGCAGCGTAACAAAAAAGTACTTTATACAATGCGTTAGAATGTGACAGATGCTGCAGAAAAAAGAAAACCGTAGAGCAGAGTCGGGGAGCTCTGGGGCCAGGGCAGCTGGGGAGGGGATTGAGGAGGTGGGAGGTTGCAGTATTAAAGAAGGTGATGGGTGTGGGCCTCCATGAGAGGGAGAAGTTTTTACATGGAAAGGAGCGAATTCATCAGGCAGGTACCTGGGAAGATCAGGCAAGGCCAAGGCATCAGCTAGAACAAGAGACCTAAGGCAGGGAGGGGAGTGTGCCTGATGCCGGCTCATTCAAAACCACATCTGCCTTCTTCTGAGGAATGTCTCCTGCATGCTGTGTTCCTATTAGTGCCACATCACCTGCCCCACGGTGACTGGTGACAGGAGCCCTACCTCACTGAACAAGATCATTTCCCAGGACCTTTTTATTTTGACTTGCGTTGGAGGAAAAGAATCTTCCTCCCTTCTAGTTGCAAAGCGATGGATGTGAGCCTGGAGCTGCGGCACCCCTTCCTCTCATTCGATCGCTCAACACACCTGTTGATGATGAGCACCTACTGTGTGCCAGTCTCTGTTCTAGGCACTGGGGCTGCAGTGGTTAATGAGAGAGATGAGGTCCCTGTTCGCATGAGGGAGAGGAATATAGTAATTCCAGAAGGAAACAGTGGTAACCTTTTCCGATTGCCCTCTGTTCTATGCAGATCACCAGGGTGCTCAGATAGGCAGTGACTAGGAAGAGGAGGTTGGCGGGGAGGGTCTTCCTACGTGGGGGGACTTCTGAACTGAGATCTGGATGGATGAGAAGGGGTCAGCCAGGCAAATGGCATAGGAAGGAGGGTTGCAGGCAGAGGTCCTGAGGTGCGAAGAGGGAAGTGGGAAGAGGTGAGTGTTCCCAGGGCTCAGTGAAAGCCTGGGGAAGTGACCCAGGTAGAGGTCAGAGAGGTTAGCCGAGTGCCTTGCAACATGAAGAAGCTGGTTTGTAAAAAAGAAACTCCTGTACGTGGAGAAGCAGAAACAAGAGAGTCCAGAGAATCCTCCTGACGCAGTTCAAAATGCAGTTCCACTGGTCCTCACATCCCATCCTCTCCAGATACATGAGCAAGAAAATATGCCTTTGTACTTCAGCTAGGTTTTCTGTCTGCGAAACCAGAGTTGTGATTAATGTATAGATATATATGAATATTCAAAAAAACTGGAAGGAATTATATTGAAATATTAACAATGATGTATCTGGGTTATAGAATTCAATTTCATCTTTATACATTTTTATATTTTCTTAGTTCAGTGTGTTGAACATGCTTAACAAACTGTTAATATTTTTAAATTGTGGGCTTTTCGTTTCTGATTGTATTTTCGTACTTTGTCCTCCTTCGCCCAGGGGAAACCACTAGGACAGGTATGCGAGCACATCTGCCACATCTGTGCTGTCCTTCCTTCCTGCCCCTGACAAGGCTGTCATGACCCAAAGTACAAACCGTTGCAAGAATCAATGGATCATCGTCCTAGGTGCTTCCATTAGGTGCTAGAAATAATCCCCTTCCTGTTTTGATTTCCAGGCCCAGGAGCACCCCAAGTTAATTTGGCACAAGGATCTAATCTTTGAAATTAAGATTTTCCCCCACTTACAAAATCAGCCCCGAAAGCAAGTGCCTTTGAGGTCATATGCTCCTCATGGACAATCACAACACACTTTAAATCGACTTTATATGCATTTCTGACAAAATTTCACTTACAGATTTACTGCTCCCGACTTAACAGATGGAAACACCGAGGCCTGGGAAGTTCAAGTGGCTTTCCAGGGTCAGCCCTTTTAGGCATCTCTTTCTAGAGCAAGTGAGACTTGGAGCACAGGACAAATCCACGTCTAGGCAGAGGCAGTGCCGGCACAGGGTGTGCCTGGCTTTCTGTCTGAATTCGTTCTGGGCAGAAAATGCCACTTGGCTATCAGGACAGCCAGGTGCAGTGAGCACACGCTCATGGAACAAGGCAGTTTAATTAAAGAAAAAAAAGTAGTTGAGTTACAGTGCTCTCTCTTCAATCCAAGATGGAAATTAATTTGTAATAACCTTGTCTTTTATTCATGGCATGCTGCATATTTCAGAGTATGTTGGCATCCTTATATTTTTCAGCTAAATGTGAAAAAATTGTGTGTTTCTGGTGGGCCACGAGTCAAAGCCCTGAGAGAACCTAGCTGAGTCTCTGCTAACCATTCGGAGAAGTCTGAAGCCGCTGGGGAGTCGCTCGGTTCCCTTCTGATGAGTCATGATCTTTAAAATTCCGAGGGCTGCCTCAGGCTTCAAAGCGGCCCTTTGAGATTGATCGCTCTGAGCCCGGCTCCATTAGTGGCCGAGGACAAAGAGAGGCATTCGTTTTCCTCTAATGACCTGCCTCTCTCTTCCAGACCAACCTGACGGAGCTGAAGTCTTTCGGTTCCCCACCACTGGCCGTCAGCAACGTCAGCGCGGCTGTGATGGCTCTCGTGGCCCCCGGGGGCAAGGTGCCCAAGGACCGCAGCTGGAAGGCCGCCAAGGTCACCATGGCCAAGGTGGACGCCTTCCTGGACTCCCTCATCCACTTTGACAAGGAGAACATTCACGAGAACTGCCTCAAGGCCGTCAAGCCGTATCTGCAAGACCCTGAGTTCAATCCCGAGTTCGTGGCCACCAAGTCCTACGCAGCCGCTGGCCTCTGCTCTTGGGTCATAAACATTGTGAAGTTCTACGAGGTGTTCTGTGACGTGGAACCCAAGCGCCAAGCACTGAGCAAGGCCACCTCGGACCTCGCTGCCGCCCAGGAGAAGCTGGCGGCTGTTAAAGCCAAGATCGCTGTAAGTGACCCCCACCTGAGGCAAACAGCCTCTCCTCCAGGTCCCAGCGCCTCAGCCCTGATTTTTAAAGAAAACCAAATTGTTACCCCACATCTCCTAATTTTTCAGTAGAGGCAACTTTTTTTTAAAGACATTTATTATTATTATTATTATTATTATTATTATTATTATTATTTTCAGTCACACCACGCAGCTTGTGGGATCTTAGTTCCCTGACCAGGGATTGAACCCACCCGGGCCCCCAGCAGTAGAAGCACAGAGTCCTAACCACTGGACCGCCAGGGAAGTCCCAGTAGAGGCAACTTTTATAATTTCTTCCTCAAACACTGTATAATCCAAACAAGACAGATCCACTGGACCATGGGTTTATGCCTTTGTCCTAAAAGGTTTTTTCCTTTTCATCTGAGGAAAGAAAAGATGACAGATGGATACATATAATAAATGAACAGTATTATCCATGGAACCAGCTGCTATCTTATTAGCCACAATGAATCTAACATTTTTGCACATCTGATAGTTAAGAAGAAAGGGTCAAAAATGGGAGATTATTTTTTTAAAGTTTATTTTATTGAAGTATAGTTGATTTACAATGTTGTGTTATTTTCTGCTCTACAGCAAAGTGATTCGGTTATACATATATATATACATTCTTTTTCATATTCTCTTCCATTATAGTTTATCTCAGGTTATTGAATATAGTTCCCTGTGCTCTACATTAGGACCGTGTTGTTTATCCATTCTATACATAATAGTTTGCATCTGGTAATCCCAACCTCCCAATCCATCCCTGCCCCACCCCCCTCCCCCTTCATTCCTGTCCCTAGCAAGGTTGTCGTGACCCAAAGTGCAAACCGTTGCAAGAATCAATGGATCATCGTCCTAGGTGCTTCCATTAGGTTCCAGAAATAATCCCCTTCCTGTTTTGATTTCCAGGCCCAAGAGCACCCGAAATTAATTTGGCACAAGGATCTAATCTTTGAAATTAAGATTTTCCCCCACTTAACAAAATCAGCCCCGAAAGCAAGTGCTTTTGAGGTCATATGCTCCTCATGGATGGTCACAACAAACTTTAAATCAACTTTATATCCATTTCTGGCAAAATTTCACTTACAGATTTACTGCTCCCAACTTACAGACGAAAACACTGAGGCCTGGGAAGTTCAAGTGGCTTTCCAGGCATAGGAAACAAGTCTGTTCTCTATGTCTGTGAATCTGCTTCTGTTTTGTAGATAATTTCAAAAAATAGGAGATTCTTTTTCCCCTTTGAAATGTAGGTTTTAGCCACCTTTCCCCACCTTGTGCACCATTCTCTTCCATTCTGGCCACTGTCCGCCCCCCTCACTCTCAGTGGTGTGGATGTGTGGGCCTGCAGGGCATGTGTGATGCTACCTGCAGTGCTTTATAGAAGCTTGTAAAAGCATGTAGCATATTGTGGTTGGTGGTTGGGGGGTGTCCCTTGGCCATAAATATAAAATTATTAGCCTCTTGTTGATATTTTGATTGTATGTCCCTCACCCAGGATTGTGGGATGGAGGTGATTCTGGATTCACACCTTGAACTTCATCTTTGCCACTAAAATTGGTATCACCAAAGTGAGAGGTAGAAATCAGAATCCTGCAGGATGACATAGCAGCTGAAAACCCATCAGCAGACCTTCCAATCCATGCTGTGCTATTCACCGATGGGTGACCTTTAGAAAGGGCTTTCCAGAGCCCAAATTTCAGCTTCCTGAAGTAAAATGGACACAGTAATAGTCCATTTTGGCTATTCATGATTTTGCCGTGAGGATGAAAGGAGAGAAGGCATGTACAGCACAAGCCCAGAGCCCAGCCCACAGGGACACAGGGAGCTGCCGCCACCCCCAGGGTTCTGATGACCACTGACCCCTGCTTTCCCTCCACCTCCTCCTCCTCCTGCATGTGCCATCACGTGCAAGCCCTGGTCGTCACTCACTACCATGATCAAGTTCAAGCCAAAACATCCCCTGGATCTTTCATTTCTACACGTGCATTCCAGGCAAATAAGATTCTTACTGCAAGTTTCTCATGATGATAAAAAGGGTTTTACAAATTGTGAAACGGGAGATTGCAGACATGCCGCATGCTTCAAGTTTCACGGGTTTATTGATCGATAGACTAAATTCTTTGGTTAAAGGCTCTAGTTCAAAGATCCCTGCAGCCAGACTCTCTATAAAGAAGAGATGCTTTGGCAAAGCAGCGAATCTCTCAGTACGTTTGCTTTATAAATCCAGACATTCATGGACCAGTTTACTGATAATCACGCTCACAATGGCCCACGTGAAAGAATACCAAGGGCAAAACACTAACAGCCCCTTGACTGCTTTTGGAGGGAAAATACCTTCTGATAATTTTCATATTCTTCAGTCTCTCCTGGAAAAGTGTTGCAAGAACTGCATTTTCAAAGATCTCTTTCTTACTCAAGTTATTTTAACTAAAGGAACATTTGGTGCAGAGGGAATGTTTTCAAAATGTTTATACCTTTTTAGTAGCCAACATGCACACGATGGGCCCATTCAACCTGTGGAAGCCATCAGAATATTTTTTAAATGCCTGGCTACCTTAGGAAGACACTTCTCTTCTGCCCAAATATTTTTTGAAAAAAACCCGTTCTCTCTTTTAACAACCTCCTCTCCATCCTTTGCTTATCTACATGCCTATCAACATCCCAGGAGTGCAGACACTCCCCGACCAATAACACCCTTCCTGAATACAGAAGCCCACTCAGGACAGGAAAGTGCCTCCCCCTGTGCCCCTGAGGCCATCGCCAGACTTCTCCAGTTACACCCCTGCCAAGTCCTTTTCTTAGGATCTTAGGATAATTCCAAGTAAAGACTTTTATATTCAAGATGCATAAAGCGAAAAAAAAAAACATCTTTCAAAACAGATTCTACAAGGTAACTTCAACTTGATTTTATACATATAATTAAAATACACACAAATATGAATAGTGGTGGTTATCTCCTGGTGGTAGATTTAGGATGGTTTTGTTTATCTGTGTTTTATTTTTTTCTATTAAGAACACATATGAACGTGACAATTTATAAAAATAATAGTAATAAAAACAAGGAAGACATCTTCATCAAGCGTTTACTCACACATAAGTAAAATATCAGAGAGCAGAGAAGAGCTTCAAATGAAAAACGACAGTCTCCCACCCTTTTCCTTCTTTTGTCTGTTTTTCCTGATTGTTGATGCCACTCAGAGCTTGCTACCTAGTGGCTTCAATGTGTTTTATTTGGCCTGCACAACGTGTTTGCCAAAGATGTAATTAATTGCCAGTATTTAAAACAAAAAATCTGATTTCTGGCTGGTCTTATAATAATCAGAAGAGTCCTGAATGTCACTAAGTGACCCTGGAGTTAAGCAGTGGCTTCTCACTTAAGCAGGGAGTTTTGCTGCATTTAGTCACAGTCACCAGCGACCCCTATTTTTTTTTAACATTAGACTCATCTGACTAGTTTACTTCATCTTCCTGGGCTGCTCATCTGAATTTTTGACCCTTGTCTGCGTGCTGTGCTGCATCCCTGTTCTTGATGTATCTTCTTCAGGCAGTTGACTTTCTGCTACCTGAGGCTTGAAGACATTCATCCCGTCTTCTCATCATTACAGCAACTATGTTTTTCTGACGTGACCTTTACTACTTGTTCAGTCATATGGAGGCCGCTTCCTTGGAGCTCTCGGTGTTCAAGATGAAATTATTACCCTTTCCTTCAGCTCATCCCCTTCCCTCCTCTCTCCAACTTCATTATCATTATTTATCGTTTCTTTTGCATTTGAATCACCAGCACTGAACATATCTACATTGTGTTCTGTAACCAGAATTAATTGTCCCATGCTCTCTCCACTGACCGATTCAAAAGATCAGTAAATTCTGTTTATATTCTATGAACCTGTCTATATTGTTCATAGAAGATCTCAGTGCTGTTATACTTACTTTCTTACATACCTTTCCCCCTGGACTTTCTTCTCTCACTCCCTCTTTCTCTCTCTCTCTTCAATTAGTTCTTTTGGCATAGCCTTATTTTTTAAAACCCTCCAGTCAATCCAATGTTTTACTGAGTCTGCTTTTGCCCCCAAGACTTTTCTCTCTTGTCCCCAACTCAAAGCTCCAAACAGTTTTGGAGAGTAATCACGTCCACTGCTCTCTTGGGTTCGTTCCAATGACTTCTGGACCCCATGGCTTCTTTCTTGATTTCTTCTCTCGTTTTGCTATGGCTTGTTCTTAATTAACTTTCTCAGAAATGTTACATAAGAGGTAAATTTTCTAATGTTCCAGTCTGGACGTATCTTTTTATTTTTAAACTGAATTGACTTTTTTGCTGTGTATTAAATTCTGATGCTAATTTTTCCCCTTAGAACACTGAATGCTTTATCTTTTTGTCTGGTGAGAAGTCTGATGAACAGTCTGGATACACTGTATTTCTGCCTTTCTCGAAGTCTTTCAATTTTTTCTTTATTTTTGGTGTCTGAAACTTTACATTGATGTGCTTAGCTGCCATTCTTTTTTTTTATTCATTGTGCTTGGCATGCAGAGACTTATTTTCTTCATTTCCACAAGGTGATTTTATATCTCCCTTCTGTTTCCTTTTTAATCTCATTTTCTGGAATGCATATTGGTTGGGTATTGGACCTTCTGATGGGTCATCTATTTTCTCTTATCTTTTTGTCACTTTATCCTTTCTTATTCTATCTAGATTTCCTCAAATTCATCTTTTAATTTATTGAATTTATTATTTTTTACATTAACAATAAAGATTATTTCCACAAGTTTTCTTTGTTGTTGTTGTTCTCTTTTCCTTTTATTAGCATCCTCTTGTTTTATGGATGAAACATCTTGAATCTCCCGGAGAAACTAATTATGAAGGGTTTTATGCTTTGTTGCTATTTTTTTGACTGAAGTTCTCTCTTTTTCCCAGGTCATTTTTTCCTTCTTGTTTACCTTTAATCTAGGCTTTAATCAAATGTCTTCTTGTCCTTTCACGTTTACAAGAGTAGTGATCGAAAGCTGAGTATAGCTCTGCAGACAAGGGCAGATCTGGCAGACTGGCAGAATTTGTTTTCTAGATCAGATGAGTTATGGTGGATGCATCCTGTTACTTGTTGTATTTATTTCTGCTCTACAGCAAAGTGATTCAGTTATATATATATATATATATATATGTATATACATACTTTTTAATATTCTTTTCCATTATGGTTTATTACAGGATTTTGAATATAGATCCCTATATACAATAGGACCTTGTTTATCCATTCTGTATGCATTAGTTTGCTGGATGCATCTTAAATGCCAGAACATGGTATCCTTTCTCTGCCACTGTTGACTCTCCTGCTGGTGACACAGGTGCCTGGTGGCATTGCATGGGGATGGAGATGTGGGGTGGAGGATCAGAAGGCTTCCAGTTGACTGTCTTATTTTCAACATCCCCCTGCAGCTCACCTGACATTTCCAAATCCCCAGTGTATGTGAGACTCTGCAGAGCTGCTCAGCTTCTGCTCTACGTTGCAGTGTCCTCTGCCCTTCTCCAGCCCTTTCCACTGCTCTGTCTGTGGTCTTCCATAGATCTATTGGAATCCCTCACCCTCCGGTGGCCCTCAATATTTGCTTGATGTTATGGGCTTATGACTTTTTAAACTGCTTTGTAACCATTTTAGAGAAGCCTCAGGAAGAAGAGGAGTAAATGAATGTGGCCAGCCTGCCATTGTTAATTGGATGGCTCACCTCCTAGTTCTTAAGCTGCTTGGCTATATAAACTTGGCCCTTCTTTTCTTTCTCTTGTGACTTGGTGATGACTGACAAAGCAGCCTGAAGCCCTGTTATTGCATAGACATGAGACATATCTGGAGGTGTCTGCCATGTGCCCAGGTGTCTTTGTGTATGCAGATATGCATCATGGGGGCAGCAAAGACTGTGCACTTGAATTCTGAATTCTTGATAAATTTAGAAAAAATTGAAACCATGTCTTTTTAAAAAATGTTCCTCTACTTCGGGATAATTGGAGAGAATCGATGAGGTCAAGTGAAGTTGTGTTGCATTCCTGGGACCTTAAAGCAAAGGGAGGGGACTATCCTGGTGGCACAGTGGTTAAGAATCTGCCTGCCAATGCAGGAGACACAGGTTTGATCCCTGGTCCGGGAAGATCCCATATGCCGCGGAGCAACTAAGCCCGTGCACCACAACTACTGAGCCTGCGCTCTAGAGCCCTCAAGCCACAACTACTGAAGCCCATGCACCTAGAGCCCGCACTCCACAGTGAGAAGCCCGCACACTGCGATGAAGAGTGGCCCCCGCTCACCACAACTAGAGAAAACCTGTGCGCAGCAACACAGACCCAACGCAGCCTAAATTAATTAATTAATTAATTAATTAAATGAATTTTTTTTAATAAAAAAAAAAAAGCAAAGGGCGGACGTAGGTTGCAGACAGCCCAATTCCAACCCACGAACCAGCCGCAGCAGATGGTGTGTGCTCCTCCCAGCACTCCCACCCTGGGATCCTACTGGCCATTTTCAGGCCTCCCCAGGCTTCAGTGAGATTTTGCTTCTAAAAGCAGCACTTGTACTTTTTTGTCAGGCTACTGGAACCCCTTTTCCCCAATACGGGGAGAGACAGAATTTAAACCTCTCCCTCCTTGTCTGTCACCCCTCCTGGTCCTGGACCAACGACTGAGGTGCTGGATAGAAAAGCTCAGTCCTCTCACTTGTGTCGGGACCCTCGACTTCCACTGGGATCCACGTGAGGGCCCCCTAGTTTGCCTTCCTTCCCCTCCCTCCCCGCCTTCCCCAGTCCCTTACAGCTCCCCCAGGAGGGCTTCCTTAAAAATCCCCTACCTGTGAACCCTGTCTCTGAAGCACTGGAACTACTGACAGACGTTGTGTTCCTTCCTAAACAGCACCTTAATGAAAACCTGGCCAAACTCACGGCCAAGTTTAAGAAAGCAACAGCTGACAAACTCAGATGTCAGCACGAAGCTGAAGTGACTGCAGGCACCATCTCCCTTGCAAACCGCCTGGTGAGTGTGAGCCTCTTCAGTGGGCTTTAATTACACGAGCTGAGCTTGTCAGGTGCTGCAGAGGTGCAAAATATTAATAGATGAGCAGCTGAGTGCCACTTTGACTGGGGGGCAAATAATAAAATGCTCTGGGCTGAAGGGACTGACTCCTGAGAAAAGCGTGAATGCACACCCTGGTCTGGTCAAAGGAGATTTCCCACAGGGATGGTCGGGAGGAGGGGGCACTGGATGGATCAGGAAACTTACAAGAGGTGTGACGTGCTTACATACAAGTGCATCGGCCAGAGAGAGCGTTAAAGGACAAAGCTAGCATTCGACAGGCAAACCCTGAAGCTCTTACCTGTGGGATATTTGATAATAAGGGTGTGGACAGGATGAGGCACTGAGATAGAAGCAGAAAAGAACAAGACAGATGGTTGACCCTGAACATTGCTGACCATAACCTTGGTCTCTCCAGCAGGACAGTCATTTACACGGCCACTCAGGGCTCTAAGAGCAAGTGTTCCAAGGGCAGGAAGTAGAAGGTCCCACTCTCTTAAGGCCTGGGACCAAAAGCCAGCTCAATGTCCTTCCTCTGCGTTCTACTGGTCAAAGCAGTGACAGATCCAGGGAGAGGGAGCACAGACACCAGCTCCTGATGAGAGGAGTGTCAGGGGATGTGTAGCCTTTCTAATCCCCCATGGCTTATATTTCTCATCATGAATCAGCTAAGAGCCTGCAAAGCAGTGTCCACAGGATGTGATTTCTCTTTATCAACAGCCTTTTACAGCACCTTCCTCCCCAACGAAAGGAAGTGGAATCGATCCCTTTTCACATTTATTCCAGCCCCCATTTATATATATAACAAAGCCAGGTTTCCTAGTTCAGGGAGAAATTAGTCATAACAGTCACTGAATCGGTCGTGCTCCAGTGACAAGAGGTGAAGCCTCAGGTGTGTCTGTGCCCTTGTTTGTTGAACCTGCTGCTGCAGAGCTTTGAGATGATCGTCTTCACTGAATGGTGCGGTCTACCGACAGCTCGTCCACTAACGTGCAGGAAGCAGTCAGGACCCCCCCGCTGGCCTGTCTTCCATTCAGTTCCCTGTTTGGTTTCCAGAATTTTCGCGGCCTTTCTCTGCCCGGCTGGAGCCTTTTCTGCGTTGGTCCTCGTAGGTGGCAGGTGGAGCTCTGCTCTAGGACTCAGGACAGGTCAGCTCTGAAGCCATCCCTGCCCCCACCAACCTGGGGTGGTTGAAGTGTCAGAAGACAGGACACTTCGACTTTCTGGTCTTTATCTGTGTGACCTAAGATGACATGGGAATGGTCGGTGGGCAAGTCCCTCAGGTCTCCCAGCTCTGACATCCTAGGATGCCATCTTTCCAGGAAGAAAAAGGGATCAGTCATAGCACAGAAGCCGAGCTTCACTGAACAGCCCACCTCACAGTCCTCTGTAGACAGTGTCTATCCTCTGGGAGAGGGCGCCCCCCAACGTGGGCCCCGCAGAGTCGCACCCTGCTCTGCAGTCTTGGTGCTTTGCACACACCCTTGTTCCAGTGCATCTGACTCCGTGTCTTAATTACTACGCTAATCTCCCCACCCACTGTGAATTATTTATAGTGTAATTGATTTTATTTATTTTCACATCTCCAGCATTTGGAGGAGAAGAGAGAGGTACATGATTTTCTGCTACGTTTTGAGGACCAGACACGGTACCAAGTGATGAACACACATGGTCACACTAAATCCTCTTCACGGCCCTTCTAGGTGGGCGTATTCATCTCCACACCTCTCAAGGGCAGAGCCTGGAAGGCTGCATTCAGGACCTGTCTCTCCACAGCCCACGTAACGCAGAGCAGAGAACAGGGGCTCGTTGACTGCAGTGTTCGCTGCAGCCGGTACAAACCGCCCCCCCCCCATTGATCAGAAGGGCCACATAAATGATGTCCTGAGTCTCCGGCTGTGAAGCGTGTGCCATGCATTCTCTGTGGCTGAATCGTGGCTCTGTAGCCTGTGGTATGACGTGTCTTCTCCCCTCTCTGCTCTTTGAAATGATAGGTGGGAGGACTGGCCTCTGAAAACGTGAGGTGGACAGAAGCTGTGCAGAACTTCAAACAACAGGAAAGGAAATTATGTGGAGACATTTTACTTACTGCGGCTTTCATTTCGTACCTGGGCTTCTTTACAAAGAAATACCGGCAGAGCCTCATGGATGGGACCTGGAGACCCTACCTGAGCCAGCTGCAGGTAAGTCCAGACCGCATCTGTCCTGACACCACCAGCCTGTGGGGACCAGGGAACTCATGTGACAGTAATAACCCAAACCTCTGAGTCCCTCCTTGCGTTCTTCCCCCCACGACCGCCTGAGTATCCCCTAGTGACCGCTGAGACCCAGGAGGGAGACCTGTGCACCCATGCCCTTCCACACTGCCCTGCACTGTCCTCCACTGCCCTCCAGGCCACCTGAGCACGGCGCCTCTCCTCTTCCTGGGTCTGCATGGGAACTCCGGTCCACCGCCCCCAGGCTATCTCCTGACCCTCCTCAAAACTACAAAACCCGAGAGGCCCCAAACGCATCCTGTATCTCCCTCCAGCCTTCCTGCTCTTGTGCTGCACCGCACCTTGTTACCGGGCCCCAAAGCTCCCCCGTCTGTGTCTGTGACCCACAGACACCCTTTATGAAAGCAGCTTATCTACTTTGGTCATGTGTACTCAGTTCTCAGTGTGAGCGGGAGGACTTTACTCCCAACTCCTCCCTCTACGCTGACATGATGAAATGGGGAAATGCTAGTTCCCAACTGAAGAGGGTTCAGGTTGTGTTACATCTTGACACTTTCACAGCACTCACAGTCCTCAATGCACAAATATTCACTGAGTCTTCAGCCTGCCCTACATGCCACTGGCAGGAGGTACAGAAGACACTCAAGACCAGGATGTTGGCAGAACATAGTCCAGTGGATGAGATGAGAGTCATAAAAAGCAGCTGCCGTGAGAGTCAGCACAGAAAGTTCACCACGTACAGTAATGGTTATATTCTAGAATTCATTTGTAGGTGTTTCCTTGGAACACAAAGCCCATACTGTCTAGTGGTGGTTGGCTTAACAGATCAGCTCAAAAAATCTCATTCACCTGATGATTTGCTGAACAGTGGTTTAAAAACTGTTACAGCATTGGGAAATAAACAAAAGATAAAGCTGTTATTTATTCTCCTTGAACACTTGTGGAAAAGGAAATTTTTGAAAGGACGATCATTAGCTGAGCGAATGAAGACGAGGAGCCCAGTGGCCGCCCAGCAAGGGTTTTTCTGGCTTTGTTTGCGGCTCTTAAGAATTTTTTTTAATAATTTTTTTCTGCTTTATTGAGATATAATTGACATGTAACATTGTGTAAGTTTAAGATGTACGATGTGTTGATTTGACGCACATATATTGTGAAATGATTACCACAGTAGCTTAGTTAATACTTCCATCACCTCACACAATACGATTTCTTTTTTGTGATGAGAACATTTAAGATCTACTCTCTTAGAGACTTTCAAGTGTACAATACAGTATTAACTATAATCACCATGCTGTACATTAGAATCCCAGAACTTTTCTTATAATGAAAGTTTGCACACTTTGACCAACATCTCCCCATTTCCCCCACCCCCAGCCCCTGGCAACTACCATTCTACACTCTGTTTCTGTGAGTTTGGCTTTTTTAGATTCCACATATAAGTGAGATCATACAATATTTGTCTTTCTCTTTCTGACTTATTTCTCTTAGGATAATGCCCTCAAGGTCCATCCATGTTGTTGCAAATGGCAGGATTTCCTTCTTTCTCATGGCTCAATAATATTCCGTGGTATATGTGTCATTCACATATATACGTACATATATATATGATTCATATGTCATATATATATATATATGCACACCATGATTCTTTATCCATTAATTCGTTGAGAGACACTTAGGTTGTTTCCATAGCTTGGCTATTGTGGATAATTCTGCAACAAACATGAGGTGCAGATATCTCTTTGAGATAGTGATTTCATTTCCTTCAGATATATATCCAGAAGTAGAATTCCTGGATCATTTAGTAGTTCTATTTTTAATTTTTTTAACATCTTTATTGGTGTATAATTGCTTTACAATGGTATGTTAGTTTCTACTGTATAACAAAGTGAATCAGCTATACATGTACATATATCCCCATATCTCCTCCCTCTTGCGTCTCGCTCCCACCCTCCCTATCCCACCCCTCTAGGTGGTCACAAAGCACCGAGCTAATCTCCCTGTGCTGTGTAGCTGCTTCCCACTAGCTATCGATTTTGGTAGTATATATAAGTCCATGCCACTCTCTCACTTCGTCCCAGCTTACCCTCCACCCTCCCCGTGTCTTCAAGTCCAATCTCTACATTTGCATCTTTTTCCTGTCCTGCCCCTAGGTTCTTCATACCATTTTTTTCCTTTAGATTCCATATATATATATTAGCATATGGTATTTGTTTTTCTCTTTCTGACTTACTTCACTCTGTATGACAGACTCTAGGTCCATCCACCTCACTACAAATAACTCAATTTCATTTCTTTTTGTGGCTGAGTAATATTCCATTGTATATATGTGCCACATCTTCTTTATCCATTCATCTGTTGATGGACACTTAGGTTGCTTCCATGTCCTGGCTATTGTAAATAAGAGCTACAATGAACATTGTGGTACATGACTCTTTTTGAATTATGGTTTTCTTAGGGTATATGCCCAGTAGTGGGATTTCTGGGTCATATGGTAGTTCTATTTTTAGGTTTTGTTTTGTTTTGTTTTGTTTTTTTGCAGTACACGGGCCTCTCACTGTTGTGGCCTCTCCCGTTGTGGGGCACAGGCTCCGGACGCACAGGCTCAGCGGCCATGGCTCACTGGCCCAGCTGCTCCACGGCATGTGGGATCTTCCCAGACTGGGACATGAACCCGTGTCCCCTGCATCAGCAGGTGGACTCTCAACCACTGTGCCACCAGGGAAGCCCTATTTTTAGTTTTTTAAGGAACCTCCATACTGTTCTCCATAGTGGCTGTATCAATTTACATTCCCACCAACAGTGCAAGAGGGTCCCCTTTTCTCCACACCCTCTCCAGCATTTACTGTTTGTAGATTTTTTGATAATGGCCATTCTGACTGGTGTGAGGTGATACCTCATTGTAGTTTTGACTTGCATTTCTCTAAATATTAGTAATGTTGAGCATTCTTTCATGTGTTTGCTGGCAATCTGTATATCTTCTTTGGAGAAATGTCTGTTTAGATCTTTTGCCCAGTTTTGGATTGGGTTGTTTGTTTTTTTGATATTGAGCTACATGAGCTACCTGTATATTTTGGAGATTAATCCTTTGTCAGTTGTTTCATCTGCAAATATTTTCTCCCATTCTGAGGGTTGTTTTTCCATCTTGTTTATGGTTTCCTTTGCTGTCCAAAAGTTTTTAAGCTTCATTAGGTCCCATTTGTTTATTTTTGTTTTTATTTCCATTTCTCTAGGAGGTGGGTCAAAAAGGATCTTGCTGTGATTTATGTCATAGAGTGTTCTGCCTATGTTTTCCTCTAAGAGTTTTATAGTGTCTGGCCTTACATTTAGGTCTTTAATCCATTTTGAGTTTATTTTTGTGTATGGTGTTAGGAAGTGTTCTAATTTCATTCTTTTACATGTAGCTGTCCAGTTTTCCCAGCACCACTTATTGAAGAGGCTGTCTTTTCTCCATTGTATATTCTTGCCTCCTTTGTCAAAGATAAGGTGACCATAGGTGCATGGGTTTATCTCTAGGCTTTCTATGCTGTTCCATTGATCTATATTTCTGTTTTTGTGCCACTACCATACTGCCTTGATTACTGTAGCTTTGTAGTATAGTCTGAAGTCAGGGAACCTGATTCCTTCAGCTCCATTTTTCTTTCTCCAGATTGCTTTGACTATTCAGGTTCTTTTGTGTTTCCATACAAACTGTGAAATTTTTTGTTCTAGTTCTGTGAAAAATGCCATTGGTAGTTTGATAGGGATTGCATTGAATCTGTAGATTGCTTTTGATAGTATAGTCATTTTCACAATACTGATTCTTCCAATCCAAGAACATGGTATATCTCTCCATCTGTTTGTATCATCTTTAATTTCTTTCATCAGTGTCTTATAGTTTTCTGCATACAGGTCTTTTGTCTCCTTAGGTAGGTTTATTCCTGGGTATTTTTTGTTGTTGTTGTTGCAATGGTAAATGGGAGTGTTTCCTTAATTTCTCTTTCAGATTTTTCATCATTAGTGTATAGAAATGCCAGAGATTTCTGTGCATTAATTTTGTATCCTGCTACTTTACCAAATTCATTGATTAGCTCTAGTAGTTTTCTGGTAGCATCTTTAGGATTCTCTATGTATAGTATCATGTCATCTGCAAACAGTGACAGCTTTACTTCTTCTTTTCCCATTTGGATTCCTTTTATTTCCTTTTCTTCTCTGATTGCTGTGGCTAAAACTTCCAAAACTATGTTGAATAATAGTGGTGAGAGTGGGCAACCTTGTCTTGTTCCTGATCTTAGTGGAAATGGTTTCAGTTTTTCACCATTGAGAACAATGTTGGCTGTGGGTTTGTCATATATGGCCTTTATTATGTTGAAGTAAATTCCTTCTATGCCTACTTTCTGGAGAGTTTTTATCATAAATGGGTGTTGAATTTTGTCAAAAGCTTTTTCTGCATCTATTGAGATGATCATATGGTTTTTCTCCTTTAATTTGTTAATATGGTTTATCACATTGATTGATTTGCATATATTGAAGAATCCTTGCATTTCTGGGATAAACCCCACTTTATCATGGTGTATGATCCTTTTAGTATGCTGTTGGATTCTGTTTGCTGGTATTTTGTTGAGGATTTTTGTATCTATGTTCATCAGTGATAATGGTCTGTAGTTTTCTTTTTTGTGTGACCTCTTTGTCCAGTTTTGATATCAGGGTGATGGTGGCCTCGTAGAATGAGTTTGGGAGTGTTCCTCCCTCTGCTATATTTTGGAAGAGTTTGAGAAGGATAGATGTTAGCTCTTCTCTAAATGTATGATAGAATTCGCCTATGAATCCATTTGGTCCTGGGCTTTTGTTGGAAGATTTTTTTTTTTTTTTCAGTGCTTAGAGGGAAATTTATCATTTTATTTTATTTTATTTTTTTAAATCTCACTTTGGTATATTTTCTCAGTTTTTTTTTTTATTTTACAAATTTAATCAGTTATACATATACATATGTTCCCATATCCCCTCCCTTTTGCGTCTCCCTCCCACCCTCCCTATCCCACCCCTCCAGGCAGTCACAAAGAACCGAGCTGATCTCCCTGTGCTATGCGGCTGCTTCCCACTAGCTATCTACCTTATGTTTGGTAGTGTATATATGTCCATGCCGCTCTTTCACTTTGTCACAGCTTACCCTTCCCCTTCCCCATATCCTCAAGTCCATGCTCTAGTAGGTCTGTGTCTTTATTCCTGTCTTACTCCTATGTTCTTGATGACATTTTTTTTTTCTTAAATTCCATATATATGTGTCAGCATACGGTATTTGTCTTTCTCTTTCTGACTTACTTCACTCTGTATGACAGACTCTAGGTCTATCCACCTCAGTACAAATAGCTCAGTTTCGTTTCTTTTTATGGCTGAGTAATATTCCATTGTATATATGTGCCACATCTTCTTTATCCATTCATCCAATGATGGACACTTAGGTTGTTTCCATCTCCGGGCTATTGTGAATAGAGCTGCAATGAACATTTTGGTACATGTCTCTTTTTGAATTATGGTTTTCTCAGGGTATATGCCTAGTAGTGGGATTGCTGGGTCATATGGTAGCTCTATTTTTAGTTTTTTTTAGTTTTTTTTTTTTTTTTTTTTTTTTTTTTTTTTTGCGGTATGCGGGCCTCTCACTGCTGTGGCCTCCCCCGTTGCGGAGCACAGGCTCCGGACGCGCAGGCTCCGGACGCGCAGGCTCAGCGGCCACGGCTCACGGGCCCAGCCGCTCCGCGGCATATGGGATCCTCCCAGACCGGGGCACGAACCCGTATCCCCTGCATCGGCAGGCGGACTCTCAACCACTTGCGCCACCAGGGAGGCCCTATTTTTAGTTTTTTAAGGAAGCTCCATACTGTTCTCCATAGCAGCTGTACCAATTCACATTCCCACCAGCAGTGCAAGAGTGTTCCCTTTTCTCCACACCCTCTCCAGCATTTATTGTTTCTAGATTTTTTGATGATGGCCATTCTGACTGGTGTGAGATGATATCTCATTGTAGTTTTGATTTGCATTTCTCTAATGAGTAAAGATGTTGAGCATCCTTTCATGTGTTTGTTGGCTGTCTGTATATCTTCTGTGGAGAAATGTCTATTTAGGTCTTCTGCCCATTTTTGGATTGGGTTGTTTGTTTTTTTGCTATTGAGCTGCATGAGCTGCTTATAAATTTTGGAGATTAATCCTTTGTCAGTTGCTTCATTTGCAAATATTTTCTCCCATTCTGAGGGTTGTCTTTTGGTCTTGTTTATGGTTTCCTTTGCTGTGCAAAAGCTTTTAAGTTTCATTAGGTCCCATGTGTTTATTTTTTTTTTTTTTTTTTTTTTTTTTATTTTTTTTACGGTACGCGGGCCTCTCACCGCTGTGGCCTCTCCCGTTGCGGAGCACAGGCTCCGGACGCGCAGGCTCAGCAGCCATGGCTCACGGGCCCAGCCGCTCCGCGGCACGTGGGATCTTCCCGGACCGGGGCACGAACCCATGTCCCCTGCATCGGCAGGCGGACTCTCAACCACTGCGCCACCAGGGAAGCCCCTCATGTGTTTATTTTTGTCTTTATTTCCATTTCTCTAGGAGGTGGGTCAAAAAGGATCTTGCTGTGATTTATGTCATAGAGTGTTCTGCCTATGTTTTCCTCTAGGAGTTTGATAGTGTCTGGCCTTACATTTAGGTCTTTAATCCATTTTGAGCTAATTTTTGTGTATGGTGTTAGGGAGTGATCTAATCTCATACTTTTACATGTCCCTGTCCAGTTTTCCCAGCACCACTTATTGAAGAGACTGTCCTTTCTCCACTGTACATTCCTGCCTCCTTTATCAAAGATTAGGTGACCATATGTCCGTGGGTTTATCTCTGGGCTTTCTATCCTGTTCCATTGATCTATCTTTCTGTTTTTGTGCCAGTACCATACTGTCTTGATTACTGTAGCCTTGTAGTATAGTCTGAAGTCAGGGAGCCTGATTCCTCCAGCTCCATTTTTCGTTCTCAAGATTGCTTTGGCTATTCGGGGTCTTTTGTGTTTCCATACAAATTGTGAAATTTTTTGTTCTAGTTCTGTGAAAAATGCCATTGGTAGTTTGATAGGGATTGCATTGAATCTGTATATTGCTTTGGGTAGTAGAGTCATTTTCACAATGTTGATTCTTCCAATCCAAGAACATGGTACATCTCTCCATCTATTTGTATCATCTTTAATTTCTTTCATCAGTGTCTTATAATTTTCTGCATACAGGTCTTTTGTCTCCTTAGGTAGGTTTATTCCTAGATATTTTATTCTTTTTGTTGCAATGGTAAATGGGAGTGTTTCCTTGATTTCACTTTCAGATTTTTCATCATTAGTATATAGGAATGCCAGAGATTTCTGTGCATTAATTTTGTATCCTGCAACTTTACCAAATTCATTGATTAACTCTAGTAGTTTTCTGGTGGCATCTTTAGGATTCTCTATGTATAGTAGTATCATGTCATCTGCAAACAGTGACAGCTTTACTTCTTCTTTTCCCATTTGGATTCCTTTTATTTCCTTTTCTTCTCTGATTGCTGTGGCTAAAACTTCCAAAACTATGTTGAATAAGAGTGGTGAGAGTGGGCAACCTTGTCTTGTTCCTGATCTTAGTGGAAATGGTTTCAATTTTTCACCATTGAGGACGATGCTGGCTGTGGGTTTGTCATATATGGCCTTTATTATGTTGAGGAAAGTTCCCTCTATGCCTACTTTCTGCAGGGTTTTTATCATAAATGGGTGTTGAATTTTGTCAAAAGCTTTCTCTGCATCTATTGAGATGATCATATGGTTTTTCTCCTTCAGTTTGTTAATATGGTGTATCACGTTGATTGATTTGCGTATATTGAAGAATCCTTGCATTCCTGGAATAAACCCCACTTGATCATGGTGTATGATCCTTTTAATGTGCTGTTGGATTCTGTTTGCTAGTATTTTGTTGAGGATTTTTGCATCTATGTTCATCAGTGATATTGGCCTGTAGTTTTCTTTCTTTGTGACATCCTTGTCTGGTTTTGGTATCAAGGTGATGGTGGCCTCGTAGAATGAGTTTGGGAGTGTTCCTCCCTCTGCTATATTTTGGAAGAGTTTGAGAAGGATAGGTGTTAGCTCTTCTCTAAATGCTTGATAGAATTCGCCTGTGAAGCCATCTGGTCCTGGGCTTTTGTTTGTTGGAAGATTTTTGATCACAGTTTCAATTTCAGTGCTTGTGATTGGTCTGTTCATATTTTCTATTTCTTCCTGATTCAGTCTTGGTAGGTTGTGCATTTCTAAGAATTTGTCCATTTCTTCCAGATTATCCATTTTATTGGCATAGAGTTGCTTATAGTAATCTCTCATGATCTTTTGTATTTCTGCAGTGTCAGTTGTTACTTCTCCTTTTTCATTTCTAATTCTATTGATTTGAGTCTTCTCCCTTTTTTTCTTGATGAGTCTGGCTAATGGTTTATCAATTTTGTTTATCTTCTCAAAGAACCAGCTTTTAGTTTTATTGATCTTTGCTATCGTTTCCTTCATTTCTTTTTCATTTATTTCTGATCTGATTTTTATGATTTCTTTCCTTCTGCTAACTTTGGGATGTTTTTGTTCTTCTTTCTCTAATTGCTTTAGGTGCAAGGTTAGGTTGTTTATTCGAGATGTTTCCTGTTTCTTAAGGTGGGATTGTATTGCCATAAACTTCCCTCTTAGAACTGCTTTTGCTGCATCCCATAGGTTTTGGGTCGTCGTGTCTCCATTGTCATTTGTTTCTAGGTATTTTTTAATTTCCTCTTTGATTTCTTCAGTGATCACTTCGTTATTAAGTAGTGTATTGTTTAGCCTCCATGTGTTTGTATGTTTTACAGCTCTTTTCCTGTAATTGATATCTAGTCTCATAGCATTGTGGTCGGAAAAGATACTTGATACAATTTCAATTTTCTTAAATTTACCAAGGCTTGATTTGTGACCCAAGATATGATCTATCCTGGAGAATGTTCCATGAGCACTTGAGAAAAATGTGTATTCTGTTGTTTTTGGATGAAATGTCCTATAAATATCAATTAAGTCCATCTTGTTTAATGTATCATTTAAAGCTTGTGTTTCCTTATTTATTTTCATTTTGGATGACCTGTCCATTGGTGAAAGTGGGGTGTTAAAGTCCCCTACTATGATTGTGTTACTGTCGATTTCTCCTTTTATGGCTGTTAATATTTCCCTTATGTATTGAGGTGCTCCTATGTTTGGTGCATAAATATTTACAATTGTTATATCTTCTTCTTGGATTGATCCCTTGATCATTATGTAGTGTCCTTCTTTGTCTCTTCTAGTAGTCTTTATTTTAAAGTCTATTTTGTCTGATATGAGAATTGCTACTCCAGCTTTCTTTTGGTTTCCATTTGCATGGAATATCTTTTTCCATCCCCTTACTTTCAGTCTGTATGTGTCTCTAGGTCTGAAGTGGGTCTCTTGTAGACAGCATATATATGGGTCTTGTTTTTGTATCCATTCAGCCAGTCTGTGTCTTTTGGTGGGAGCATTTAGTCCATTTACATTTAAGGTAATTATTGATATGTATGTTCCTATTCCCATTTTCTTAATTGTTTTGGGTTCGTTATTGTAGGTCTTTTCCTTCTCTTGTGTTTCTTGCCTAGAGAAGTTCCTTTAGCATTTGTTGTAAAGCTGGTTTGGTGGTGCTGAACTCTCTCAGCTTTTGCTTGTCCGTAAACGTTTTAATTTCTCCATCAAATCTGAATGAGATCCTTGCTGGGTAGAGTAATCTTGGTTGCAGGTTTTTCTCCTTCATCACTTTAATTATGTCCTGCCACTCCCTTCTGGCTTGTAGAGTTTCTGCTGAGAGATCAGCTGTTATCCTGATGGGGATTTCCTTGTGTGTTATTTGTTTTTTTTCCCTTGCTGCTTTTAATATGATTTCTTTGTGTTTAATTTTTGACAGTTTGATTAATATGTGTCTTGGTGTATTTCTCCTTGGATTTATTCTGTATGGGACTCTCTGTGCCTCCTGGACTTGATTAACTATTTCCTTTCCCATATTAGGGAAGTTTTCAACTATAATCTCTTCAAATATTTTCTCAGTCCCTTTCTTTTTCTCTTCTTCTTCTGGAACCCCTATAATTCGAATGTTGGTGCGTTTAATGTTGTCCCAGAGGTCTCTGAGACTGTCCTCTGTTCTTTTCATTCTTTTTTCTTTATTTTGCTGTGCAGCAGTTATTTCCACTATTTTATCTTCCACCTCACTTATCCGTTCTTCTGCCTCAGTTATTCTGCTATTGATCCCATCTAGAGTATTTTTTATTTCATGTATTGTGTTTTTAATCGATGCTTGATTCGTCTTTAGTTCTTCTAGGTCCTTGTTAACTGTTTCTTGCATTTTGTCTATTCTATTTCCAAGATTTTGGATCATCTTTACCATCATTATTCTGAATTCTTTTTCAGATAGACTGCCTATTACCTCTTCATTTGTTAGGTCTGGTGGGTTTTTATCTTGCTCCTTCTCCTGCTGTGTGTTTTTCTGTCTTCTCATTTTGCTTATGTTACTGTGTTTGGGGTCTCCTCTTTGCAGGCTGCAGGTTCGTAGTTCCCGTTGTTTTTGGTGTCTGTCCCCAGTGGCTAAGGTTGGTTTAGTGGGTTGTGTAGGCTTCTTGGTGGAGGGCACTACTGCCTGTGTTCTGGTGGATGAGGCTGGATCTTGTCTTTCTGGTGGGCAGGTCCACGTCTGGTGGTGTGTTTTGGGGTGTTTGCGGACTTTTTATGATTTGAGGCAGCCTCTCTGCTAATGGGTGGCGTTGTGTTCCTGTCTTGCTAGTTGTTTGGCATAGGGTGTCCAGCACTGTAGCTTGCTGGTCGTTGAGTGAAGCTGGGTGCTGGTGTTGAGATGGAGATCTCTGGAAGATTTTCGCCGTTTGATATTATGTGGAGCTGGGAGGTCTCTTGTGGACCAGTGTCCTGAAGTTCGCTCTCCCACCTCAGAGGCACAGCACTGACTCCTGGCTCCTCAATTTGGGATGATTTGTTGTCTATTTCTGTATTCCACAGATGCAGGGTACATCAAGTTGATTGTGGAGCTTTAATCCGCTGCTTCTGAGGCTGCTGGGAGAGGTTTCCCTTTCTCTTCTTTGTTCTCACAGCTCCTCGGTCTCAGCTTTGGATTTGGCCCCGCCTCTGCGTGTAGGTCGCTGGAGGGCGTCTGTTCTTCGCTCAGACAGGACAGGGTTAAAGGAGCAGCCTCTTCGGGGACTCTGGCTCACTCAGGCCGGGCGGGAGGGAGGGGCACGGAGTGCGGGGCGAGCCTGCAGCGGCAGAGGTCGGCGTGACGTTGCAGCAGCCCGAGGTGCGCCGTGCGTTCTCCCAGGGAAGCCGCTCCTGGATCCCAGGACCCCAGCAGTGGCAGGCTGCACAGTCTCCCAGAAGGGCGGTGTGGACAGTGACCTGAGCTCGCACACAGGCTTCTTGGCGGCGGCAGCAGCAGCCCCAGCGTCCCACGCCCATCTCTGGGCTCCGTGCTTTCAGCCGCGACTCGCGCCCGTCTCTGGAGCTCCTTTACGTGGCACTCTTAATCCCCTCTCCTCGCGCACCAGGAAACCAAGAGGGAAGAAAAAGTCTCCTGCCTCTTCGGCAGCTCCAGTGTTTTCCCGGATTCCCTCCCGGCTAGCTGTGGCACATTAGCCCCCTTCAGGCTGAGTTCTCGCCGCCAGCCCCAGTCCTCTCGCTGCGCTCTGACCGAAGCCCGAGCCTCAGCTCCAGCACCGCCCGCCCCGGCGGGGGAGCAGACAAGCCTCTCGGGCTGGTGAGTGCCGCTTGGCACCGCTCCTCTGTGCGGGAATCTCTCCGCTTTGCCCTACCCAGGTATGTGGGGAGTTTCTTGCCTTTTGGGAGGTCTGGGGTCTTCTGCCAGCGTTCAGTAGGTGTTCTGTAGGAGTTGTTCCACGTGTAGCTGTATTTCTGGTGTATCCGTGGGGAGGAAGGTGATCTCCGCGTCTTACTCTTCCGCCATCTTACCCGGAAGTCCTTGTTGGAAGATTTTTAATCACAGTTTCAATTTTAGTGCTTGTGACTGGTCTGTTTATATTTTCTATTTCTTCCTGGTTCAGTCTTGGGAGGTTATGCCTTTCTAAGAATTTGTCCATTTCTTCCAGGTTGTCCATTTTATTGGCATATACTTACTTGTAGTAATCTCTCATGATCCTTTGTATTTCTGCAGTGTCAGTTGTTACTTCTCCTTTTTCATTTCTAATTCTATTGATTTGAGTCTTCTCTCTTTCTTTCTTGCTGAATCTGGCTAGTATTTTTATCAATTTTGTTTATCTTCTCAAAGAACCAGCTTTTAGTTTTATTGATCTTAGCTATTGTTTCCTTCATTTCTTTTTCATTTATTTCTGATCTGATCTTTATGATTTCTTTCCTTCTGCTAACTTTGGGGTTTTTTGCGTCTTCTTTCTCTAATTGCTTTAGGTGTAAGGTCAGGTTGTTTATTTGAGATGTTTCTTATTTCTCGAGGTAGGATTATATTGCTATAAACTTCCCTCTTAGGACTGCTTTTTTGCTGCATCCCATAGGTTTTGGGTCATCGTGTTTTCATTGTCATTTGTTTCCAGGCATTTTTTGATTTCCTCTTTGATTTCTTCAATGATCTCTTGGTTATTTAGTAGCATATTGTTTAGCCTCCATGTGTTTGTATTTTTTACAGTATTTTTCCTGTAATTTAATCTAGTCTCATAGCATTGTGGTCAGAAAAGATACTTGATACGATTTCAATTTTCTTAAATTTACCAAGGTGTGATTTGTGACCCATCTTAAGATACTTAAGCATTTTTATGCCACAGACCCCTTTGGCAGTCTGGTAACACCTATGGAATCCTTCTCACAGTAATGTTTTTTAGTGCATAAAGTAGAATGCATATGATTACAAAGGAAAACAATTCTATTGAAATACATTTCTGATCCCAGGATAAGAACCTCCAGTGGCTGGTTTCCCTTTTGAGGTTTGCTCGAACATATAGCACTGGCCATTCGTACCCTTAGCAGGTGTAATAAAAGGGAAAGGAGGTAGTCTGGAGAGGTTTTCCTGAGATAACTGGGAAGACAAACTGCAGAGAAGAGAAAGATGGAGAGGTTAAAGGGCATATGTGTGGACCTCGAAAGCATTCTAAGTGAAAGCAGCCAGACACAAAAGGTCACGTATTGTATGATTCCATTTATGTGAAACATCCAGAATAGGTAAATCCGTATAGGCAGAAAGCAGATTAGAGACTCCTAAGAGCTGGGGGTAGCAGGGAATAGGGAGTGACTGCTGATAGACTTGGGGCTTCCTTTTGGGGTGAAGAAAATGTTTTGGAACGAGATAGAGCTGATGGTTGCACATCGTGAACGTACTAAATACCATTGACTTGTGCACTCTAAAATGGTTAGGGAATGTGAATGTTACCCCAGTTTTTTAAAAAGTATATGTGTTTCCAATGAAAACAGTTACTTGGAGAAGAATTAAATGAGCTGAGAGAGGTCAACGAGAAGAAAAGGAACGGTTCCCAGGGGGGACAGAGACCAAGGGGAGACATTCCCAGGCCTGGTGGTTTATTCCTGGGCCTCCCAGTGTGGGGAGAAGTCCTCAAGCAGCCCTTCCAGGGGGTGGGGTTGTCCATGGCAAGGGGAAGGGGAGCGTTTGCAGTCCTTTGCAAGCTGGGCATCAGCAGCAAGTGGTGATGCTGAGAGGAGAGGGTGGTCAGTACGGGCTGGTGTGGGCCTGGTCTGTGAAGCATAGAAATGTAGCAGGAAGTGACCCTGCTAACATGGGTAAGGGCGATGGAGGCTGTTGATTAAGATACAAATGATTTATGGTAACATTTGACTTGGGTGAATATACTGAAGAACAGAGGATGACATGAGCAGAATTTCTGCTGCTGTTCATCCATCAAGAGAAAAAAGACTATCAGGACGTTAAGAAAACCTGCTTCCAGGAATAATGACACAGCCAGGAAAGTGCTCCTCAGGGGGATTTTGGTCTTGCTTTTAGAAGAGTTCTGTCCTTTGGGTGAGCTGCAGACCCCACCCCCATCTGAGAGCGCATGCTTCTGTTCTGAGCGTGTGTGGCCTTTCTTCACCACCAGGTTCCCATCCCAGTGACCCCCAACCTAGATCCCCTGAGGATGCTGATGGATGATGCCGACGTGGCTGCCTGGCAGAACAAGGGCCTCCCTGCAGACCGCATGTCCACGGAGAATGCCACCATCCTCCTCAGCTGCGAGCGCTGGCCACTCATGGTGGACCCTCAGCTACAAGGCATCAAATGGATCAAGAACAAGTATGGCGAGGACCTCCGGGTCACCCAGATTGGCCAGAAGGGGTAGGTGGCTGTGCACAAAAGTTCCCACCTTGCCATTTATGCAGAGGGAAAAAATGTGATGAGCAGGTTTTAAGCCGCTGTGGATTGTTTCTACCCTCCTGGTTCCTCCAGGAGTTTTCTCCTGTTTGTCCTCTCGCTTTAGGAAATGTCTCGGTGAGAGATGCTTGGGTACTGAGTCTCTGATTTTCTTTCTTTTTCATATTTTTATCTTTATTTTTATCGGAGTACAGTTGGTTTTACAATGTTGTGTTAGTTTCTGCTGTACAGCAAAGTGGATCAGCAAAGTGGATACGTATCTCCACCTTTTTTAAGATTCTTTTCCCATATAGATCATTACAGAGTATTGAGTAGAGTTCCCTGTGCTATACTGTAGGTCCTTATTGTTATCTATTTTATATACAGTAGTGGGTACATGTCAATCCCAATCTCCCAATTTGTCCCTCCCCACTTTCCCCTCTGGTAACTATAAGTTTATTTTCTACATTTGTGACTCTATTTCTGTTTGGTAAATAAGTTCATTTGTACCATTTTTTTAGATCCCACATATAAGCGATATCATATGATATTTGTCTTTCTCTGTCCAACTTGCTTCACTCAGTATGACATGTGCTTTTCTTTCTCGTTAGAAATCATAAGCATCAGCCTCCCGACTCATTCCTGAGTCCTTCCTCCACCAGCCCAGGGGTTCACCCTCCCATCTCCCCTGGAATACTTCCTGCTTCCCAAGCATCCTATTCCATTGTCAGACAGCTCTGTGTTTTACAGTCTTTCTCACATTTAGTCAAAAACTGCCTCTCTTAGCTCTCTTCTACCCTTTGTTCCTACCTGTGCCCCAGAACCACAGAGAACAAATGTAAAGCCTCTCTCTCCTGAGGAACGATGGGACATTTGCAGTGGGGTGCTTAGCAGCTGAGATAGTTATGGAACCTTCAGAACCCTTTGCACCTGCCATGTGGCTTTATCTGTACATGGTGGGGGAGTTACTGCACACGTCAAGGGACATGAACAACAGGGAGAATGTCTGACCAGCACCCACCGCACTTTATGGGCCTCAGCTCCTCTCCCCCCACTGCATCATTCACTCTGTTATAACTTAGCTTTGTAGTTTCAGTTCTCAATTCTTGTTCTGTGTCTCTAGGAGACATGAGAAAAATAGGACGGGGCAATGAGCGGGAGGGAGAGGGCCAGAGATCACTTATTAGGTGGTCGATATGTATTGGTCTTGGTGTTAGGAGCTTTACCTCAAATGCTTTTTAATCCACACGACCAATGAAGTTAGTGTTATTGGTACCATTTTCTCATTTGAGGAAATAGAGTTTCACACAAGTTAAGTAATTTCCCCAGGAGTACACAGTTTTAAAGGCAATGGATATTTGCACACCCATGTTCAAAGCAGCGTTATTCACAATAGCCAAATGGTAGAAGGTAATCCAAGTGACCATCAGCAGATGAATGGATAAACAGAATGTGGTGTATCAATACAATGAAATATTATTCAGCCTTGAAAAGGAAGGAAATTCTGTCCTACGCTACAGCATGGGCGAACCTTGAGATGAATATGCCAAGTAAATAAGCCAGTCATAAAAGGACAACTACTGTACAGTTCCATTTACATAAGGTCCCTAGAGTAGTCAAATTCATAGAGACAGAAAGTAGAATGGTGCTCGCAGGGGCTGTGGTAGACAATAGTCTACCACAATTTTAAAATAATTAGTTAAAATTTTTAAAAATTAATGGAGGCAATATTGGAACCAAGGTGATCTTCACTTAGAAGCCCACGTTTATCCACTCTTAACATACAACCACCAGCATGAGGCTTGCTGCCCTGGCCACATGTCCCAAATATGCTTGTCCAGGGGTCCAGACCACCCACGGTTGTTTAAATCAAACATGCGATGTTCAGAAAATAGTTAAATCACATGTTGAATACCCGGATCGATCCTTTCTTACAGAGAGGGTAGGTGAGAAATGAATGCCAAGGTAGGACACAAAGTAGTTTTATCTGTGTCATCAGTCATGGTAATCTAATCCTGGCCTTCCCTTCAAACTTTGACTAAAATATTCCTCTCTAATTGACAAATAACTGCATTTTAGACCCAAGTATTTGTTCTTTTTGCTCATTCTTATATCCATAGAACTGAAAATAGTGCCTGACATATAGTAATTAATTCTCTGTTCATGTCCCTTGACTACTGTTCTATTGGGTGATTTTCTAGATTTGTTGTGTATTATTTGAATACAAATATTACATTATAGATAGTATGGGTTAAGACTGTTAAGTGTAGTCTCCCTTCATCAGTGAATGGAAAAGTGTTCAAGGGTGTCATTTGCCTTTTAATTTTGTGAGGTCTGACATAGTACAACTTTTTATTTTTGATCAGATATGTCACATTTCTTCTATAAATCATGTTTAGAAAATTCTTTTTCCTGTCCAGAAATTATATAAATATTCATATAGAAGATTTTTTAGGGTTTTTTATGGTTTTCTTTTTACACTAAAATCCAATCACCTGAAATATATTTTCAGGTACTATATAAGGTACAGACCTAATTTTCACTTTTCAAGTGGTTAGCCATTGTTCCAATACCGTTTATTAAATTCTCCACCCTTTCTCTGATTAATTAGAGATGACATTTTACTCTGTATTAAAATATTTTATTAGCTTTTATTCTTTTCTATTTATACAATACTATACCAGCCTTTAATTATTTCATTTTATATTTAGTAACATTTATTGTGGCATTTCTCATTACAAAAGTAATATATCATCATAGTAAAAAAAGAAGGAGAGGGAAGTTACCCCAAGAAATAAATAGGCCCTATAATTCATCATTTTTCCCCAACACTCCCAACTTTTGGTGTATGATATCCTTTAAGACTTCCTTCTACGTATCTGTATTGTTGAAATTATAAAAAATATTTTATTACCAGCTAATGTGAGTCCCTCTTCTTATTCTTCATCATCATCATTTATTTTTTTTAAAAAACATTCTCATTGTTTTCTTTTTTCTTTTTTCTTTTTTTTTTACAACTTTATTGGAATATAATTGCTTCACTCATTGTTTTCTTTTAGATTAACTTTAAGATTTTTGGTCAAGGTTTATAAAGTTATATTGTTAGTTATTGTGTGAATTGGAATCACATCGAACTTATAAATCTATTTAGGGGAAATCAATTTTTTATGTGCTTGTTAAACTCTACATAATATTGAAAAATTAAAAATAGCCTAGCTTTTGGTGATTGATTGTTAAATAAATTAAGGTGTATCAATACAGTCTAATACCCAGGCACATAAATATTGTTATAGAAGAATATTTAATGACATGGGAAAATGTTTACATTTTATGCACAAAAACCAGGTCATAAAACAAATGAGCTACATGGATCAAATAAAAATAAACATAAATATAAATGCAGACATAAATAAAAATATAAATAATATAAAATAAATAGAAATAGTAATAATAAACTTGAAAATATATCCAAACATCTACAGGCAATACCAAAATGTAAATGACACAAGGATGACAGTTAATTTTCATATTCTTTTTTGCATTTTGTCATTTTTCCCTTTTTATAAGAAATAGTTCAGATCACATAAATATCATTTTAGATAGAGAAAAATATGCCAGCTGTCTGATGTCATCCCAGATAGCGGTGCCTCCAAGTTTACTGCCATGCTTCAGGGCCATGGCTGCCTGTTGACTGTCTCCAGTCCACCCCTTGATGCAGGCTTACTCCACCCACCTGTCTCCTCAGCTACCTTCAAACTGTCGAGCGTGCCCTGGAAGCTGGGGAGGTGCTGCTGATTGAAAACCTAGAGGAGTCCATCGATCCTGTGCTGGGACCCCTGCTTGGGAGAGAAGGCGTTAAGAAAGGACGGTGAGACCCAGCTATACTGCTAGCCCTTCTGAGGGGCTGGTTCACGGCCCCTGGTAGAGCTGTGCACAGACCCGCTCCTCCTAGAACTTTCTCTCCTCAGCTCACGTCAAGTAGCCCCCTTGAAGCACACCTTTCATTCTGCCAGAAGAGGAACATTTAGCTGCCCTCATGCCCTAGAGGCAGTTCCAGAGGAACTTCCATCAGCCAGCTCACTGGCTTGCTGCTCCAACGACCCCAGTGCACTAGTCTAGAGCAGCGTTAGAGGGAAGGTGGTGAAAAAGCAGTCTGACTTTGAACCGTGAACATTTCATCTAAGCCAGTCGTCTGAGTTCTGAGAGCTCAGTGCTTTGTCAGCTTGATGAACCCCTGTTGCTCTAGGTGCTGGTGGCTGATCAGGGCTCAGCAAGGGTCTGGGGGGAGGAGGAAGAGGAGGAAAAGAGGGGCAGGAGAAGGGCCACAGTCACATAGGAGGGGGGTGAGAATTATCAGAAGGGAGCCTCACCCACTGCCCAGGCCATAAGCCACCTTTTCAAGTCCTTAGGATGTGCTTATTTACTTAATTAACCATTTTCACCCGTAGAAGTAATGCTCCATCAGCCATGAGACAAAGTAAGCCCTATTGCTAGCCTATAAATCACCTTCGTGCAAACCCTAAGAAGGTTCCCCTTCCTGCAAATGCTTTACTGCCATCTGCTGGAAACGTTCCATAATGCACTCATGTACACGGACCACAAAGTGAGTGGCTCTTCTTCCAGCTGTGCCCGCAAAATCAGATGTGGTGGCGGTGGGAGAAGGTCTGTCACCCTCCACCCCTGTTCCCTGCCCGAGGGCTCAACCTAGACACGCTCGGGAGGAGTCATCTGAGTATGGCAATGTTGTTTGCTGTGAATTTGCAAAAAAACCGTGTAGGATTCTGTCCCTGACCAAAGCTCACAGGAAGGCACTCCACCTTCACATGAGCCCTTGTGTTCCAGGTTCATTAAAATCGGAGACAAAGAGTGTGAGTACAATCCCAAGTTCCGGCTCATCCTTCACACCAAGCTGGCCAATCCTCACTACCAACCCGAGCTGCAGGCTCAGGCCACCCTGATCAACTTCACCGTGACCAGGGACGGCCTGGAGGACCAGCTGCTGGCCGCTGTGGTCAGCATGGAGAGGCCAGACCTGGAGAAGCTGAAGGTGCGTCAAGTACCCAGCAAGGAAGGGAAGAAGGAGATGCCCTGCCACCAGACCTTGCCGTGTGCCCAACTCTGGGATAGGTGGGGCTGTTCCTCCAGAAGCTGAGCAGTGTGGTTTCGCTAGAGTTCGGAGGAGCGCCAGCACCATCCAGCCACCTGGAATACCCTACTGGGAAACAGAGGATAGAGCAGGCTGAAGAACAGGAGGCAGTAGGCAGCTGGGAGAACCCACACTCCTGTCCAAGAGCAGGGCTGGCACAGGCTGTACAGGAACACGTTTGGGCCTCTCACCACACGTGCTCCATGTCTGTGTCCAGAACTAAGTGGGGTTCAGTCCTGCAAGGGCAGTAGAAATGGATTCAGCCACTTTAGGGTAGCGTCTTAGTCATCTTGGGCTGCCATCACAAAATACCATAGACTATGTGGCTTGAACAGCAGACATTTATTTTCTCACAGTCTGGAAGCTGGAAGTCTGAGTTACGGGTCCAGTTTCTGGTGAGACCTCTCTTCCTGGCTTGTAGGTGGCCACTGTCTCACCATGTACTCATAGACCTCTTCCTTGTGTGTGCAGAGAGAGCAAGCTCTCTGATGTCTCTGCTTATAAGGGCACTAATCCCACCATGAGGACCCCATCCTCATGACCTCATTTAACCTTAATTACCTCCACCTCCAATACAGTCACATGGGGGAGGGGGGAGTTAGGGCTTCAACATATGAACTTGGGGGGGCACACTTTTGTCCATAGCAAATAGTATCCTTTTCCCCCTCTCCTTAGACATGATTAGATTATAAGAGCAGGGGGATGTTAGAGTGCCAGGGGGCTAATTTAAATTGGGAAGGTCAGAAAAATATTCTGTGAGGAGGTGGCATGAGCCTTTGGCTCAGAGCACCCATAGCAGAGAGAAGAGTGAATTCTGGTTATAAAGCAAGATGGAGACATGTGTTTTTAAGAAACAGAAGATAGGCCAGGGTGACTGTGGCTGGGGCCTCCAACAAGAAGTGTTCTTTCCATGGATCCAAAGGCAATAATCCCAGGCTGTACAAGAGCAGAGAAACCGCAGCTGCCTGAGGTTACATGTGCACCCACCCACAGTAAGAGAGTGCCCAGTGCTTTAGGACGTAGAACCTAACAATCAAAAAGGGAGAGGAGGTAAGATCTGCCTGGATACCAATGCCCCACTCCAACCTTAAGGAGGGCTCCTGTGATTATCTTGTCGAAACTGTATAAAACCATTTCTAGTTGTTTATTTTTTTTTTAAGGTCATCTATAGGAGAGCTCTTCCCTTGGGGGCCAGCAAAGTGGTGATAGACAGGACCTTCCAGAGAAGTAAAACTTGACCCCACCCTCTAACTATTCCCAGAAATAACTTCCATTTAGTGACTAGACTGTGTCCCAGCATTGTGCTAAGCCTTGCACAGCACTCCTACGAGTAGGGCCAGGGTTAACCCAGCTGAGGTTATGACGTGTTAAGAGGTAACTCAGCCCAAGGTCACATGACTAGTAACTGGTACAGTTGGGGTTCAGGTCACCTGCTGATTTTGTCTGCTTGTGGTCCCGAGCACTCTGCTATCCTGCTTCCATTTCGCTAAGGGAAGGGATTCTGGCCCACAACCCTTTATCTATTCAGACCTACCGCGAGAACAGGATGCTCTGGGCTTCTACACCTGACTTTCCCTTATGCGATATTTGCAGTCAGATCTCACGAAGCAGCAGAATGGGTTCAAAATCACCCTCAAAACATTAGAAGACAACCTGCTTTCTCGCCTCTCCTCGGCCTCTGGGAACTTCCTGGGAGAAACGGCCTTGGTGGAGAACCTTGAGATCACTAAGCAGACTGCTGCGGAAGTTGAGAAAAAGGTAAGACCTGGCAACCTAGGCTGGCGGACAGAGGCCCTCCTCCTACTCCCTGAGTCCTATTTCTAGGGGAAAAAAAGAGTAACAGGTGGCTCTTCCATCTTCCTGAGTTTCTCCTAGAAAGTCAAACTAGGCAGGATCCCTGAAATGACTACGTCACATCCTGCGTTACGAGTGCCCCCACCTCCTGGGAAATGCCCTTGACGGCTCTACTCCGCAGACGTTTGACGAGTACGTACGTCTGTGCAGGGCCTCGTGCTCTGTGCAGGAAATAGTCGCTCAAACTGAATACCTCAGTGAGTCCATGGAATTGCCCTGAAGCTAAGGAATCACACTATTTTACAAGTTGGCTGGTTCAGGCATGATTGCACCCCGAGAAAACTCACAGCCTGCCAAAAGCTCACAAGTCTGATTTTAATGGGAAAACTTCAGTGACGTCCAGGGAAACTCAGCTCTCAAAAAAAAAAAAAAAAAAACAAAACAAACCGGTATCATCGTGCAAAACTACTTAGCATATAGCTTCCTTCCTTTGTTTCACAACGTTCGGGAGACTTTTATTCCCCCTTGCGGGAATAAAAGTCTGCCCTTCCCCAGCAGACTGCTGACCCTACAGGGGCCCTTTCACATTCTCAGTCCTGCTCTTGGACCAGAAGAGGAATTAAGTTCCTGGTTCTGAGCAAGATAAGCATGTCTGTAACAGTGCCCAGGAATGATGCACCTTTGAAGGAATACCTTTATTGGGATTTCTCCAAATATGAGAAATAAGACTTTGTTCGAGGTAGGGACAAGTTAGGAAAAATGAAAAGCAATGATGGACAGGGCAGATAAACCAGGTCCTACTCACTCTGAGATAACAGACAACTACGGCCGGAATGAGAGACTGAAAGGAGGAAGGTCCAGCCTCGCCTTGTCTCCTCAGTCGCTGTGTGACCACCAAGTTTTACTGCTGGTTCTCTACGGCCTCCAAGTCTCTAGAGAGGGGCATGCAGAGTTTGTAAAACAGTTATGGTAGAAGTTCCACTGCCCTGGGCAGGAGAGATGGGGGAACAGAGCCCAACTCACACAGAGGGAGAAGGTCAGAGATAGAATTGACCATGTTGGTCTCTTCTCCCTACCTCCTCCTCTCTTTCTTTATCCTTTTCTTTAAACTCAGTGAACAATTATTGAGCACCTGCTGTGTGCCAGGCTTTTTGTATGCAGCCTTTTATTCTTTCATTGTTTCTTTTCTTTTTGTCTTCTTTCTCTTTCTCATTCATTCATCCAATCAATACTTGGTTGGAAGCTGTTATATTCCAAATTCCGTGGCAGAAGGTGGGGGTACCACAAGGAAGCCAAGAATCCCAGGCTTCCAGGACCTGGTTCTCTAAGGGAGAAGGACAGGCAGTTACAAAACTGATGAGGGCTGTGGGAGAGGAAGCATGGGGAGTCATGAACACACAGAGGAAGCGCACTCAGCCCATGCTGGGTTAGCGGTAGAAGGATGCTTCCCTGTAGTATGAGTGGAACATTGAGAGAGTGTAGAGGGGATGGAAGTAGTCACTGGAGATGAGGCATGAAAGGGAGGCTGGCTCCATCACAAAGGATTTTGCAGACCATGCTAAGAAGTGTGGGCTGTAGATGGGAGCTAGGGTTCCTAAAAGAGGTTATTTTTTCCCTCTTTAGACAAGAGAGTAACATGATCAGACCTGTGCTTTAGGAAGATCACTCCAGCTCCAATCCAGAGGAGAGCTTGGGGAAGCAGGAGGCAGAGAAAGCAGGAGGGGGTACAGTAATTCAGATTAGAAGTGATGGCATTCTGAAGTAAGGTTGGCAGTGATGGTACAAAGAAGTGGGCAAATTCGAGAGCTATGGGCCACTTCAAGGAGATAGAATTGGAAAACTTGTTAACTGATTGGATATGATTATATACAGATAAAAGTATTGTCGAGGAAATGTCTCAGTTCCAGGAATAAACATCTAGATAGGTATTGGTGCCAATACCTGAGAGAAGAGAGCATAAGTGGATTTGGGGGTGAGAAGAAATAATGATTTTAGTTTATGTCATGTTGAGTTTGAAATGCCTCTGGGCCATGCACATGGGAACATCCTGTGGGTTTTGGGATATATGATCTTGGCTGGTGATAGAGTGCTGAGACTTTTTAGCGAGTAGTTGATTGTTGAAACTGTAGGAGTGGATGAAGTCACCAGGGAGGTGTGTGTGCAGTGATAAGACTGGGAGTACAGCACTGAAGTATATGAACACATTTCAGGACAAGTTCAGAAGATGGAAAGCACGGACTAGAGTGGAGATGGGAGGAAAAGCAGGTAAATAAGGCAATTATGAAAGAAAGCGTTTCAGGAAGGGATGTCAGTGGTGTCAAATGGTGCTGAGAACGCAAAGAAGATACAGCTGAGATGTATCCACTGTATTTTGCAAAAAGGAGTTATCAGTAATCTTGAGGAGAATGGTTTCCATGAAGTAGCAGAAGCCAGAGTGCCTTAGAATGATAGTAAATAGGAGTTGAGAAAGGGGAAGTGAGTATAGACAACTCTTTAAAGAAGCCAGACTATAAAATGGTAGAAAGAAAAAGGATTGTAACCTAAGGAGGACATAGCATCCTTGGAGGATTTTTCTCCAAGATGGCAGAGACTGAGCTTACTAAGATCCTAGCTGGACATTGGAGGATGCATGGATTGTAAAGGAAAAGGAGCCATTGAGAAGAAGAGTTGAATGTACAGAAATGAGAAGTAATGATTAGTACAATGGGGTACATAAGAAATCAGGGGAAATGTCATTCAGGTCACTGAGGAAGAGCTTATCTTTAGAAATATGGAGAGTTAATTCCAATATAATGGGGGAGAGGGGGCAAACATGTATCTACAAATGGTCCATAGGTCAATGTGAGCAATGGAGTTGGGGGGTCAGAAAATTAAGGGAGTGGGAGGGAAGGCAGAATTAAGAATGGTCCCTATATAATACATTTGTGAAAGCATGAGTTATAGTCATGGTCATCTGCTTAGAATGAGGGGATGGTGGTGAGGTAGGGTGCTTGCGGAAAGGAGTGAAGGTTCACAATAGTTGTTGTGGGAGATGGGAATGAAAGTTGACTAAGGACATAGATTAATGCACAGCATTAAGGACCCAGGTGAGCATGAATAGTATGAACCTGTGGTAACACAATCTGAGCAATTATGTGATTTTTATTCCATTCCACTCCATCCTGAGAATCTTTGTCTTTTAACTACTGAATTTGACCAATTTACATTTACTAACGTTACTGATATAGTTGGATTTCTTTCTGCTATCTTAATTTGTACTTTCTTTTAATCATGCTTTTTGTTTATTTTTTCTCCTTTCTTGATTTTTCTTTATCATCCTCTTTTATCCTTTGCTGATTTTAAAGTTATTTACTCTATTTTGTTAATTAACCTTGTTTCATTTATATATGAGAAATATATTTCATTTTATATGTGACTTAACAATATATGTATTGACTTAACAAAGTCTAAAATTAAGCACTGTATCTAGCCTCTTCCAAAACAATATTAGGACGTTAGAATACTTGGTCATTTTTTCCATCTTCTGCTACTGTTTCATAACACTTTAGTTCCACCTTGCTTTTATCTACTACTTCCAAACTGATCATGTTTTTTATAGTCTTTGTTATTTTTTTATAATATATATATTTTGGGCTGCACCACACAGCATGTGGGATCTTAGTTCCCTCACCAGGGATCCAAACTGTGCCCCCTGTAGTGGAAGCATGGAGTCTTAACCCTGGACCACGAGGGAAGTCCCCAGTAGGCTTTGTTATTTAGATTGACTGTATATTTAAGGAATTCTTGCATCTCATTTATTCCTTTTGGATTCAGTTTTCTTCTGATTGAAACAAATAATTACTTCTTCAGCAGCCTGTGGATAGTAAGCTGTCTTTGACATTGACTGCTTCTTCAAAGTAAAACCTCTGGTCTTTAATCAATTTTGGAAAATTCTTAACTATTATAGCTCAAATATTGCCTCTCCCTCTCTATTCTGTACTCATTTCTGTTAGACATATTTTTTTTCTTTTTTTTAGATGTATTTTAAATCTTTTCATTTTATCTGCCAAGTCTCAACCTCTTTTACATATTTTCCATCTTTATTTCTCTCTGAGCTGCTTGTGTAACAATTTCCTCAGAATTTATCTTTTAGTTTGCTTATTCTCTTTCAACTCAAGTCCATTATTTAACCAGTCACTGAGTTTTCCATTTTAATAACTGTATTCTTGTTTTTAGAAGTTCTAGTTAGTTCTTTTTCAGATAATGTCTGTTCTTTTTTTATAATGTCCTGATTTTATGCTTTCTTTTATCTCTACTGCTTTTAAACACAATTAGCTAATGGTAGGTAGTTCAATCATCTTCAGCTCTTGGGATGCTAATCTTTCTGGGATTTTTTTTGTGGGGGGAGGTAGGGGGTCTTCTAATTGTCCCCTTTGGTAACACTTCCTCCTGAAGTTTGTAATTGTTTATTGAGAGCTCATCTTCAGTAGGGATCATTGTTTTTTCCTGCAGGACTCTCATGAATTATCAGTAGTTTCACTCTATGCTGGAGCATAAGACAGGTCATACTGAGGTTGTACTTAATAACATGTTCTTACAGAATCCCTCTTTGATGCTTAGGTCTCTTTTCTCATTTTTACCTCTGATAAATTTTCTGAAAATAGACCTCCATTGAAAGAGATCTTCTTTGTGAATTTACATATTAACTCATAAAAATTAAGAAAACTGAAAATTAGATCGTGCTGCTTTTACTGGATTCCATTGCCTAGAATTCTGGCTCATTTTTCAAGTTGAGTGTGTGTGTGTGTGTATGTATCTCCCACGTGTCCCCACTGGAGGGGCTGACACTTTCACCTTCTGAAGGACTAGGAGTGTGTCATCTCTTCCTCACTCAAGCTCAGTTAAGGAAAACCATGGCAGCTCTCTACCCTCTAGCTGCTCCCCCCATCCCAGTCCACCCCCCGCACACACAGACACAATGTGCTTACACAGAGAGGCCACGCTGATTCTCAGGTAGCCCTGGTTGGTTTGAACAATGGACCACTATTGATTTTTCTAACAGGTGCAGGAGGCCAAGGTGACGGAGGTGAAAATCAACGAGGCCCGGGAACACTATCGGCCGGCAGCTGCCCGGGCCTCTCTGCTCTACTTCATCATGAATGACCTCGGCAAGATCCACCCGATGTACCAATTTTCTCTCAAGGTGACTTACACCTGGAATTTTCTGAATAGTCATAATTCAGCAGTGTAATACAGCCAGTGCAGCTCTCCATGAGGGCTTATCTATGTGTTTCATTAGCTGTGGCAGCTATTTAAGATCAAATCCAGGAGAGCAGCTACATTGCCTTACAGTCCTCGTCTCTTTAATTGGGTCTTTTATGACTCATTGGTTATTTGGCTAGAACAGCAAGAGAGACCACAGCAGGTCTTGGCCTCACTCACTAAGTACATATATTACAGCAGGAACTATGCTTACTGAAAGTGTGGAAGAGGATACCAAGAAACATGAGAAGTGACCCCTGCCCCAAAGAGCTTAAAATCTAATCGGGATGATCAAATGTGCATGTCATTTTTATCAGTTAAAACCAAAGCAGGCCATGATAATAGTCCAACTTTAAATTACTTTCCTTATTACCCTAATATCCTCAAAGCTACTGCTTTATGGTTGCTGAAATATTTCTAAAACCAAAGACGTTAGCAAATTGTAAGTGCTGACTAGGCTTATCTTACTCATGAAAAAAATAAAGACCTATAAATTTTAATTACATCTATGAAAATATATCTTTCTCCCCTAAGGCGTTCACCAAAAGACCACAATTGAAGAGGGCTTAGGGGGTGGTGGAGCATTTCTGAACAACTTCTCTGGTTTAACCCAACAAACAGAGAGGACACACACACACACACATTCAGAGCACACACCTCATTCTGTGAAGCTCAGCTGGCATATGGAGGCCAGGGTGTGGGGATGAGGTGAGGGCCTCCACTACCTGGAACTCATTCAGTTGGAGATGGCATTCCATCCTGTCCCAATTCCCTTCCCTCAACTCAGAGTCTCTGCAGATTAAGTGAACTGTGTTTGTAATATTTTATGTTTATAAACGAAATCCAATACTTGGCATTATATTCAGGTCAAAGCCCCATATGAAAGAATTATAAAAGATTTTAAAACAGCATAAAAGTTAGCATGATAAGCCTAATAACTATGGGATCACTTCCATAGTTCTGAGAGTAGTTGAAATCTACCTCAGTGACTCTTTCTGAAAAAAGGAGATTAGATGAAGCACATGAAAATATGTGTTCAAAACAAACAAAACAAAACAAAAAACAAACCAAAAAACCCAAGACTGGAAATCTGCATAGCCAAAAATTGAAAAGACCCAATTATATCTTGATTTTTATTTTCTGTAATGATTCATTCTATTCATATCACATTCAAAATGCAGCATTCCTAATATTAATTTTTTATAAATAGTCTATAAGTTTAAAACAATGGAAAATTGATTCATAGATTTTTATTTCATATTATACCCATAATGTATAGTTCAGAAGATGTAACCAAAACAGGCTCTGCTCCCACCATTGCAGCAAGAGTCCCTAAGAAAAAAGCACATGTAAGTGGACTCACCAAACAATGCAGAATTACTGGAAAGAAAAACAAGGAACACCTGATGTTCTGATCATTACCAAAAGGAAAAGTAATTAATTGAAAATATTTTGAGTGCCTGTTATGTACAAGGGTCTCTTCTAGACAGCAAAGTTGTACATGATATTGATTCTACCATCGGGAATTTTATAATCTAGATGCAGGGATCCCCAACCCCCTGGTCTGCGGCCTGTTAGGAACCAGGCCGCACAGCAGGAGGTGAACGGCAGGCGAGCAAGCAAAGCTTCATCTGCCACTCCCCATCGCTCGCATTACCGCCTGAACCACCCCCCACCCCACCACCACCCATCTGGGGAAAATCTGTCTTCCACGAAACCATGCCAAAAATGTTGGGGACGGCTGATCTAGAAGATAGAATCATCCATCCTAACTGGTTATCATTGACTGTGTTTACCTTCCAACAAAACTTATTGGATTTAATTTAATTATTTTGGCCACTGGACATATGTTTTTCACTGACCAAAACTGTTGGCTCTTCTCTATATGCCCCATAGCTTTGCCCACTTTGTGACAACGTAATAATTTATATGAGCAAATTAAGATGAGCTTAGCAAACTAAGACAAGAGTTTTCTTGTTGCCACTGTACCTTCTTGGCAGATTATGCTGGGGAAACATTTCTGTGGCTGGCAAATCGTAATACTCATCACAGGTAGTACTACTAGCTACGTACACAGAGCTGTGTAAATTACCAGTGTCCTACCTCCTGTCCCCAGGCCTTCAACATCGTCTTCCAGAAGGCTGTGGAGAAGGCTGCTCCTGCTGAGAGCCTCAAGGAACGGGTGGCCAATCTAATAGACAGCATTACCTTCTCTATGTACCAGTACACCACCCGTGGGCTCTTTGAGCGTGATAAGCTGACCTACATTTCCCAGCTCACCTTTCAGGTAAAAGTGGATTGAAGAAATTTCCAGAAAACAGGTCACTGTGTATGCCCAGCCAGCAGGTGTAAAGAAACTTTCTTCTCTTAACATCAGTTTCCATTGTCTGTGAAGACTTTTGCGCTCTAAGCAGAGGCATCAGATAAGATGGTCCAATATGGTGCACACATGCTGCCCCCACCATTGTCCCACTCATGGCAGACATGCTTAATCAACCATTTTACTTTTTCTTGGTGATCCTGGATGATCTAAGATCCTCCTCAACAGAGCCCTTCAGCAGCCACTACCAATCAGTCCCAACTAGCACTGAGGGTGAAACTGAATGGCCATACTAATCCTAGATACTTTTTGAGATGCAGTAAGAACTTTGGTAGAATATCCCTAATTATTTATTTACCTGTAAGGTTGCAAGTTTAATGTCCAAACCTTCCCCCAGAATAAGAAATTGCAAATGTCCTTCTATAGCCATAGCAGCCTTGGCCTTAGAAAACTCCTTAAGAACGCTGCTTCTCAAGGGCTTGGGAGCATCAGGGCTTCCAGTGTTAATAAGAAACCTTTGCCTTCTGCTTATTCTCAACATCAAAAAACCATGGAAATTTATTTCCTTGCATCTATCTCTCTAATCATTTAGGATTGGGATCTTTTTTTCATATATAAATTAGAAGCACAGACCAGATTACCCTGTAGGTCTCTTCCAATCCTAAAAGTCAGATATTCCATAATCACTCCTGCGCTGACTCTGTTTGCACGTTCCGAAGCCTAAATTCACGGGGGAATGTTAGCGTGGCTTATCCCTCTCACCCTCTGTGTTCCCCTCTCCAGCCCAGATGACAGCTTGGCCATCACAGAAGGAACTTGAGCCCCAACACAGACAAATTTCCCTCCTGCCACTCATTTACCCCAAACCCTAAGGAGCTTCCACCCCCAGCTCTCACTCCACCCCCCTCATAAATATTTCAACCTCATTTTACAAGGGCTTCTTCACCTCACCTGCTATTTCTAGCCTGTTTTCTCCTTAAAAGACTTTTCCTCAAACTAACCAAATTATTTTTTCTTCGTGAGTATTCCCATCTGTAAGTTTTCAGCGGAGAATGCCATCTGAAAGGGGCAGAACAGTTTCCTGAGCGCCTCTCAGTGTGAAATTTTAGTTCTAACCTAGCCGAGTGCTTTGCACCACCTGCCCAACGCACTGCACTGATTCCCTCCCAAGCCTCTGCACTTTCCACTGCCCCCGCCCCACGGAAATCCTGCCTAAATCTTCCCATCGCGTAGCATCTCTAAAACCCAATTCAGAACCACTTAGAGAAAGTTTAGCCAAATTCATCCCCCACCCCTGCTTGCTGGCCACTGCCCCAGTCTGGAACACCATTAGTAGAATTGATTCACATGTGCACTTCTATTTTGCATATGTTCATCCGTTACTTTGACAGTCTCCTCAAATCATGTCACTTGCATGTGTCATCTTCTCTGTGAAACTGTAGGAAGGTACTTCATGGCACTTATGATTGATCCATGAAGTCCTTGCTTAACAAGATACAGTTATTCACTGTGTGCATTTGACTCATGCTGATATTTGGGGTGAAGTCAGTTGCACCCAGAGGTGATTTGCACAGATATACACTTTCTCCCACTTCAGCCTCTTTCAACAACCAAAATTGACGGGCAGGCTCTAGCGTTAGAAGTGGCACTAGTTACACTGAGTGACAACCCCAGAGATCTCTGGGACCCATGACTGCCGCCAGCTAAAGAAATGCAGCACTGTCCTCCCACATTGCAGATTCTCCTCCTGAACCAGGAAGTCAGTGCAGCAGAGTTGGACTTCCTGCTTCGATCTCCAGTGCAGACAGGCGTCACCAGTCCCGTGGAGTTCCTCTCCCATCAGGCCTGGGGTGGCATCAAGGTCAGTACCAGCCCCCAGGGAGAAAGTCACGTTCTCCTCTCCTGGAGTGTTTTCCTGACACTTGTCCCCAGGAAGCCTGCAGGGGTGTGTTGGGGGCTCACCATGAGCTGTGTTAAACATTGGTGTGTCTGTCCCTTTGTCTGCACCCCGTGGCAGCACTCCCCCTCCCCAGGCCTACGGGGAAGGCTTTGCAGAAAAGGAGCAGGTGTGTGTGCTTGTGCTTGTGCGTGGGCTCTGCCTCCAGGATGTTAGGGAACAGAAGGACCCTGTGAGTGTTTCTGACTCAGCGGAGCTGCCTTCCACCTGCCAGCGCTCAGGGCCGGAATGCGGGCTCCTCTGTGAGGCCGGGGCTGGGGTGGAGATGCTGCGCAAGCGTTTCCATGGAGTGGACAGATGCCAGGCCTCTGCCAGCCGTCCATCTCCCCGTGGGTCCTGATGGCCTCAAAGCAAGGAACGCGTTCCAGCCTGGGGTTCTCAGTGGTTAATAATAGCTCACGTTTATCGAGCACCTTAAAAATTCACTACCTTATTTTATTCTCATGTTCACCTGGGCAATAGGTATTACTTTTTCCCATTTAACATGTAAGAAAAGTGAGATCATTCATCTTATAAGTAGCAGATCCAGGAATCGAGTTCTGGTCTGTCTGATGGCAAAGTCCATCTTCCTTGCATGTTATCCAGCTTAGTTTCATTGGGATTCTACGAACATCGAAAAAATCACAAGCTATGAGCTCCTTTCAGTAGGGACCACGCCTGCATTCATAGGGCTGAGCAGTAAACGTGGACCAGGTGACCACCAGCCCCAGAGTCTAGACGCACTTTCCAGGTGGGAGGAGGTCCAGTCCCCACCTGCAGGAGCCCCACAGCAGGTGCTGTTGCCGTGTGAAGATGGCACCTGCACAAAGTGAATCCTATTTATAACCTTCCGTGTCTGCTGGATTTCCTACATGTTCTGTAGCACAAGGAAGTCTGAGTCTGAAGTAATATGATTGTCTCTCTGTCTTTTTACTAGAATTTTTTGAGACAATGATTCACGTGCAATTATAATAAATAACAGAGATTCTTTGCACCCCATTCCCCACAGTGGTCACATCTAGCTTTCCTGTAGCGCAATATCACATCCAGGAAGCTGACATTGATACAATCTACTACTCTATTCTGATTACACCTGTTTTTCATGCACGTGTGTGTGTGTGTTTAGTTTTATCACACACATTTATCATGTAATCACCACCACAGTCAATACCCAGAGAACTCCGTCTGGTGTGTATGTCACCCTGTTATAGAAACAACAACCTCCTCCCTCCCCCATTCCTAATGCCTGGCAACCACTAATCTGTACTCCATTTGTATAATTTTGTCATTTCAAGGATGTTATATAAATGGAATTATACAGTATGTAACCTTTGGGGACTGGCTTGATCACTCAGTATAACTCCCTTGAGATCCATCCAAGTTGATTTACTTTATAACAAAACCCCAGCACTGGGCCTCCCTGGTGGCGCAGTGGTTGAGAGTCCGCCTGCCGATGCAGGGGATACGGGTTCGTGCCCCGGTCTGGGAGGATCCCATGTGCCGCGGAGCGGCTGGGCCCGTGGGCCATGGCCGCTGGGCCTGCGCGTCCGGAGCCTGTGCTCCGCAGCGGGAGAGGCCACAACAGTGAGAGGCCCGCGTACGGAAAAAAAAAAAAAAAAAAAAAAAACCAGCACTTAATCATTTATGTGCGTGCTGCCCTCTTCAAAGGAGTCATCTTGGGAAATGCTGCCATTGCCCAAAATGTTTTTCTAACTTTTTTTCAGAGTCTGTAGCTCTTCTTTTAATCATCTTTAGGGCTATGTCTAAATCGAGAGTCATCAAACGTTTTCTGCACAGGGTCACATAGCAAATATCTAGGCTTTGAGGGCCACACTCTGTCACAACTATTCAACTCTGCCAAAGTCACACACCATAGGTAAGCAAATGGAAATGGCTGAGTTCCAATAAAACTTTATTTACAAACACAGATGGTGGGCCAGATTGTCCCTGCAGGCCACAGTTTTCTGATCCATGATCTAAATAATAAAGGTGTGATTTGATTTTTTATATATTAGCTCCATTTGTCATTCTGAACCCAGTCTGGCAAATGAGAAGGAGAATAATAATGTTGGGAAAGAAACAAGGGGGAACTCCATTCACAACAGCAACCAAAAATCACAAAGTTATAAAATGCCTAAGAATAATTATACTAAGTGCAGAGCATATGTGTGGAAAACCATCAGCTTTTCTAGGCTACATAAGATAAGATATGAATGAATAGACGCAATCTAGAGTAGCACTGTCCAAAAGAAATATATTGCACATCACATGTGTCATTTAAATTTTTCTAGTAGCCACATTAAAAATGCAAAATGAAAAAAATGTAAAATGAAATTGATGAAAGTAATCTTAATAATATATTTTTCTTAACCCAATACAGCCAAAATATTATCATTTTAATATGTAATTGTCACAAAAGTTATAAGTGAGATATTTTATATTTTTGTAAAAGTCTAAATTCTGGTGTGTATTTTTTGCACTTATAACACATATCAATTCAGATGCTAAATCTTCATCAGAAATACTTGATTTGAATTTAGATTTTATAAAATTTAGAGTTAAAACATTTGATTCATATACCCAAGTTGTTTCAAACATACTTCAAAGTTCTCCAATTACTAAAGCAAGTTCCAGTTTCTAAACTTAAATTTAAAAATAATTAAAATTAACAAATAAAGAATAAATGTGTTAAAACTTGTAAAAAAATAAACAAATAACTAAATAAATAATATGAAGGAAAAAATCAACTATACCAAAAAAAGAATAAATGTGTTAAATTTTTTAAAAAACATAAATAAATAAAATGCAAATAAAAATCCTATTCTTCAGTCATACTGGCCACATTTCATTTGCTCAATACTCACATGTGGCCAATGGCTACCTGCTGGGAAGTATGGCCCCAGAGCTTGAGAATAATGACTCAGAGTCTGATGCTCGTATGGAAGATAAATTCTGGGAAGCAGTTCTAAATGAGCCCATTTGCAGAACTGGAGCAATGATGGAGATGGACCAGTTAACCCAGGCTCTGGAGTCAGACATTCCTGGGTTCAGGTTCAAGTTTGAGTGTGTGTGGCCTCTGACAGGTTATCTCTGTTTCCTTATCTGTTATGCCAGACACATAAATGTTCAGTAAATGGAAACCGATTGTGGTTGTGGTTATGGCTATTGTATTTGTTTCCTAGAATGACCATAACAAAGTGCCACAGGCTGGGTGGCTTAAAAACACAGCATTATTCTGCCAGAGTTCTGGAGGCTAGAAGTCTGAAATTAAGGTGTTGGCAGGTCATGCTCCCTCCAGAGCCTCAGGGAGAAGACCCTTTCTTGCCTCTTCCAGCTTCTGGCAGCCCCAGGCACTCCTGGTTTGTGGCAGGACCACTCAGATCTCTGCCTCCATCTCCACAGTCCCTACATGGCCATCTTCCCTTTGTGTCTTTGCGTCTCTTCTCTTATAAGAGCATCAGTCACAATGGATCAGAGCCCACCCTCCTGACCTCATCTTATTAACTGGATCACACCTGAAAAGAGCCTATTTATTCCCAAATAAGGTCACATTCTGAAATCTGGGAGGCTAGTTCTTCAACATATATTTCTGGGGCATACAATTCACCTTATCACAGTTATGATTATTAATTACCCAGCTATAAGGTGTATATATGCTGTGGTTGACATGGGCTGTGCCTGATAGAATTTGTCCATCGAAGGAAAACCTTTGAGGAATGGTGAGTTGCCAAGCTGGGCTCAGTCCAGTTGCCTTTCTCTCTGTTATCCCACAAAGCCATCTGCAGCGAAAGTCATAAAGAATAAGTGATTCAAAAACACTCTTCACTGCTTTCATTTTCCGTAGCTCAACTCCAAAAGCGACTTGGTGCAATTTGGTTCCATTCCTCTTTGGTTTGCTTTGCTTTTTGGTTTTGTTTTGTGGTCTAAGCTCATCTGGCTGTTCAGAGTTTTCTGCAAATGAGTGAAGCTTTATCTTTCTCTCTGAGTTTTGTTACCGGAGCAGCCATGTCCAGCCGCATCCATCTCCAGCCCAGTGCGGGACGTGGGCAGGTGAAACACAATGCAGCATGCACCCTCCGATGAATGCTCTTTTTAAGTGTTCAGTTGGCTTTTAGCCTAAAGAAACAAAGGAAGTATAATTGAACAGGACATGATAAAACAAATTTTTTAAAACACCCTGTCTGATGAGGAAGATTGATTGCCCTGTTTCCCCAGAAGATCTAATAAGCATGTGATGAATGAAATCTGTGTGATCAAATCCTGCTTTTATTAGTACCCTCTGTAAGGATTTTTAAAGTCTCATCAAATGGTAAACTTTTAGGTAATGGGCATGTTCTCTTCTTTTTTCTTTTTTTTTTTACTTAAAAAATTTTTATTGGAGTATAGTTGATTTACAATATTATGTTAGTTTCTGCTGCACAGCAAAATGAATCAGTTATACATATACATATATCCACTCATTTTTAGATTCTTTTTCCATATAGGTCATTACAGAGTATTGAGAAGAGTTCCCTGTGCTATACAGTAGGTCCTTATTAGTTATCTATTTTATATACAGTAGTGTGTATATGTCAATCCCAATCTCCCAATTTATCCCTCCCCCCCATTCCCCCGGTAACCATAAGTTTGTTTTCTATATCTGTGACTCTATTTCTGTTTTGTAAATAAGTTCAGAGTACCAAAGGATCTTAGAAGCAAGACATACAATGCCATTACCTTGCTGATCACTTTTGGTCAGTCAGCATGTTCTCTTCTTCATTTAAGAATCTCATATGTGGTACCGGGCATTGTTAGCCTTTGAAAAGGCCCCTTGCTGCCTCTCTGAATGCCAGTTTAGCACAGTTGTACTTTGCTACCCAGTCCAATGTAATTAGGTTAATTAGTCATTTCCATTTAGCTTATTAGAAGGTTAGAAATCCCTTTTCCTCATTTGGAAGATTAAACATTGCAACTGTGTTCAACCCAGAGCTTCAAGAAAGTGTGTTTCAGACCCAGCCACGGTAGCTGGGAGCCCTGATCACCGTGTAATTTCCTCAGTTTTGTGGTGACACCAGGGGAGGGTAATGGGACTGCAGGAGGGTTAATGGTGATGCAAGCTGGGAAGAGGGGTGAAGTGGCAGCCTGAAGAGGAAAGTTTGGTCCTCGGCACAGAGAGAAATAATTACCGCAGCTGCAGCTTTTCTCAGCCTGTCAAGGGCCCTCCCACTGGCTGCCCAGATGTCAAACTTTACTAATGAAGCGCTTCCTAAGCACCAGGCAGCCTGCTAGGCCTGAGGCGTACAGAGATGGCTCAGAAAGCTCTTGCCCTCAGGGAACTCACAATCTTGTGGGAGTCCCAGACAAGGAAACCAGTGATTGCAATTCAGTAACTGTAGGAGCCTGCAAAAAGCACAAAGAGGGGCTTTATAGTCTTCAAAGCACTTGTATCTACATTAGAGTATGAGCTATGCAGACAACGGTTACTTGGCCTCATTTTCCAAATGAAAAAGTCAAAGCCCACAAACGTTTAAAAACAGGCTCCACGTCATAAGAGGCTCGTAAGAGGTGATGTTGAGAGCAGAGCTCTCGTCTCCTGGTGCCTCCTCCGCCATCCCCCGTGCCACTCCATGCCACTTCTCAGCACAATGACTGGTGCGTTCCCTGCTCTGCATGCTAAGGGTGAAACTAGGAAGCCACAGAGCCCATGTGAAAGGGCACTTAAGGACTGGACATGTGTTCCTCCACACGGGAGAAGAGGCTGGGCGAGCCCAGGTCAAGTGCACATGTCCTTCTCCAGCCTGATCTCCCCCTTGTCACCTGTAGACCCGTCCTCCACAGTCACACTGCCTTCTACCATGCCCCACACCCTCCCCACTCCAGACTTGGACTCTGTGGATCCTTCCCCATGAAATGCCCTGCCCTTCCCTCTACCTCTCTCTCTGCCCAGCAGAATTCTACATCCCTACTAAGGCCTCCCTCATCTCTTTCTCTTAGCATTGTAAGCTCCCCAAAGGCAAGTGTATTTTTTTGGTTCGCATTTGTATTCCCAAGTACCTGGCATGTAACAGGCATCCAATAAATATCAAATGAATGAATGATTTCACATAACAAGAATGGAGAATTCCTTAAAACTCATGGCACTGCAGTAGGTGCTTTGGAGACAGTCTAGCTTTTAATCTCATTAGAGAGATCGAACACACAAGTGGAGTTGAGTGACCACAGAAAGGCTGTAGGTAAGCAACCGCCTAAGTGAGTAACGTTTACCTGGGCACTCTGAAGAAATAGGATGGACCCCACCCAAAATGCGGTTCCCACGTCCAGACTGATGGTGCCTTGCGCATAACTAGAAGGCACGAAAGAGTTTATTACTCACATAATGAGACTTTCTGGGCAGAGCAGGGGAGTTCCCAAGCAGTCTGAAATCGGCTTGAGAGAGCCTGGAAAGGAGGTGTCTTGGGGGTGTTCTGGTCATTGGGGAGTGGGGCGGGGCTTGCACGATACAATGTCCCTTCGGCACCAAAGGAGGGAGCACCCAGGCTTACCTGTCAGCTTGTCCTGGAGTGGAGCAGAAGAGGAAGAGGGAGGGGTAAGGCTTTAAGGTGACCAGCAGTCACACATCCTATATTAAAGGTACCAACTCTGTGAGTAGCTCCAAGTGGTCCACAAAAGAAGGGTAGGAGGGCTGTGCGTTCTAGGTTAGAGAGGTGGACGTGACTGATTTTGAACTGGACTTTAACAACTTGTAGAACCTTGACAAACAATCGTGACCAGTGCAAGAAAGGAAAGGAGTGGAATTTGGTGGAGAAGAGAACAGGACCACTCCCGTGGTGAAACTAGTGTGAACAAGGCACCAAGTTGGGAGGTCATCTGGCACAGTTCCAGGGCTGAGGGCAGATGTGTGTGGACAGAGGAGGGAGGAAATGGGCCACCTGGTTAGCTGGATGGATTGGGGGGAAGCCCTAAATGAAGAGATTTGATTCACATGTTATGCCTTGGGGTTTAATGCTTAGGGAAGCAGGTGACACAGAGAAATGTTAGAGTTGGCATTAACACAAAGTCAGTGTTTCTAGAGACATTTTGAGAGAGGAATTGACAGGTGTTGCTGGCAGAGAGAGTATGGGAATGAAAGAGAAGAGTCACTGACTTCAAGTGTCCGGGCTCTGTGACCAGAAAAATCACAGCATCCCTTCTTGTCCCTCTTCCCATGCAGTACCCTCAAGGGAGGTGCTGCTCAGTCTCCACAGCTAATCATTTCCCAAACCTTGCATATTATTGGAACAGTTTGCTGACGGTAAGCTAATCAAAATCCTTCCTCTACCTTGAGTTTACCGGGGGGGAAGATTCAAGACTCCAGAAAAGAGTATAAATGAGAGAGAATTATGTCTATAATACCACCTTGCCTCCCGCCAACCCCCAGCACAATGAAGATGACAGCTTTCTGGAGAAACTGCATTTCAGAGCAAGATTCCCTGAAATTTTTCAGGCACTTTCATCAATGGAAGAATTCTATAATCTGGATCGGGACGTTGAGGGATCCGCCAAGGGCTGGAAAAAGTTTGTCGAATCAGAATGTCCTGAGAAGGAGAATTTCCCCCAGGAGTGGAAGAACAAGACAGGCCTGCAGCGCCTCTGCATGATAAGAGCCATGCGGCCTGACCGGATGACCTATGCCATGAGGTAGGGACAGAGTGGTGGCGAAGCCAGGATGGGTGTGGCCAGACCAGCAGGGCTGAGCACAAAGGCCACAAGTTTATCGTGATGGGAGCCTTTGTACCAACAACCAAAATCCCATGAGGCCCGTTGCTCTGTGTTTGCCATGTATTGTCTTAATTAATCTAAGTGGACCATTTGGGAAGAGGTGCTCATCAATATTAGCACTGGGGAAGGAGGCGGATCACATCTAATGTGGCAGGAGATGTGAGATCCAGAGGACAGATGGAAAGATCATCCTTGGCGGGAAGAACACCCCTTTCTTTACAAAAGACAGAGAGAGGTGGGTGTGACTGTAGCAGAGGTGGTAAAAGCATGGCAGGAAATTGAGCAAGGTTTTGTCTCATGACTTCCATTCCCTCTGAGGAGTAGGAAGCAAGATCTCGCTGCGTTTGTGTGAAAGGGGAGGTGGCAGGGTTGGAGATTTGGGGAATGTGCAAAAGATCTGAAATAGGATCCGTGAAAAAATGGGAGACGGCTGACCAGGGAAACAAAGAATTCCAAGCGGCATTGAGGGCCCACCTAGTGAAATCCTGCATTTGTAGGGGCGCCAGCCTTCACCACTGGATGATTTTCTATAGCTGCATCCAACAGCCCTAGGGTAGATTCAGAGCATGGATCCCTGGTGGAATAAGAGTTAGGGAAGGGCAGTGTGTGGTACTGGCAGAGAATGATTAGAAGTCACAGGCCGTGCAACCTACAGAGATGGTGAATTAGCAGCTGCCTGGCGCTGGAGGGTAGGAATAGGAATTCTCTAAATAGGCAGGAGAATCTTATTGCAGGCTTAAAGTGTTCTAAAACTGGATTATCATGAAGATTACAATTCCGTGAATTTATTAAACATTATTGAATAGTATACTAAAAATTGGTGAATTTTATGGTATGTCGATTGTACCTCAAGAAAGTTGTTTTTTAAAAAAAAAGAAAAGAGGAAGTTACAGGCCATGGAGCCTACACTGGATTGAACAAGACTTGTAGTGACAAGAATAAGGGGATGATAAAAAAAGAAAGAAAAAAAAACCACCAGGGAGGCCAAGATACTGAAAATCCTGCATTTGTGGTACCAATACAGGTAAAGAATAAGTTAACTAAGGATAAATTACTAAAAGACCTGTAAGGATGGAAAGCTTTGGTCAGAGAGTGAGACGTTTCCATTTATGGTTTCAGACATAGAAAAAGTTCCCAAGTGACCACAAGGATGAGGATGTGGCCTCGGAATCAGGTGGCTGACATGGGGAGGAATTGAAGATTGTTAAGAATCTGGAGGATTGTCCACATGGATGCTTATGTCACTCAGGCTGGTGGAGAGACAGTCCATGAGCCAAAGTCCAAGTGATGAGTGAATGAGTAAAGGAACCAAAGGAGCAGTGGACGACATTGCTGTGCAGGGGTTGTGGTGGTACAGTCAGGGCAAACGAGCCTCAGTGGAGCCACACGAGTGGGAAAGAAAGGGTTCAGAAGTAATGGTCATCCGTGAGCAGGACCGTGATCCCAGCTCCCAGTACTGAGAATGCGCCCAGCTGAGAAGGGTACAGGGAAAATAGTGTCCTTGCGGGAGCTTTTAAGGCCAAGAGTTAGGCCGGATTGTCAGAAAGTGGTTACAACTGCAAGGTTTTGTTTAGCCCGAAATGGGACATAGGAAAAGGAACATTGATAAGTGGAGTAAGGTGAAAGGCAACACAGAGAATGATAGAACGTGAGGGACTAGAAGCCTGGAGGGCCTTAAATCATGGATAGGGACGGAGGATCCCAGGGATACAATGTATGGAGGGTTTAGCTGCCTGCAAGCTTCCGGAAGGCGTTGCTCCTGGCAGGCTTCTGATGGGTGGTGGTGATGTGACAGGACATCCCAGCTCCACAGAGGAGTCAGTGGTGGCCTGGCTGGATGGGGATCCAGAAGGAGCCCTGATCCAGGTGAGCAGGTGCACACCCAGCAGCAAAGGTTGTAAGTGTCGACTTAATCAGTAAGTAGTGCTTGGCGTTGGTCCTGGCTCTGTAATTGCCAAGCCATGATCTTGAGCACACCCTTCCATTTCTATAGACCTCTGTTGCTCAAATGTTATTATTCTGTGACTGATATACACACATGGACCTTCTTTTATTCCTGGCAGAGATTTTATTGAGGAGAAGTTAGGAAGCAAATATGTGGTGGGAAGAGCACTGGACTTTGCAGCCTCTTTTGAAGAATTGGGACCAGCCACTCCCATGTTTTTTATCCTGTCTCCAGGGGTGGACCCACTGAAGGATGTGGAAAATCAAGGTAAGAAAACCTCATTATGGAGCCAAGCCTGCACCAGCCCCATGCACTGTCACTCTGCGTCTGTCAGCTTCTCTTTTCCTGATTCAAGGTTCATTTTGCAATGCTTGATATTTGCTAACCCTACAGAAATCAGGGTAATTGCTGAACCAACCCCAGGGGATCATGAACAGAGGGAGGACTGCTCTGGGATGTAAGGTAGCAGGTTCATGAGGAGACCTTGTCCCACCACCCACCCACCCATTCCCCTTCCTGTGGCTGGAGCAGTTATTCTGAAAAACAAGTACAGTCCTTTTACAGGCTCCTAGTGCCCTCAGGATGAGGTCCAAACACCTTAACGTGGCTTACAGGGAGCTTCGTCCTCCAGTCCCTCCCTATCTCTCCAGCCTATTTTCCATTATTAGTTTCCTATTGCTGCTATAACAAATTATCACAAACTTAGAGGCTTAAAATAACACTAACTATTATTTTACAGTTCTGGAGGTCAGAAGTCATACATGGGGCTTACTCTCTCCCCCTTTCCCTCATAAGGACCCCTATGACTATATCAGGCCCACTCAGATAACCCAGGATAGTCTCCCCATCTGGAGGTCTTTAACCACATCTGCAGAGTCTCTTTTGCCTGTAAAGTCACATATATTCACAGATTCCAGGATTTAGAACATGGGCATCTTTGGGCACTCCTTGTTCTGCCTACATTTCCCTACTCCCCTCTTTTTCACTCTACATGGAAGCCATTCCATTCTCCCAAACATTCTGTTCCCCCTCTGGCATCCCCTTCACCAGGCTACCTTCTACTCATCCTTCAGATAGCAGTTTCAATGTCACCACCTCCAGGAAGCCCTACTTGATTTCCAAGGTGCTAGGTACCCCTCCCCATGTGCTCTTAGAGCACCCTTCTGTCTATATATCACATTGTAATCGTCTAGTGACTACTACGGTATCTTCATGTGAGAGTGAGTGCTCTGGGAATAGATGTCCTTTTCAAGGTAGTATTCAAGTTCCTATCTCTGTATTTTCACGTGCTAGGCACTCAGTATACATTAAATAGGACTTCCCTGGTGGCGCAGTGGTTAAGAATCCGCCTGCCAATGCAGGGGACACGGGTTCCATCCCTGGTCTGGGAAGATCCCACATGCCACAGAGCAACTAAGCCCATGTGCCACAACTACTGAGCCTGCACTCTAGAGCCCACAGGCCACAACTACTGAGCCCACGTGCCACAACTACTGAAGCCTGTGTGCCTAGAGCCCGTGCTCCACAGCAAGAGAAGCCACCGCAATGAGAAACCCGTGCACCGCAACAAAGAGTAGCCCCAGCTTGTGCAACTAGAGAAAGCCCGTGCACAGCAACGAAGACCCAATGCAGGCAAAAATAAATAAATAAAAGAAAATAAATACATTTTAAAAATATATCTTAAATAAAGGGATGAGCAAATGGATGACTAATCAAAACTATAAAACTAGCAAAACTAGGGAGTTCCCTGGCAGTCCCGTGGTTAGGACTCCACACTTTCACTGCCATGGCCCCGGGTTCAATCCCTGGTCAGGGAACTAAGATCCTTCAAGCCTCGTGGCGTGGCCAAGGGGAAAAAAACAGCTAGCAAAACTACACATGTTGCAAAGTTAAATAAGGACTCAGCAGGTTTTTACAGAGCCAAGTCTTTATGGATGAGAATCTAGACCAGGTAATACACCTCCATGAAAGGAATCTACACCTGGTGTAGATCTAGAGCCTGGTGTTTGGCTCTAAAGAATAGATGAGTTCTGTATAAAGAAGAGAATTATCTTATTCACTAATTTAATGTATATTTTTGTAATCTCCTAAAAAGTTCAAGTAACATATTTTTTAAATACCTGTAATAAAGAATTTAAAACGAAAAGCAATAGTTCTCAGCTCCAGCCCTTCCCACACCCAGTCCACCTTCCCAGACACTGGGGTTTTGCCTATTTCTGAATTTATTCCTTCTGACAATTGTTTCTCTATTTCCTACTAATAATTTATATCATTATTTCTGAATTTATCAAGTTTCAGTATCTATTTATTCCCTGGTATGAAAAATAGGAATTTAGATCCCATTACTGCCAACCAATTGGCTTCATCCTAGATTTGGTAGCATAAGTCATCAGGAAAAAAATCACGGGAAGTAAAATTTCTGAATCTTTTGGTGTCTAAAAAGACTTCAGTTTTGCCCACATACTCTTTTAATAGTTCTGCTATTAAGGTCCAAAATGATTTTTACTCAGAATGTGTCCACACTGCTCAGTTGTCTCCTAGAATTCAGTTTTATTCATATGAGGCCATATGCTAGTAGGGTGCTATTCTTCCCTTGTTTCTTTGTTGGTGACCTACTTTTATTCCCTGGAAACTTTAGGATCATCTTTCTACCTTGTGTTCTGAAATTTCATGAGCTGAGTTAGGTGTGGGTGTTTTTCATTCACCTGCTCAGCACTCAGCCTGCCTTTTCAAGTGGGAGAGTCACACCTCTCTTTATCTCTGGAAATTTTATTCTATCATTTTTAGTAAATATCACCACCATTCAGCAAGTTGCTCATGCCGGAAACCTGGGAATCAGTCACCCTAGACCACTCCTCCACTACCTACCACATCTAGTCCTATTGCTTCTACCTTCTAAATGTGTTTCAAATGAGTCTAATTGTTTCATTGTGTCTCCCTCCTCTGAGTCACCACATCTCTCACTGGACTATCACAATAGCCTCCTAAGTTATGCCGGTTCTCCTCCCCAACCTGCAATTTTTGCTGCTCTTACGGCCAGACTCATCTTGCTGAATCTCAGATCTGATTGTTATCATTCTCCCTCTTAAATCGCTCTCGTGGTTCCCCACTGTTCTCAAGGTAATGTCCAGTACTATAAACATGGTCTCTGTGACCTGCATGGCCTGGCCTTTCTGTCCAGCCTTGGATCTTACATTCCCTCAAACTCACACTTCTCCGGCCACATGGCTCTTTTAGGTTCTCCATCATGAGCTCTCCTGGCCCAGGGTGTTTTCTCAAGCAATTCCTTTTACCTGAAATACTTCTCCCCAGCTCTTCAGTCCAATGCCTGCCAATCCTGCAGGGATCAGCTTCTCCTGACCTCTGCACAAGACCATTTGGTTCCCCCTTATACATATATTTGCTTCCGAGCATTTAATACAATTCTAATTAGACCCTTCTTTTACAATTTTAACTTACGTTTGCCTACCTGCATGTCACTAAGACCCTAGGGGTCAAGGACCGTGTCATCTTGCTCGTCATTTTCTTACCAGTGCCTAAAAGCGTAACTAGCACAGAGAGGTACTCAGTAAATATTAGTTGAATGAATTAACAAACGAGTGAATAAATGAGCGTAAGAACTGTTGTTATTGCTATGTTATTCCTGACTTTCACTTTTTCATAGATTCTGTATTCCTTCTGTCCCATGGAGGTTTTATTCCTTTCATAATGACAAATCTAGTCTCCTCATTTTTATTCAGTATTTTCCTTTTCGGAAGCTTTCATATACCCTGTTTATGAGCAATTTCCTACTATTCTTTGCCAATTGACCCCCAGCTATTATTCCATCATGTAGTTTGAAGCTTTCTGTCATTTCACGCAAGCTGACCTGTACCTGAACCGTATTGGTTATTTGTCTCTGAATAAATCACCTCAGCCCTGCCCTTTGCTTCATCTTAACGCATATTTCCCGACCAGAGGCAATATTGCTGTTCATCAGCTAGAGATTACCTGGGCACCTGTGCCTCTTTCTCTCTCTCTTCCTCCCCCTCTGCGTTCTGGATGGTTTGATTCGTTTTCTCAGGCACCCATTTAGAACATATACTCTGGTGACATCGTGTGCTCCACATCTTGGATCTAATCATTCTGCCTGATGGACTCATTCTCAGGTTTGGAATCCACATAACTGACTCACTTTCCCCTATGTACCCTAGGCCCCCGCTTATTCAGGAAGCTTACTGTCTCTGTGCTTGGGCAGAGTCTGTGCATCAGACTCCATCAGACACTGTTTTACCCCATGTAGACGCAGACAAAGCTTGGCAGATGAAAGATTTTGTTCCCCCATCCTCACTCCAGCCCTCCTCCCGAAATGCATGAACCCACAGACAGACAAAATTCTGTATATGATTTTGGGAGTTCTCTAAGCTTCTGAAGCTCATCCATTGACACTTGGTTAAGAATCTGTGCTTTTCTAAGAATCTGAAAAAGAATAGGTATATGTATATGTATAACTGAATCACTTTGCTGTACACCTGAAACTAACACAACATTGTAAATCAACTATACTCCAATATAAAATAAACATTTTTTAATTAAAAAATTTTTTTTAAAGAATCTAAGCTTTTCTGGCAGTTTTGTGCCTCTTAGTCTCCTCTAAGATTTTCCTTCCTCACAGTTTTGAAGGAGGAGGAGGACAGAATTCCATCCACTTTCCTTGGCCTATGTTTTAACATGAACCCACTTCCACCCACCCGCACAGCATTCCTTCTTGCCTTCGCAGATTAATCCTTTACCTTCTCTCTCTTCTCATCACCTTCTTCCTCAATGAGCCACACTTCCTTATTTGCACGATTATTTTTGCTTTTCCTTCATCTAAAAGCAATCACCCATCGTTTCCAATCACCCCCTAATACCTTCCTCCCAGGGTTCCTGTGAAGATAAGAATGAAATCTCAGATGTGAAAAGGCTTTGAAACATTAAAAGTACAGTAGCATTGTACGGCATTAAAATGACGATGATGATGCGTCTATTCTTTGAGGCAGCTCGGTTTGCTCCTTCCTTTACATCCTTTTGTCACATCCTTTCAAAGCACAGTATCGTCCTCGGCCCTCCCAACAGAGGACGTCCCCTTTCCACCCTTACAAGGCACCTTCTCTGGTCCTTCTTTGACTTGACTCTTGCATGATCTTGCTTGGTCTCCATCCTCCTTTGTCCAATTACCTGGCATTGACAAAATGCTTCCGTTTATCTACCACTTTGGCTTTCCACTGCCTCCTCTTCCTCTTTCCAATGTGCTGGTCAGAGGAGGAGTTCCTTTAGATTTTTGTCAACCTGCTACCAGATGTGTTCAAAGAAACAGTTTTCAATTCGGTGTCTTTGCAGCTAGATTATCAACACTTTGCTTAGAGCCTCTTTTTCATTGTTCCTGACTCCATTCTCTTTTTCTTAAGCGTCAGTTGAAGTTGGCTAGGATGGAGCAAGTACAGTCTTTACAGAGCAGCTTCCAGACTGGCAGAGTGTAGTTTCTGTGTGGAGGGACACTCATCCATCTGTTCATGTGCTGGGGATGGGGGACACCTCTTCCACTGAGAAGGGGCTGTGCAGGGATGGGGATGGAACAGGGATGTGCGCAGAGGCAGATACAATGGCAGTAAATGGAAGGTGTTCTACCAGATGGCAGATGTTTTGTCGGGCAGAGGGAGCAGTAGAGAGTGAAGCAAAGTGCTGAGCATAAGAAGCGGGGCAGCCATTAGGAAGTTTAAAGGAAGAGGGGAGTGGACAACGTAGCCAACTTCTGGACGTGAAAGATTACCAGACACTCTCACAAGACAGAATCATCAGCTTGTGGTGGCACCAATTCACTCAGTGTGTTATTTTTTCTCTTGTATTCACTCATAGACTTGTCCAGGGTTGTGGTTTTACAAAAGTTGGGGGATGCAGACATAGAATGGGCAATGGAGTGAAGAATTTTATAAGATCATGGCTCAAATGAAGGATTATTGGGTCCATCTTAAAATAAGAGGGAGGTAAAGATGAAGGTTAGAAAAAACAGAGGAGCCAATGGACTCGTTTTGCTGACATAGAATAATATGCGAGGAGGAGTAAGAGAATGAGCAGTCTGGACAGTAGGAAGTTAGAGTTGTGAGTATATATGAAAGAATGATGTGCCAGATGTGGGAGAGTTTGCAGGGATAATCAAGGCCTCGGTACAGCCACTGGGAATGGGAAACAGAAATGGAAAGAAATTCTTTGAAGATGAGGAAGCATGAGGCTGGGTGTTGGCTGAGTCATCCATAGTGGCATTAAAGCTCACCAAGATAATGATGAGACAGAAAATATGGAATATTTTAAACCAAGTTCCAAAACCCCTAATAAAAGTGACTCTCTCTGGGAAGTTGATAGAAGGCAGAAAACATAAAAGTTAGTAGGCAATGTAGCCAGTAGCATGTGCTTTAGAAGAGAGCACATGTGTTAGTATACGGTATTTGTTTTTCTCTTTCTGACTTACTTCACTCCGTATGACAGACTCTGGGTCCATCCACCTCACTACAAATAACTCAATTTCATTTCTTTTTATGGCTGAGTAATATTCCATTGTATATATGTGCCACATCTTCTTTATCCATTCATCTGTTGATGGACACTTAGGTTGCTTCCATGTCCTGGCTATTGTACATAGAGCTGCAATGAACATTTTGGTACATGTCTCTTTTTGAATTATGGTTTTCTCAGGGTACATGCCCAGTAGTGGGATTGCTGGGTTGTATGGTAGTTCTATTTTTAGTTTTTTAAGGAACCTCCATACTGTTCTCCATAGTGGCTGTTCCAATTCACATTCCCACCAACAGTGCAGGAGGGTTCCCTTTTCTCCACACCCTCTCCAGCATTTATTGTTTGTAGATTTTTTGATGATGGCCATTCTGACCGGTGTGAGATGATGTCTCACCATATGCTAACACATATATATGGAATCTAAGGGAAAAAAAAAGGTCATGAAGAACCTAGGGGCAAGATGGGAATAAAGACACAGACCTACTAGAGCATGGACTTGAGGATATGGGGCGGGGGAAGCTGTGACAAAGTGAGAGAGAGGCATGGACATGTATACACGACCAGACGTAAAACAGACAGCTAGGGCTTCCCTGGTGGTGCAGTGGTTGAGAGTCCGCCTGCTGATGCAGGGGACACAGGTTCGTGCCCCGGTCCGGGAGGATCCCATGTGCCGCGAGCGGCTGGGCCCGTGAGCCATGGCCGCTGAGCCTGCGTGTCCGGAGCCTGTGCTCCGCAACGGGAGAGGCCACAGCAGTGAGAGGCCCACACACACACACACACACACACACACACACACACACAAAACAGATAGCTAGTGGGAAGTAGCCGCATAGCACAGGGAGATCAGCTCGGTGCTTTGTGACCGCCTGGAGGGGTGGGATAGGGAGGGTGGGAGGGAGGGGGACGCAAGAGGGAAGAGATATGGGAACAGATGTATATGTATAACTGATTCACTTTGTTATAAAGCAGAAACTAACACACCATTGTAAAGCAATTATACTCCAATAAAGATGTTAAAATAAATAAATATTAAATTAAATTTAAAAAACGAAAGAGAGCACATGAAAGGTTTTTCATACAAGAGTGGAGAAGAAATAGCCTGCAAGTAATAAGACAAGGCTAGAAGGATGTTCCCCTTCCTCCCAGCTGCAGGGGTATGTGGAGCTAGGCGGAGAGCCACGGACGCTGTAATGTCCTCAGACTGGAGCTCGTGGAGGAACGGCCACCAAGATGCTCAGGGAGGTTCACAGTGTGGCCGGCTCCTGGTGACACCACCATACGGGGCGCTGGAAGGAAGATCCGAAAGGGAAAGAGGAGCTGAAGGCAGGGGGCTGGGGGCCTGGAAGCCGTAGCACATGGAATTCGAACTAATCTTTAGCTAAGCCCTCTTTTCCTGTACCCTTTGTCTGTGAACAAAGAAAAGTAGGGTCTTTGTGAGCAGAAATGTCACTGAGGCTATCTAATAATCCCAGCATCTTTATCCTGTTCTTTTTCTCTGGAATAAGTTGTTCATATTCTTGGCTCTAAAGCTGACATCAAATCTATTGCCAGCTAGGATTTATAGAGTTTAATAAGGGTATTTCTTGGGTTCATCTCAGTTGAATCTGTAATAACTATTCCTCACTACAAAAAGTCATCATCTTGTTTGGTCTCGTACAGTTAAAGAACACACTATAGTTTTGTTTTAGTGCTTTAAAGACACATCCAATATTGACAGTGTTCTTTAAATTTTCTTGCACAAGTATCAAACTGCAACTTCAGTTTTAGTTCCCCTGAAACTAAATTTGCTAAGTACAGACTTTTATTCTTTTTCTCTTTTAAATTTCTCCTCTTTTCTCTTGTGCACCTCACCTTCTTAGAAAAATTGATTGACAATTCCTTCATGGTATTACACATTTTTTGATCCTTTTGTCTAAAGAATATTATGTAATTTCTCTAAATTTTTAATTATTTTTTTAAATTTTATTTATTTATTTATTTTTGGCTGTGTTGGGTCTTCGTTTCTGTGTGAGGGCTTCCTCTAGTTGTGGCAAGTGGGGGCCACTCTTCACCGCGGTGCGCGGGCCTCTCACTGTCGTGGCCTCTCTTGTTGCGGAGCACAGGCTCCAGACGCTCAGGCTCAGTAGTTGTGGCTCACGGGCCTAGTTGCTCCGCGGCATGTGGGATCTTCCCAGACCGGGGCTCGAACCTGTGTCCCCTTCATCGGCAGGCAGATTCTCAACCACTGCGCCACCAGGGAAGCCCTCCAAACTTTATTGGGTTGGGTGAATAGCTGGTGTCCAAGCAGAACTGGCTGCCTATATTAAGCTTATTTCTTTGTGAGAAGTCTTTCTTGGGCTTGCAGAGCAACTCTTGAGCATCCGCCTTGCTCCAGTGACCCAGCTGTGACACGTGCATTTGCATGGCCGTTCCCTTACTCCATTCCCGACAATGAGATACAAGCATTCACACCTACGCAGCCAAGCCCCTTCTTGGCTGGCCTCTTGCCTCTCTTCACTCTCATTCATGCAAAATGACAAGGTTCTTTGTGGTGGGAATAACAGGGAGGAGGTTCATATGGCGTAAAGTCCAGGAAGCCCAACTACCCGAGTCCTGGTCCTCTTGGCCTCGCCTCGCAGTAAGCTTCCAGGGAAAATATATATTATTATTAATATATTCCGGGGACAAAGCACGTTAGACCTGGCCACGCCCACACGCTTGCTACTCTTCGAGCCTTTCACTCTCTAGGATGGCGGCCCAATGCCTGCTCTTCAGGTGGAGGCTGCACAGAAGGGCAGCGGCACGTGTGCCCACTCTTGGGGATGTCAACTGAAAAAAAAGCACGACATGAGAGTCGTGAGTTAAGTTTTCTCGGGGGCAAAATGAGGACTGTAGCCTGGGAGACAGCAACTTGGAGGTCAGTGTGCGTGTGGTTTTGATGAGGGGGGCACGCAGTCAGGCACACGTGTTTGCAGAAGAGCAGACGTCACCATGAAGGACTGGAGTGCTTTTCTAGATGTGAGGACACGTAAGAACTGGACTCATAAAATCTTCTCCTGAGAATTCCTAACTGTCTGAAGACCTGTTCTGCCAGTTCTTCCCAGAGCACAGAGGGCCTCATTCCTGGTCTCCACCGTGAGCTCCTTTCATAGGGTGTTGAAGGTCATCGGCTACAGTAGCTAGTGACTTAATCCTTGTACAGGCAGATGGCAAGCGCCAGTTTTTAGTTGGCAGGGATTAAGTGAGGAGGGAGGGGTGAAGCATTTTGTCGAGACAAGTGCTTCCTTCTCTTTGGGAACAAAAAGCTGGAAGATGCAGCAACCACCGCCCCCCCACCCCGCGCCGTGAAGGAAGAGGGTCCGTGTGTGAGGTCGGGCTGCACGGCTTCCCGCAGCCTGCGATGGGGGAGCCGCATGGAGGTGTGCGTTTCCTCGTGAACACTCAATGGCATTAGAGGCAATAATGACCACTCCCTGCCCCTTTTAGGTAAAAAACTCGGATACACCTTCAACAACCGGAACTTTCACAACGTGTCTTTGGGCCAAGGACAGGAGGTAGTGGCTGAGGCTGTGCTGGACCTGGCTGCCAAGAAAGGCCACTGGGTTCTTTTGCAGGTACGCCCCCTCTGCCCTGCTGGGGTCACTCTTGACCCCGTCCCTGGGTCGACGCCCGCAGCCCCTGGGCTGCCTTTCCTTCCGTGCCCTCGTCCCTGACTTCCCAGTCTTCTCCCTGCAGTCCTGCCCCGTGTGTTCTGCTCCTCAGCGCCCCACCTCAGTACTCTCGCTCCTCCCCCACTCTCTCTGGTTTCAATGGCGCCCCGTCCAGAAGCAGGCCTGTTCTCGCGGCACTGCGTGCTCAGGAGGCCGCCGTTCACCTGGAGGCTGCTGACCTCTTCCCAGGCATTCCATGGAGCACTGCTCTGCTCTGCCTTTCCACGTGTCACGTGTTACAGGCTCTTCATTACATGCGTGACTAGAGCATCACACGTGTAACCAGGGCTGAGTCTCTTCACTGAGAGTTCATGCTGGGGTCGGGAATCTGGAACACCTACCATTGTAGGAATACCTACAGCACTTCTTGTACATGTTTTACTAAACATGTACAAGAAGTAAAGGCTGCCCCTCCCGAATCACGGCCTGTCCTCTTGTTCCCGTTTCCGCAGCTTGCATGGATCCTGGGGCTGCGGGGCGCGGAGCGAGTGGCTGACTCCTCTCTTCTTCCGCAGCCACCTCTGTGAGGGCACCCATGGCTACGTGGAAACCACTTACGCTGTGGCTGTGTCCTTCACTGCATTTTCTTGGGGAAAGAGACATTCCTTATTTACCTTTGGCACCCAGCACACCACCGTGAACACAGTAGACTCTCAACCAAAGCCCGTGGGGTAAAAGAATCAATGAAGAAATCAGTGAAGGAAGGACACATGGAAAAGCCAGTCCCTCACCTCCCATCTGGCTTTGATTACCGAGAACTTCCTCTGTCTCCTGATGACTCACTGTACACTTCTTGCTGTTGGGTTTTCATCCTTAATTATCCCATTATTTATTTGGAGCCTAGCAGCAGAGGGATCTGCTATTCCCTGGGACGCTTTTCCAGAAACAGTGGGAATCTAAGGAGAAAAGAGAATGACAGTGGGGTTCCTGCTTCTTCCCACTAGATCAGCTCGGTGCTGGGAGGGTGTGACCTCCCCAACTGTCTCAGGCTCATTTGCCAAAGAGACCCCCTTCTGGGCACTAGCACCTTCAGGAACCCAGCCCCCCAGACGGTGAGCAGAGAGCGTTTCCTCCCCCTGCTACCTACCGGCTGCCCTAATGTGGTTTCTGAGAGACCTCCAGGGTGAAACTCAGACGCTGGCATTCCTGAAGCAGTGGCAGAGTTTCTCACTGCCGGCCAGTGGTGCTGCCTGGCTCATGGAGCCCTGGCTCTCCAGGCAGCCAGCAAACTCTCCGGCTCCCACAGAGTGATGACAACTGAATGCTTTCATTTAACAGAGTTTCATTTCAGCAATCGCTACGAACTCCTGCATAGCATTTCACAGTATACAAAGCCCTTTCAAATCCATTACCTTTGGTTTTTTGCAGCAACCCTGGGAAGTAAGTATGGAAAATATTATTGTTATTTCTCTTTTCATAGAAGAGAAAGTAGCACTCAGAGACCAGATTGCTGTGGCCCAAGCACTGTGCTCTGTGCCAATCTGTGTATTTAAGGCTCTCTGCAAGCAGGCTTCCTCAAATATGTATCAAGGAGCTTTTATCTATCCATCATAATGAAACTGATTGCAATGAAGCAAAGTGACTATCCTTGCTAGAGTGAAAAGTGCATGCTGCAAGGTAGTGCTAAGAAATAAATGTCGTTTTACACAGACAGACAGACAGGGATTTTGTTGGGGGAGGAGAAGGGCTCAAAGACCAGACAGAGGAGCTTGGGCTTGTAGTAGGGGCTTTCTCTGTCTGGGAGCAGCACTGTCTCAGTGTGGTTTAGGAAGATAAGTTTGGCAACAATTAGCTGAATGGTTTCGAGAGGGGCAGGGGAGGAAGGAAAGCTAGCTAGAAGTTTAAATCAGTGCTTTTCAAGTCTTAACATGCATACAAATCACTGGAGGATCTTATTAAAATCCACTAATTCGGTAAGTCTGAGTCTGCATTTCTAACTGGCTTCCAGGTAAGGCCAACATTGCTGATCCATGGGCCCCACTTTTGATCAAAGGCTCAAAAAAATCCAGGTGTCAGATATGGGGATCTGGATTTGGAATGTAACCACACATTAGACCCTTGAAGTGTGGCCCCCAGACCAGCAGCAGCTGCGGCATCACCCAAGAACCTGTTAGAAATGCGAGCCTTCAGGCCCTACCCTGGACCACCTGCATCAACCACTCTGGGATGAGGCCCGAGAATCTTTGTTTCAGCAAGCCCTCCAGGGGATCCCGATGCCTGGTCAAGTTTGAGATCCTTGTGCTAGAGAGACGTAGGACACCAAGGGAAAGGATTGAATTGCAGGATACAAGGGGTCCCCATTACTGGGAACCCCAAGACTCATGCTGAGATGTGATTTGTTTGAAAGTAAGGCCAGGTCCCTCCTCAAGCCGCCTTCCTGATAATTGTTTAAGCAGATGCCTGTAATCAAGGGGTCCTTCCTTCCCACCAGAACATCCACCTGGTGGCCAAGTGGCTCAGTACCCTGGAGAAGAAGCTGGAGGAGCACAGTGAGAACAGCCACCCAGAGTTCAGGGTCTTCATCAGTGCGGAGCCCGCGCCCTCCACTGAGGGCCACATCATCCCCCAGGGCATCCTGGAGAACTCCGTTAAGATCACCAACGAGCCTCCCACGGGCATGCACGCCAACCTGCACAAGGCCCTGGACAACTTCACTCAGGTAGGGGGCCCTGGGAGGGAGGGGAGAAGAGTGCCCCGCCTCACAAAGAGCAGATTCCCCGAGTGGGAGAGTGGCACACAGCTGGGATGGGGTGGGGGACCGACTGGAGCAGTGCCCGGCATGGGCGAAATGTGTCCCCTCTGCAAGTGACCTCCAGCCAGTGCCCGCCGAGTGCAGCTCTCAATTCCCAGATATACCTTGGGGGAGCCAAGCTTAGGGTGTTTCTTTGGCAAGAGGTGTAGGGGAGCTTTCTGCACATCTACAGGCTAACTGAGTACTCCAAGATGGAGAAGGACAGAGTGCTGTAAATCTAATTGATATGGTGCACTGGTCACACACTTATTAGCTAAACACACCGTCTTCAAGCAGGGGGCTGACGCTCTTGTTCAGATGACGTCTGCATGCATCTTGAGTATCAAGGGTTCAGATAATCCAGGCAGCAGATGGTGGGGATCTGGACTAGAATGTAACCGTGTGTTAGACTCATAAAGCATGGCCTCCAGACCAGCAACATCAGCATCACCTGGGCACTTGATAGGAATGCAAATTCTCAGGCTCCACCCTAGACCAAGTGAATCAGACACTCTGGGGTGGGGCCCAGGCCTCTGGGCACTAACTACCCCTCCAGGGGATTCTATCCAACAGTCGACTTGGAGAACACTGTGCTAGTGAGACTTGGACTATCCAGGCATAGGGTTCAAACGCGGGCTACTACATGACTGGAATCTCTGTTACTGGGAACTCCAAGACTCATGTAATGGAGTATTTATTTAAAGCCAAGGCCAGGCCCATGGGTATATAAAGTACCGCTTTATATACCCGTATATAAAGTAGCGCTTGCCAAGTCTGCAGCTCAGGCCTCTTGCATCTTCTCAGGAAGGCATCCTTTCTGGTCGCTTCTTCTTTGGGGAGTCCCACCCTTCTGGGAGAGGGAGTATGCAAAGGTGTGAACACCAGGAGGATGGGGGCCACAGGGCCCACCTAACGTCCATCTCCCACTCTGGCCTTGGTGGAGTCCAAGGGCGGGGTTCTAGGATGGGTCCTCCCCGACATCATCCTGTCGTAACACCAGGGGGTCTCTAGCTTCACGGAACCCATGCTCAAGCTCACCGCAAGCCCCAGATAGGTCATCTAGGTCGGCTGAAACAGGCCGTCCAGCAGGACAGCCATTCTGGTGAGTCCAGCGTAAAGCAGCAGGAGCAGCAGCCCTTTGGGATTGACATTAACATGAGATGAAGACCACGTGTCAGCCGAGTCTCGGGAGATTTCACTGACTGTCTGATACCCTCGTAGCAGCAGCCCAAAGGCCAACTTGCAGGGAAGCTTCCCCGGGATCTGAGAAGCGAAACTTATCCAGCCCCCTCCTCTTGCACTCACCTTTCCAACCCAGCTCCAAAACTCCCACATAACCTGGAGTAGAGAGCAGGGGAACATTACCAGGAGATCTCAGATATTTTAGCTTACCATTTTTCCTACAAAATACCTTCCCACTGCAACATGGTACAGAAGGCAAGGTGCTTTTTTGTCCGGGGCATTTCCTTTTCTCCTTTTGTATTTTTTCCTAAATAGGTCTTGACTTCTCGGTGCTCTGTACCAGAGGTCAAAGCTTCTCAGTTTTCTAGATTTTATATTCCATGTAGGGCAACTAGACATTCTTAACTTTGAAATCTACAGACTTCTTTACAGGAGGTTGTAGTTGGTTCCAAGCAAAGACATTTTTGCCCTGAAAAGGCATTGGGACTATAGCTCAACTGATGGGTGGATAAACAAAAGATGGTGAATCCATACACTGGAACGGTATCTGGCAATAAAAACAAGGCACTGGTACATGCTATAACATGGGTAAACCTTGAAAACATTATGCTAAATAAATGAAAGCAGCCAGACACAAAAGTTCTCATATTGTATGACCCTATTTATCTGGAATGTCCAGAATAGGCAGATCTGTAGAGACAGAAAGCAGATTAGGGATGGCCCGGGGCTGGGAATGTGGGGGAGTGGAGAGTGACAATGAATGTGTATGTGGTTTCTTCTCAGGGTGATTAACTAGTCTAAAACTAGACTGTGGTGATGATCACACAGCCCTGTGAATATGCTAAAACCATGGAAGTGTATACCTTAACTAGATGAAACTGTGTGGTATGTGAATCATGTCTCAATACAATTCAGTGGAAGAATCTTTTCAGCTGCTACTCACCAGAGAAAAGGAAAAAAAAAAAAAAAGGCATTGAGTAGCACAGCAACGTGAATGCATGTAATAATGCCACTGCATTGCAGGCTTAAGAAAGGTTAAGATGGTAACTTTTAAGATATGTATATTTTACCATAATTTTTTTAAAAAGTTGGGGAGGGAGGAAGACATTAGGGTGCAGTTAGCCTGCTCTGGTGAAGGGTACAGTGGTAGGGAACCCCCAGCTCTCCTGCCTTGAGGGTCTTGGGCAGAGCCAGGGAAGGGAGCGGCAGCTGCTTCACATGGAATAGCTTCTAATAATTAATATTATAAAACTCTGCCTCGGGGTGGGGTATCATCATCTACAGCTATACCCGGCTTCATCTGCTCAGGCTCCCCATGGGCCCTCATCCTTGGGCTAAACCCCCTGCAAGCCTAGTCTAGTCTGACAGTCTTGGTCATCAAGCAACTGGGAAATACATCCCAAGAGAGGCTGGCTTTTCCTGGAACGTCCCTTCCACGACAGTTGGTGTTTGGGCCACTTAGAGCCCTCTTCAGTAACTCATTCTGAGGAAGAGGGATAGATTTATGAGTGGATTCATTGTTCACAAGAGTTTTAAATGTTTCCTTCTGCATTTACAAGTGCCCTGGAACAGTAGCCTGGTTTATATGCCTTATGATTCACTCTGTGCCTTCAGAGCCCTAGTCCAACCAGTTATGGGACAAACTGCAGAACTGAGCTCTTTTTATCACTGCTTCCCTGACCCCTGTGCCATTCGGGGGTGATTATTTCTCTCTGACCTTCATGTGAGTATACACTGTCAACCAGCTTCAGCAAGTGTGGCTTCTTGTCTGTCTGCTTAAAGGCGTTTTTCAGCAGGACTCGATTTTCCACATGTCAGAGGTAACACAGGAAACACCCTACATGTCTGCAGAGAGCAGCGCTGCCCAAAAAGCAGCTATTACGTTCTTGCTTGCTCGAGGCAGCGCCTTTGCCCTCTGTCCCACCTCTGACCTTTCACACCCATACCTTCAAGGCAAGTATGGTACCCAACCAAGGCACCAGAGTGACCCCCACATATCCAGAAAGACAGGGAGACTGCGTCAGGGGTTCTCCATGGAAAAAATCAGACCTACCAGAAGCTTAACTTCTCCCGCCTCCTCCGCTCCTCCTCCCCCAGGTAAGCGACGTCTAAGGGCCACTTCTTAGAAGAAACGCCAAGGCTGAGCTCAGTCCAGTTCGTGTGAGCTTTCAAAGTGCCTCTCGTGGGCTCTACCTGCCACATCTTGCTCCTTCCTGAACAGAGAGGAGCTCACTCAGAGGACGTGCTTAATTCCAAAGAATCCAGGGCTCTTGTCCTAATGGCCCTTCAAAATGCAGGTTTTCCCCTCCCCATCATCATCACCATCCCCCTTAAAATCTAAGCGCAATTCCACTGACTCCCTCTGGACTCTCTCTTGCTCCTCTTTTCTTCCATCTGTCCCGTCTTTCATCCTCTCTTCATGAGCCACGCCGTCTCTCCCGCCTTATGCTTTGCAGTCGGTACCCCTAGAAGGTCTTGCTTCTGCAGCCACATGTCTGATCGCCCCTGCTCTGCTTCAGAGGAGACATTAGCATGGGAAGGGCAGGGCACGGCACCCCTCAGCCTCTTGTGGCTCCGACTCCCACCCCCGCCCCACTACCCGCAGCTCCCCCAGCAGATGAGCCGTGGATTCTTCAGTCACACAGGCAGTAATTACACCTACTAAGATTCCATGATGGGTGAGAAAAACATGGCAGGAAGGAGGGAAGTCAGAGGTGATGCTATGGGAGTCCCCTCCCACCTCCCAGCGCAAAGTGCCATCAACAGGACAAACACAATGCTCCCCTGGCCACTACCCCTTTTTCCGTTAGCTGTGCTTGGGAACCTCATTAGCACATCCATGTGTGTGAAACTGAACTGTAAACCAAACCCCGTTATAAGCTGAATCTAAACCTTATCTCTGACTCTAGACTAAAACCCAGCCCCTCTGCAAGGTCCCCTCAAACGCGATTCCATGCCTGTCCACAGAGCAACCCACGGTCCTGCTGGAGCTCAGACCCTCACGGGAACACAGCAGCCCTGCCATCCTAACCCACACCATGGCCTGCCCTGTGCTAACACCGAGCAACATTTCCTTTCAGGACACCCTGGAGTTGTGTTCCCGGGAGACAGAGTTTAAGAGCATCCTCTTCGCCCTTTGTTACTTTCATGCCGTGGTGGCAGAAAGAAGAAAGTTTGGGCCCCAGGGGTGGAATCGCTCCTACCCCTTCAACACTGGGGACCTCACCATCTCTGTGAACGTGCTCTACAACTTCCTGGAGGCCAACGTGAAGGTAAAGTTTCCGGCGGCGCAGAGTGGCTCGGGAGGGCACCTCTGAGAAGGATGATGTGGCATCAGCACGGCCAGAAAGGGGCGTGCTCACCGGGGCAGGTCTACACCCTCCCCAAGGGGAGTGAGCAGGTGCAAGTTTACCACAGGGGCAACCCCAGGGCCAGTGTGAGGCTGAGGAGTGAGTACCACGGTTGGGGGGGGCGGCAAGAAAGCTCAGGAAGCCCCGTTAGTGCCTCACGCCTGGTGTGAGCCACCCACTGGTGTCAGTCTCAGGGCCCCCCAGACCACCCTGTGCGCTCCCAGCGTTGCCGGGGTCGGTGATCAGCAGGGAGGGACCCCACACTCACCTGATACAAACTCCCAATTTAACTCGCCAAGGCAGACCTTCTCGTGGTGCTCGCAGCTCCTTGCGTAAGCACGGTCTTGCGGAAGTTAAAGAAGCTAAACTCTGGCTACACCTCGCCTCCTTCCTCCTCTGTCTGATGTCTCCATCCTACAAAACACACTAACAATCCACGCTCTTCCAGTTAAGGGGATGTGTACGCCATAAGGCTCTTCTGGTTCATGGACCAAACACAGCATCCTTTGGGGGACAATGAAGCCAGCCCAGAAGCAGTGCCTCTGCCTCCGGTTCCAGGGTCCTGGGAAGCCCACCACACAGCACACCAACCCTTCACCTGCCGCGGCCACGTGGCTTTCTCCAGGTGGCTTCCACCCCTGTCTCTAACACCCATGAACTTGTGTGCTGTATTTCATTCACTTTGAACTTTCCAAGGAGATGATTAATTAATATGCTAATTAATGGCAGGAAATGGGAAAAGTACCCATGCCCTCGCTTTCCTCCGTTCGACACTGGCGTGATTAAAGGACCCATAGGTAGAGACTGACTTCACTGCCACAGTTAATGACTGAAAGAAGGAAGGCATGTGTGCAAGAGTGCCGGTGTCTTACCTCCTCCTCTCACTCTTTGATGTAATTCCTCCAGCGTTTAATGAGCTCCCACGTGTGCCCAACCCCACTGGGCACCAGGGGAGCTTGGATGAATAAGACGCTGTTCCTAATCTCAAGAACCACCCTATCTTGTGGCTCACCCTCTGTCCACACAATGGGCCATCCCAGGGCCTGCGTGGAGATCTTCCTTTCCTTCCCGTCTCTCAGGTCCCCTATGATGACTTGCGCTACCTCTTTGGTGAGATCATGTACGGAGGCCATATCACTGATGAGTGGGACAGGAGACTCTGCAGGACCTACCTGGAGGAATTCATCAAACCAGAAATGCTGGAAGGAGAGCTGTCCCTGGCCCCAGGGTTCCCCCTCCCAGGCAACATGGACTACAATGCTTACCACCAGGTAGGGACCTGGGTCTCTCCCCGAAGGACTGGAGATGCGCATGCAGGGCCGGGGAAGCCCAGCTTAAAGAGCCGAGGTCACATCAGCGTGGCGCTCAGCCTGTTCAATGTAAGAGCTACTATAGGATTTCTAGCCTCAAATTAGTGATAAAGTTGAACTTTTAGAGATCTTTTTATTCTTGATGTTTAGCTCGATAATTCTATTTGGTGCTCTTTTCTACAAACAACATCTCGGGCATTTATCTGATTGTTTTCATTCAGGATATTGACACAACCATTAGGAGCAAAAATTCAGGTAAGAACTTAGCCAGCTTTTGGTAAAGATTATATTAGTGGTTCTCAGTATCTTCAGAGGGACATGGTCTTGTGGGCAGATCACTCACCCCTCCCATTCTCTGTTGGTTGCTGTGAACACAGACACACATACACATACCAAGAAAACATCCTCATGGAGTTTTTTCATACTCTCACTTTGGGTTTTCATTTTACTATTACTTCAGCTATTTTTAAGGTGTGCATCTTTGCCTATTTACCCTACCATGAAAATGTATTAAAAAGGAATTCAAACAAAAAAACCTTTTTTGTTGCTTCATTTTTGAACATCCCTAAAAGAACTCTTGAATACCAAACTTCAGGGAAATACTGGTCATAGGAACATTAACTACAAGCTTTAAACAAATTTTTAATTCCTAAAATTTAAGAAGGTAAGCCATAAAAGTTATTTGATCCAGAAAAACTAGGCCTATGAGAAGAAATTAAGAACAATAATTCTCTTGAAAGTAAATAAAAGAATTTTTTAAATAAACGCTTTGAAGGCTTTAGCCAAGAAAGTTGTGCAAGAGCGCCCCCTACTGTCTGTGGAACAAATGCAGGTGATGGGCAATGATAACACTTTCCAGATGACTTCGGTAGAGTTCCCCTTTCTCCATACCTCCCTTTAATCTGTCAGTAGACGCTTATAGGGCTTACCAGGAGACCAGGAGTGTGCTGGGTGCTGGAAGAAATGCAAAAATAAACACGCAAATTTGCCTTTAAGGAATGAGCCATCTTTTACTTAGACTAGATGTTACTAACACCAAGAAATCATCAAAGCTAAACTTGAGGGATATTTTTTCACTGTAATGGAGAGAATTGGCACAGAGTGCTCAGAAACATTTGGAGAAGGAAGTGAGCTTTACATGCTGGGGAGGATTTTTTAGGGATGGCAGCCTATGGCCCACCACAACTGACCACAGAGATGTGGTGTTTGGATTCACATTGTTTTAAATGTTTTTAATTCGAATGCTTTCTGCCAGAAGCAAAGCTCACTTCATCCCACACCAGGAGTCACACATTTATTTTGCATACATGGTCCCATGTTTGCATTCAGGTTTATCATTCCTGATTTAAATAAACAGAGGGGAGAGAAAAGGAAATTAAGCGGGGAGGGCTGGGTAAAATTCCCAGGCAGGAAAAGTATCTCTGAGGGACTCTGAAAAGTCCTCCTTGTGTGTGGAGGGACAGGTGTAGGTCAGGGTGCCGTGGGAGGGGCTGAGATTGGAGTTGGATAGTCAGCTAAGCTTCCCCCAAAAGAATGAGCTCATGAATGTGGAGGTTCTGGAAAACCAGCCGGGCATACACAAACGGACGGTGTAAGGATGTGCCCTAACAGGTGGGCAGCACGCTGAGGTCGGCCAGCATCGGTGAGTGGCGTCCACCTGGAGGGCCAGAGGGGCCCCGGCGTCTGAGGCCTGCCCCGGACCACTGACTGCCCTGCAGAGGACTAGTCAGGTGGGAGATGGGAGACACGTCTCGTTGGTTTTCAAGTGAGCTTGCCCTTGACTTTTTAGTACATCGACGCCGAGCTGCCCCCAGAGTCGCCGCATCTCTACGGCCTCCATCCGAACGCGGAGATCGGCTTCCTGACCCAGACTTCGGAGAAGCTCTTTCGCACGGTGCTGGAGCTGCAGCCCCGGGACAGCCAGGCCAGAGATGGAGCGGGGGCCGCAAGAGAAGAAAAGGTATATGGAGGGGTTGCCCGAGATATTCTGGGGAGCCCAGGACTGCCGAGGTCGCCCTTTCTCCCGACGGCCGCGTTGGGCTCCACAGCGCAGACTGCTCGGCGTGCGTCTTCCCCGCGCATGGCTGGTCCAGCCTCGCCGCGCCAATCCTTCGCTTCCGAGGGACCCGCCGCAGTCACGTGACCAGACGGGCCCTCGGGGTACGTGGTGGTAGGACGTCCCAGCCGCTGGGTGTGGCAGTGCTTCGCTCGTTCCCTCACAGGCAGGTTTTATTCCGTTTGTCTGCCAAAGTGAAGAAAGGGCAGAGCTGAACAATCGTGGTTTGGGAACCTCGAAACGGACCTCATGGTTCCTTTCCCAAACTAAGTAGTTACGGGTGGGGAGCTGTCCCTAGACACCCCACCCTCCCTCCGCCAACTAGACGCTCGTGTGGACGAACTCGCTCCTCTTTAAGAGGAAAATGCGGTCTCTTTGTGGGAAGGACAGTTAGTCCCCGAGTCTCCTAACGCACAGCTAGTGCTACTAAGCACAGGACTTCCCGAAACTTCAGGAAGGTGCAGGGGAATTGTTGGGTGGAAAGGCAGGGGAGGGTGCCGTGTGGGTGTAGGGTGACCAGAGGCAACCTGGGAGCTCTGTTCCTGGTGAGGGCGCAGCAGAGGGCAGAAAAGGAAGGGGCCCAACGTGAGCCTTCTCTGTGATGCTCTCCTAAGACAAGGCAGTTCAGTTTCCCACAGATGCGTCTGCTTCACCCCACCTCCCCTCCAGAGCACTACCCGGATTCCTTTAGTTAGAGGTTCCTTTGTTACAAGGAAACATACCTGGAAGATTAAGGATTAAGAAACCTGGAGAATTATCGAACTTTTAGCCTTCAGGGATTGATTTTAGGAAAACAAACTGACTGATAGTAAAGGAGCTGGATGTTTGTTTAAAGGTATGGAGTGATGTCATTAAAATGAGTCTCAAATTTTAATATGCCTCAGAGTGAGCTAGGGAGCATCCGATTCTGGGGGCTGGGGTTAGGCCCAGGAACTTGCAGCCCAGCGATTGTGATGCAGGTGAGCCTACTTTGAGAAAGCTGCTCTAAACCCCACTACTCAACCTGTTTTACTCTTTGATGCATAGGATATAATTTGAGAACAAAAGGAAGATAAGAAAGTTTATGTTGCCCAGAATCCAAACCACCTCGTATCAAAAATGTTCCTAGCTTAAAAATGAAAAGGCTGGGACTATGTGAGTAATAGGCTTAGGATTCTTTGGGCAGCATTAAAGGAAGCTTCTAGTTCTTGTCATTTTCTTATCCCCTTCTTTTAACCACTTCAAGAAATGGTGTGTGTGTGTGTGTGTGTGTGTGTGTGTGTGTGTGTGTGTCACAGATGAATGAAGTACAATCACTTGCCAAACTAGGAGAACCCAATTGCAACACAGATACCGGGAAGTGGGCAGATTTCACTAATATACAGTTATTACCCATGGAGGAAAAAGAAGGAGAGAGAAGAAGAGGGGAAAGGGGAAAAGGACACAAAAGAAATTCACATAATAATACAAATGGCCAAGAAAAATAGTAAAATATTCTCAACATCACTCATAACTAAATGGAGTTAAGTGAAATATTATTTTTCACACAATGGTAAAATTTTTTAAACGTGAGGATATCCAGTGATGAAAACATAAGAAAGATGTACTCCCATCTCTGTTAGTAGAGGCTTAAATTGTAGAGCAATTTGACAATAGCTACTAAAGTTTAAAATGTTCATATATTTTACTCATAATTCTATTCCTAGGAATTCAACCAGTGGAAACACTCAAAAAGGCACAGATGTTATGATATATTTCTTTATTGCAGGATTGTTTATAGTAGTAGGAATGATAAACAGACCAAATACCATTAATAGGGGGATGACTCAATAAATTATGCTATGCCAAAACAGTGAAATAATATATACTGTTAAAAAAAACAAGGTAAATCCATCAGTACTAACAAGGGAATGTGTTCAAGATATATTATTAGGTGCAAAAGGCAAGCTGAGGGACTTCTCTTGCGGTCCAGTGGTTAAGACTCTGAGCTTCCACTGCTGGGGGCATGGATTCTATCCCTGGTTGGGAAACTAAGACCCCGCAGGCCACATGGTGTGGCCGAAAGAAAACAAAAACAAAACACAAAAAAAAGCAAACTGAAAAATCTGTGTGTATTATGATTCCATTTGTGATAGATAGAAAGAGAAGGAGGTGGGGAGGGAAGGGAGAGCGATGGAGGGAAGAGAAGCAGCAAGGCAGGAAGGAAGATGTGGCAGACGTGATAAATACGGGGATGGATGGATGGATAGCTGGGTGATGGATGGATGATGGATAGATAGAGTCATATGCATTGAAGGACACCTGCAGAAATTATAAACCAATAATTAACAGTGCTTTTTTTCCCCCTTTGAAGGAAGAGGCAAAATTGTGGGAGGATTTTGCTTCTAATATCAGAGGAATCTGTAATACTTAGATTTTTATGATAAGCATTTATTACTTTTCCAAAAGGAAAAAAAAACAGAGGTGTTTGCTTGTGGAAGTAAAGTAGACCACATCCCTTGGCATGCACTGCTCCCACCTGAAGTGTCCTCTCTATGTCTGTGGATTTTCTCCCTCCTCAGGCAGGGTCTCCAAATCCTCCAAGGCCTGATCAGTGACGGAAGAGAACTCTGTTTCCCCATGTTCAATGTGTTTTGAAACAATAGCTCCAGACTATCTTTTCATTTCTTTGTGAATAATGTCCAAATGGCAGCTTGCTGATACAGGGCTGTTTCTTCAAATTCAGCTCCAGAGACAGAACTATGATGTAGTTTTAGCCATTTGTCTTCTGTCTCAACAGCAGCTTCCAGGTACTGTTAAAATTCCATTCCAGTTTTTGCTATGACAGCACCAGAGACCCATCTGTGACACGGTAATGAGTTTTTACTTTCTTTTCTTCTGACATCAGCTCTTTTCCTAGATAATGTATTGTCTGTTAACACTACAAGGCAAAATTAATATTAATAATCCTGTACATGTATAGGGTCCTTTGTAGCTTTCAGATGCTGCCACATTCATCACCTCTTTTGGTTTGATCTCTTCACCAGCCCTGGGAGTTGGCGGGGGAGGGGGCAGTGGAGAAAGTTGCTCTTGGAAATTTTTAATAGATGAGAAAATTGAGGTCTAAGTGACTTGCTTAAATTCACACGGGTGATACATAACAACGCCATATTAACTCAGTCAGGGTTCTTTGATTGCAAGGAACAGAGGCCAGTTTCGCTGAAATAGGCAAGAAATAGCTCACTGTATCAAAGGAATACACTGAAGAAAGGATAGAAACCACAGTGGCTCTGGGGTCCCAGGGAGAGAGAAGAGTGGACCATCGCACTTCCCTCCACTTTCTGCACCTAAATCCTGGGCTTGAGATTCAATTTTCATGCTCCTGGGAAAGATCATCAGATTGGCCCACTTGAGTCAGGGGAGGGCTGGGCCCAGTGACTGTGCCCCAAAACAGACCTCGGATTAAAGGTGGGCGAGGCTGGTGGGGGGGGAGGGAGGGCCACTGCCAGCGGGAACCCCTTGTGGGAGGGGCGCCAGGGGAGCCGGAGAGCAGTGGTCACAGCAGCCTCACTGCCTAAGAAGGTGCCACTCCTAGAAACCAGGGTCTGGCCAGGCTGCAGGGAGGGTAAGACAGGCTCTGAAGCTGGAAGCTGGGAAGGCAGAATGAGCCGTGACCGGCAAGCTGCCCGGGAGCCCATGCTCTGAGCGCCGAGCAGAAGAGAAGTCTCGATGCCCTGTGTCTCCTGCTGACATGGGTGGTGTTGCTTTCATGGGACGTAGAAGTGTGCGCTGCATCAAAGCACAGGTCCTAGACAGCCCTGCACCGCCTCCCAGCTCTTCTGCCTCCTCGCTGTGTGGCCTTAGAGTGACTTAAGTCTCACTGCATCTCAGTTTCTTCACCTGTAAAACAGGGATAGTGGTCCTACTTCATAGGGCTTTGGGAAGGAGTCAATAAATAGGTTTGCATAAAATGTTTAGAGCAATGCCCAGCACGTGGCAAGTACCCAGAAGTGTAAGCTGATGGCATGATTATTACCACCCCTTCAGAGGAAAGGAAAGAACCTTAATCTTTTGCAACCTCATGGTTATCTGAAAGGCCCGAGATACTGCACAAGCTCTGACGTTTCTCACGAGCAACGAAAGGGTCTATTATTTATACCAACAATTATGTAAATAGATCTACTTTATTCACCATAAGATAATTCCATCAAGTGCCCAGCACAAAGCCTAACAGAAAAGCGCTATAACTGTTCACCTGGATGATAGGTGAGTGGGAGGTCCTGCTGCCTTTGACGAGCTGAGGAAAGTAACTATTGTCAGTTTACACTGGCACATTTATCAAAATAATTGTAACCCCAGACAGAGGGAAAGTGAGAACCCAGTTTTGTAGGCAGCGGTGAAAGCTCAGCCCAGCCCTGGACGTCCAGGCCTGTGATGTGCTGCCACCCTTGTGTCTGCCTCTTGGAGTCGTATGACCACTGTCACAGGTGCAGAGGACACACAACCATGAGCGTCTTCACGTGTGCTCACATAGAAACTATGAAGTAGACTGAGAAATCTGGGTGAGTCTTCTTCAGTCTGTTAATTCCCATTCTGCCCCAATATGGATAGAAGGAAATAAGGAGAAAGGAGAGACGGGAAAGGATGTTGAAGGCTGATGCTGTTTGGCAACATTACCAAATTATGCACCGGCTTGTAATCAAAGGAAATACAGAATTCCGTAGAACAATCTCAAGCGTAAATAAGGACCTTGCCGGTCATTTTATGTGGCTCGGTTCCCTAGGTACGCAGGTATATATTAGTAATTATCTTGAGCTTGTTTGTTGCAGTCTTAGCTTAGTGAATCTGTGCAATTTGGTGCAGTCTATTTACCCATCCGACTTCCAATTCATTCACTCATTTTTCTCTCAAGAGCCTTCGCTGTGGTTTGGTGTCATGGATCCCAGTGCGTGCCTGGGCGAGGATGAAGGGGTGGGGAGGGAGTTACTCTTTTCTTCCAGTCTAGCTCGAGCGGGGCTGGTGGACGGCCAGCCCTGGTGCTCTGCCCTTGGGGAGACAGCGGAGACTGACAGGGGAGCCTTCCTCTCCAGACGGACAGTCTGGCGGGAAAACGAGCATACAAATGGGTTACAGTACCAGGCAGGGTTTCTTCAGTGCCACACAGAGAGAGGTGCGAGCAGAAAGGAAGAAATAAGTATGTGGAGTCAGGATGGCCCCAGCGGAAAAGTGGCATGCAGGGGGCTTTGGAGGAAGAGTAGGCAATAAGAAGAATCTTCTAGAAGTCCCAAGGTGAGGAACCCTAAGCCTGTTCTAAGAGTTAACTTGGTTTGGCTGGAGCAGAGGGTCGCCTCAGGTAAGTAAGAGTGATATGGTGAACTTCTAAAGGTGACTGGTGGTGACACCGTTGACCCAGAAGCAGTCAGGACAACGGTATGTTGCCTTTTTCTCCTGGTCCCCTGTGGGCGGGGGGGACAGACAGAGCAATCTCCACTTAAAAACGCTGTCATGAAAACCCAGTCTCATTAGGACAGGGCCCCCAAACTGGCCTGGTCATCAGACTCCCTGGGGGCTTCATCCCAATATGTGTTCCTATCTCCACCCTCCAGTCCCACCAACCTCTGGAGCTGGGGTCTGGAAAACTATATTTTTAGCCAGCAGCTGGGTAATTCTTGTGGCGAGACAAGTTTGTGAATAGCATTAAGGCAAGTAGGTAGAAGAAAAGATGGACAGATGTCTTCATGGAACAGTGAAGGTGCAAGGGGACAGCGGCAGAGTTCAGAGAAGGAAAAGTTTCCAAGTCTGGGGAAGAGGTTAAGCTGAGCTGCAAGAAATGGGAGAGGAAAGGAGAAAACGGCTGAAGGGAGCAACTGGAACAGGAGGGGTTCACAGGACAGCCTGGCATGTGCGGGAGACGTGAAGGCCCCACTGGACAGCGGCTGGTACATGGAGCACTGAGGAACTCACATCCCAGCTCCCAGCGGAACGTGGAAGGGGAAGCATAATGGGAGGAGAGGACATTCTGAGCGAGGTTTTCCTTCCGGTCCTTTCTTTCTCTTTAACAGTCACTTTGAAGTTCTAGGACTGTTTTAGGTGGAGCACAGGGAGACATGGGGCAACCCACACTACCCAGCACATCAAACAGGCAAACCCTAATGCCCTGCCCAGACTGGGCACCAAATTAGAAAATGTCTGACTTTTTAAGTCATTAAGTCAATACCCTTAGCACTTTTTATTACAAAATTTTTATTCATAGTTGGCTGGATGGGAAACCATAATGCTACCCAAAAGTACTGGCTGAACTGAGAGGCACAGCTCTCTAACCCCTGAGGACTGTGGGAGCCCACAGCACACAGCACACAGAAGTGGCCACCTGGGAGAGGTCTACCAGCCACAACCGTGTCCCCACAGAGAAGAATTCAGGAGAGTCAGACATCTGGCTCTCAGCCTTACACAATGAAGAACCAGGTCCTGTGAGCATCCCAGAGCTGATTGGTCAGAGGTACTGACTCCCACTAACCAAATGCACAAAAGCCTGATGTACAGAACTCCCAAATGCCAGTTTATTCCTTTACAATCCTTTACAACTAGGTATAACTTTCAAAGCGCCATTGACTGATGGCAGCCTGCCCAGAAAATTCTCTACCTGTGTAGGAAAACTACAGGCGAAGCTGGATTCTTATGCACTGTCCAGTATGGTAGCCACTAACAACAGGTTAACACTTGAAATGTGGCTAGTCCAAACTGAAATGTGTTGTAAGTTTAAATTAAATGCTGTATTTCAAAGATATAGGACAAAAAGGGGAAAATACCTTATTAATAACTGTTATATTGATTAAATATTGAAATATTTGACATTTTAATCTATTAAGTTAAATAACATATTATGAAAATTAAATTCATCTGTTTCTTTTTATTTTTTTAATGTAGCTACTAGAAAATGTAAAATTACGCACATGTAATTTTGTGAATTTTAAATGTAAAATTACCCATTCACAACCTGCATTGTATTTCATTTGGGCAGTGCTCTCTTAGATGGAGTCATGGCCAGCCCAGAGTCTGGGGCTGGGAACTATTTTCTATTATTCAGATATTTAATGGCATCAAACCTTTTCCCCCTATGCTTCAGTGGCTGATTGCCCCTCCTAATTGACAAATCCTGTTTTTCTAAACATGTGAAAGATGTTCATTCTTAAAGCCCAGCTTGCTGACTTGGGGAACCGCTCTGGCTCTTTACTCTCATCCGTTGTGTGTTGACTTAATAGTTCAGGTTTTGCTTTGGCCCTTTAGTGACTTATGGTCACCACCCTGCAGGCAGCTGCCCTGGCCCACATGCCTGCTAGAGTGCACAGATGGACCAGCTGCTGTCACCCGCAGTCTGGACGCCAGACTGGGAAGGGTGGAACCCACATAATTCCCACTTCCCTCCCCATCTCTTTACCTCCCGGTGTTTCATTCATATGAAAGCTGGTTGCAAAGACCACCTTCAGAGGGAAGGAAAAGCAGACAGGGGCTGACCCTCAGAACAAGGTGCAGCCTGCAGCCCCTGGAGAAGGGCATATGTGGGCGTTGCTGACCCCACGTGATGGACGCTGGCCACGTGCCTGCGAGCCCAGGGCACCAGCCACTTCTGACCCTCCAGAGATGCCCTTTACAGATGGACATTCCTGGCCATCCAGAGGCTGGAGTCCTTAGGTTTGGAATGGAGCCTTTGAATCCGCGCTTTTAACAAGCGCACTGACTTAAAGCAATGAAGGCCTAGAGGGCAAATCAGGTTTTTATCTTCCATTCTCCCTAAGAAAGACTCTGAAAGCATTTATTTATAGGGACAAAAAAAGTGGTTAAGGCCACATCCAGGTAGCCCTCATACCCACCATAAAGCGTCCCCCAGTCTTTAGTTCTCCCTGCTTTCCCTGCAATGTGGACGTGGAATAAGCCAGTCACACAGGACCCTGAACTACATCATCTTCTTAAGGATTTAGTGTTCTCTTTGTGAGTTTTCTTTTTGTCGACTCTTGACCTATGAGCACATAAGTGCAGACATTAATCCATGTTTCACAGGATCCAGGCAGGGGGAGTTTGAGGAGGTCAGGCTTGAGCAGATGGAAGCAGGTTTCTCTCGCAGGGAGCTGGAGTCTTTACAAAAGGCCTGCTTACCCACAGTTTGGCCCAGAAACTTCCCGTCTGCCCACCCTGCCTCCACCAATCTGGCAGCACCTGAGGAAACGAATTTTCTCTGAACACCTTTTAGGAAACGCTGTCCCAGAGTCTGTAGGTTTATTCCTCTTTTCCTAAGAAAGGGACCCACGTTACACTGAGTGAATTTGGAGTGGGGTTCTCTCTGGTTTCTTCTCAACCCCTCCTCTGAAAGTGAGTCATTTCTATGTCCACTCAAGATCATGGGCAGATCTGAGTTCAGCACCATAACCACAAGGTGAATGACTTCTTTTCCTAAATCGTTCCTGCTTCACTCTCAAACGGGCAGAACCCAAGAGACAGCACATTCTTTTTTTTTTTTTTTTTTTTTTTTGCGGTATGCGGGCCTCTCACTGCTGTGGCCTCTCCCGTTGCGGAGCACAGGCTCCGGACGCGCAGGCCCAGCGGCCATGGCTCACGGGCCCAGCCGCTCCGCGGCATATGGGATCCTCCCAGACCGGGGCACGAACCCGTATCCCCTGCATCGGCAGGCGGACTCTCAACCACTGCGCCACCAGGGAGGCCCGAGACAGCACATTCTTTAAGGCTCCATCACTCATACTTTCAATTAGTAAATGCAAAATCATTGTCAGAATAACTTCTAAGCAGATGTGAGAAATTTTTAAGAAAGGCAAGTTACACATTTTATGCTTCCCTGCTGTCAAAATGATTTTAGATTTTCATTGTCAGAATAACTTCTAAGCAGATGTGAGAAATTTTTAAGAAAGGCAAGTTACACATTTTATGCTTCCCTGCTGTCAAAATGATTTTAGATTTCTGAAGAGTGTTAAGTATTGCATATACATTTTTTTATTATCAGATTTTATTTTTAGAGCAGTTGTAGGTTCACAGCAAAATTGAGCAGAAGGCAGAGTTCCCATATCCCCCTCCCCCGACCACACCCAGCCTCCCCATCATCAACACCCCCAGCAGAGTGGCCCATCTGTTACAGCTGGTAAGTCTACCCTGACCCCTCGCAATCACCAAAGTCACCTGTAGTTCACATTAGGGTTCACTCTGGGTGGTGTACGTTCTATGGATTCGGACAAATGTGTAATGACATGGATCCGCCATTTTAGTGTCTTACAGGAGAGTTTCACTGCCCTAATATTGCATATATTTTAACTTAAGCACATGATTTCTTCTTGCAAGGAATTTCAGAGAAATAGATGTTTATAGACCTCACCGTTTTCAGAAGTGGCACATCTCCGTGTAAGGCATGGTCACACGGAGTAAGTGATTGAATTAGCCAGGGGCAATAACCAGGCAACAAAGGACTTCTCTGTACCAGCAAACAACTGTGGCTGGCAGAGTCCGGGGCTCCATGTGAGTTCATCTCTATTTGTTTCTCTGCCACGGCCCTCAGAGATGTGCCAAAGGACCGGGACATTTTCATCCTACTTTTTCCAGTAGTGCTGACCCAGTCCTGTTAGATCAGTTGTGGGATGATTCCAGGGCGGGGGACCTTACCTCCCCACCAACTCGCATGGCCAACAACATTCACAGGTACAAAAAACTTCCACAGACACACCGCGACTCAAAACAACCCAAAATAATTCTGTGGGGAAGCAAATTTATTTGGTGTATTATTTATAAAAGCACTTTATAATTATGTGAGTTAATTGGCCATTGAAAACTTAACATTTTTATTTTAAAAGGAAAAATAAATACAGCTTCTATCTTTTTCCTTTTAAGTCTATTGGACTTTATTTTTTGTAATGAGTCTTGATTTGTCTACATATCTTCTTATCTGCAGTTTAGCCAGCGTGTTCTATTGTATGCCCATAAACATGTTTTATTAAAATTGCAACATACAGAATTTTTAACACAACCCTGGCAAAAACACATACACTACAGTTTAATTACCAAACAGAAAACTAGGCCTTTCTGTTTCAAGCAGCGATGTCCAATAGAACCCTCTGTAATGATGAGAATGTTCCATATCTGTGCTAAGGGCACAGTGCCTGCTGATGACATGAAATGTAGCTTATTTGACTGATAATTTTATAATTTTAACTCACTTGTGCTTAAATAGCTTCATAGGACTGATGGTCATCATATCAGACACGGCAAGCCTTATTGGGTACTCTAACCCCTGTGCAGAAACCACTGCAGTATAGACAACACCTTCAAGAAATTGTAGATACTTGGCATAACTAAGGTTACAAAGTTTAATTTAAAGATGGTTTTCGATGTACATCTTCCTTTACAGATTTCATCTAGCAATTGGAAGAGGATTCCTCCTTCACTGGAGGAGAACGGAGGAGCCCAAGCTTTAGGGTAGTGTGGAATCAACATGGAACCCACAGGTGGCTTGAGGTCTGCAGTGGACCTAAACTACTGTCAGTAGATACGTGTAGACTCTGATACCACAGGAGTGGGGAGAGGACCAGTCTCTGTGAGACAAACCTTGCAGATCAAGTACTAGACAGGGACTGTCATTGTGTCACCCACCCCGGCGGTCATCTCCTGTCTTTCCAAAGATCCCCGAGGCCAGCTGTTTCCAGGGACTTGCTGCCCCTCACTCTTTCCCCTCTCACTCTTTGTCTTCAGGGGGAGCTGACCATGACCAGCGACATGGAGAACTTACAGGACGCTCTGTACCTAGACACAGTGCCGGAGCCCTGGGCCAGGTGCGCCTACCCTTCCACTGCAGGCCTGGCAGCCTGGTTTTTGGACCTGCTCAACCGAATCAAGGAGTTGGAGGCCTGGACAGGTGACTTTACGATGCCCTCCACTGTGTGGTTGACGGGCTTCTTCAACCCCCAGTCCTTCCTGACCGCCATCATGCAGTCCACGGCCCGCAAGAATGAGTGGCCCCTGGACCAGATGGCCTTGCAATGTGACGTGACAAAGAAGAACAGAGAGGAATTCAGGAGCCCCCCTCGGGAAGGGGCCTACATCCATGGCCTCTTCATGGAAGGCGCTCGCTGGGATGCACAGGTAAATCCTGGGATGAGCCGAAGGGCATCCCCTGTGGGCTGATTACATACACACTGCCCCCTGTAAAGTACAATTGCTAAAACGGATGCCCTTTTTTTAGGGGTGGGTACGCGGGCCTCTCACTGTTGTGGCCTCTCCCATTGCGGAGCACAGGCTCCAGACACGCAGGCTCAGCGGCCATGGCTCACAGGCCCAGCTGCTCCGCAGCGTGTGGGATCTTCCCGGACCGGGGCATGAACCCGTGTCCCCTGCATCAGCAGGCAGACTCTCAACCACTGCGCCACCAGGGAAGCCCAGGGATGCCCTTTTAGCATCCCTTGAGGCTGTCAAATCATTTCTATGTAGCCAAGGATGACATAAAGAGCGCAGAGTGAGTAGAGAGGTTAAAAGCAACAGACTGGCTGGATCTGAATCCCAGCACTACCACTTACTAATTCTGTGAAAAATCTCAGTTTACTCAACTGTTTTTTAAAAAATGTTGATTAATTTAATTTATTTATTTGGCTATGTCGGGTCTTAGTTGTGGCACGTGAGATCTTTGTTGCTGCGTGTGGGATCTTTGTTGTGGCATGCACGATCTTTAGTTGCGGCATGCAAGCTCTTAGTTGCGGCATGTGGGATCGAGTTCCCTGACCAGGGATCGAACCCAGGCCCCTGCATTGGGAGCGAAGAGTCTTAGCCACTGGACCACCAGGGAAGTCCCTACTCAACTGTTAAATGGGAAAACAGAGTTGCTGTGATGATTAAACGAATTAATATGCAAGACACTTAGAACAGTGCCTGGTACATAGGGAGTGCTCAAAACTTGTTGTGTGACCTGGGGGTATCATTTCACCTCCCTGGTCCACTTTCCTCATTCATGAGCTCTCGGAGGGCAGGAATCCCTCCTACTTTTTACACTGCTACATGTTAGCAAAGGGGTGCCAGTGATATCATTTAAAGTGACACTTTGAATGGATTCTTCACTGCAGGCTAATACAAATTTGAGTCAGCATAAGATCAGAAAAGATGTTTTGTCTCCAATAGGAAACTAGCAAACAAGCACAGGTGGCGGGGATAAGTGACATGAACAAGGATGGATAACTCTAGGACAAGTTTACATTGGTTCTACACATGATCTGGAAGGACTACTTAGTCAAATATCCCATTTGGCAATATTTGCACTAAACTATCCTAGCAGTCAATACAAAGGAACGCGGGAAAACTATTAGAAAGTCTAGAAGATCCTACAAGTCCACATCAATATGCATAGAGAGCTGTACTAAGTTGAAGAGTGTCCCCACAAAATCCATGTCCACCCAGAACCTCAAAATGTGACCTATTTGGAAAGGGGTCTTTACAAATGTAATTAGTGAAGATGAGGTCACACTAGAATAGAGTAGGTGCTAAATCCAATAATTGGTGTCTTTATAAGAGGAGAACACTCTGTGAAGACGGAGGCAGAGACTGGAGGGGTGCAGCTACAGGCCAAGGGAGGCCAAGGGTTGCAGCAACCACCAGGCACTAGGGGAAAGGCATGGGACAGGTTCTGCCTTAGAGCCTCCAGAAGGAACCAGCCCTACCTACACTTTAAGACTTCTGGCCTGCAGGACTGTGAAAGAATACGTTTCTGTTGTTTTGAGCCACTGTCTTTGTGATAATTTTGTTACGGCAGCCCTAGGAAACCAGTCAAGAGCCAACAGAAAGGACGGTAAAGTGGGACAGTATTCAAGCAGCCTGAACGTTGAGAAGGAATCCTACTTCTCTCTCTCCACCTGAACATTTGCATAAGTCTGTCAGTGGAGATCACATGTGGACTGTATTAGGTGTAAGGTAGCCAGAGCTAGGACACTAAAGACGCCAAAATGAGAGAAGCGCAAAAAAGATAAGTAGGGAGGAAGCTCAGAAGGAGGGGCACTGGCACTGGGGGGAAAAAGGATATTGATTCCAAACAACTACCTCCGATTTTTTCATGACCTTGTTTCCAAACAATAAAAACAAACAAAAAAATAACACCCGCCCACCAAGAACTCTTGTTCTCAAAGTCTGTATCCCAGAAAGCATTCAGCAAAAAGGGAAGGGTGGACTTCCCTGGTGGCGCAGTGGTTGAGAATCTGCCTGCTAATGCAGGGGACACGGGTTCGAGCCCTGGTTCGATCCCACATGCTGCGGAGCAACTGGGCCTGTGAGCCACAACTACTGAGCCTGCGCGTCTGGAGCCTGTGCTCCACAACAAGAGAGGCCATGATAGTGAGAGGCCTGTGCACCACGATGAAGAGTGGCCCTGCTTGCCGCAACTAGAGAAAGCCCTCTCACAGAAACGAAGACACAACACAGTCAAAAATAAATATATAAATAAACAAATAAATAAAAGATTACTATTAAAAAAAAAAGGGAAGGGTAAGGATGTCCAAAATTCCTCTCCTCCATAAAACAAGAACATTGGCCAAAAAAAAAGTAATAATATATATATATATACACACACACACGTATATAAAGATATATATAATAAGATATAATATATATCATATATATAATATAATAGTTTAATAAGGTATATATCAAAATCATATATAGTAATTTTATACATATATATATATACCAGAATCAAACTTATCAGAACTCCCGAAGTTAACCAAAGGCTTTTGGCAATCCAAGCAGTGTTTGTTGAAGAAAAATGACTGAAAAAAGAGCAAGCATTAAATGCAAATGGATTAAACACTACAATTAAAAGGCAGAGACTGGCAGAATAGATTAAATTTTTAAAAACCTGATCCAACTACATGCTGTGTATAAGAGACACACTTTAGATTTAAAGACACAAATAGGTTGAAAGTAAACAGATGGAAAAGATGTGCCATGAAAACAGTAACCAAAGAGAGTTGGGGGACTATACTAATAGTAGACAAAATAGACTTAAAAATTGTTATTAGAGGAAAGACAGAAGAGAGAGGAATTGTAGAGACCAAAAAAAGGCATTTTACAATGATAAAAGGTCCATCCATCAAGAAGATATAACGATGACAAATATATGTGCATCTAACAAAAGAGACCCCAAAATAAAGGAGATGAAAACTGTCATAATTGAAGGGAGAAACAGACAACTCAACCATAATAACTGATGACAATAACACCCCACTACTAATGGTGACAGCTAGTGGTTATAGAGTTTCTTTCTGGGGTGATAAAAATATTCTGGAATTTAGATAGTGGTGATGACTATACAAGTTTATAAATATACCAAAAACCAGTGAATTGTACACTTTAAAAGAGCTGGTTTTATGGTATATGGGAAAAGAAAGGTTCTACCCTGCTGCCACTCCCTACCATAAACACTCAGGTGTGGGGGACAAGGGGTCCTCACTGTTTACCTTAGTTCTGTTACTTTCTATGCCTCATGTCAGCCTCTACCAGAACTGAAGAGGCACATCCTTCCCGTTAAATACATCTCATGGGAATTAAAACAAATTCTGTCCACAGTGTAAGGGGCTCAGAATCACCTAGGCACAGGCAAGGAATCCATGAGTCACTCTGGATCATCATTTCCCAAAGTATGTTCAGAAAATCCTAGTGCCACAGGAAATGAATAGGTTGCAAGAAAAGGGTCTTTTGGTCAAATAAGTTTGGGAAAGACTGGGATAAATAAAGTCAAACTGTTTTCTTTACTGCCAGGACTTCTTGTCTTCAATGTGCTAGCATGCACCGTAAAGCTTCAGGCCCAGGGTGTGGTAAGCTTATTTCACCAAGGCACCTTTTTGTTCCTCAGAATATTTCTCAGGACTACTAGAAAAAACTTCCCCAGACAGCACTATGGAGACATCTCAGAGAACCAGAGAGAGGCCCCAGCTGGAAAGCTACAGAACGGCCAGGTCCCTGTTACATGAATGAAGATAGAACACAGCTCCCTCTGCTCAAAAATAGAAAATGCTCTAGAGGGTGGAGGACAGCACATAAGAAGCTGGAACAGGACATAACCAAAGCCTTAACATCTAAAGCGTTTGCCAGCAGGGACTGTTTCTTGTTCAGCTTTAAGTCCCTAGCACCTAGCATGACACCTGGCAAATAGCTGCATTCGGTATGCTTACTAAATGACAAAATAAAACTAAGAGAAATTCAAGCCCCAAAGAGATTAATGTGCATATGATATGCAACAGCTTTTGGAACTCTGCTTCAAGAAGATATTCAGGCTGAAAAACAGTGGGAATATGATGTCCACCCCTCCACGGCACCCCATCGTGGGTTGTCGAGAGAATTTAGTAAGGGGGTGGGCCCAGGGCAACCAGGTCTTCCCAGTCTCTCTCTCCCAGACCTTCCGACAGGAGAAAGCCTGGCTGGCTGAGCTTGAGGTCTGACCTGAGATGTTCTCGTGTCCTTGTCCTCAGGCTGGGATCATCACCGAGGGGAAGCTGAAGGAGCTGACATCCCCCATGCCGGTGTTGCTCCTCAAGGCCATCCCCGCAGATAAGCAGGACTGCTGCAGTGTCTATCCCTGTCCTGTGTACAAGACTTGTCAGCGAGGACCCACCTACGTGTGGACTTTACACCTGAAGACGAAGGAGAAGCCTTCCAAGTGGGTTCTGGCCGGAGTAGCCTTGCTTCTCCAAGTGTAGCTTCTTGCAGACCCACTGAGGCGACAGAGCTGGGCTGGAGGCTGCCCAGAGGGACCAGTGGAGAGGGCGGACCACAGCCCTAGAGAAAGATAAGAAACTGAAAGCACTCACAGTTCTGAAGAATTCCTTTGGGGAACTCGGAGAGAAGGACCTAAAGCAAGGCAGAGCGAGAGGAGTGTGGGCCTGGGAACTAGGGGAGAAGAGTCTCGTGACGCTGAGACTCGTAACACTATTTTTTTCCTAATAAAGTGATTTGTTCTTCACCTGTGTCTGGTCCAGGCTTTGAGCGTTGCAGAGTCCTAAGTTATCATGAAGAGCTCGAGAGAAACGAGCCACAGGCACTCGAGCCCTGACGTCGTTACACAGCCCTACACGCAGCGCCCTAGTTCCCAGCTAGTCCGGGGCCCAGCGGCACAGGCGTTGCCCATGAATCAGAGTCTGCATTGTAACGAGCTCCCCAGGTGATTTGTATGCACTTTAAGGTTTGAGGAACGTTACTCTGGATCAGGGGGCCACCAGACTTTTTCTGCTGGGATCAGACAGTAAATATTTTAGGCTTCGCAGGGCATACTGCTTCTGTTGCAACTGCTCACCTCTACCACTGTAACCCGGAAGCAGCCATAGATGATACCTAAACGAATGGGTGTGGCCACGTTCTAATCAAACTTTACAAAAACAGGCAGTGGGCTAAATTTTGCTGATCACTGCTCTAGAGGATAAGGGAAGTATATATGCAATATTTATCCCTCATTAATCCACACATCCATTTAACAAGTGTTTAACATCTACTACTTGCTGAGGACAAAACTGCAAACAAGGTGGATTGTTTCCTTGTCTTTCTGTCATCCTTCAGATCATTTAAGAGGGGCCCAAGGAGAAATCTTTCACCTAAAGCTTTTTAACCTAAAAGTTTTCTAGATTTTCCTTTGTGGAACACATTTTCACTGGATGCCCAAAGAGGTCTACAGTTTTAATGAGCTGTAAAGAGCTCTGTGGGGAGGCTTGTTTGTTAAGTTGTCTGGGGGGGGGGCTCACCACTCCTTCTAGGATCATTATTCCCACATATCCTTGGAGAGACTGATTTTTGGATTAATTACTATTTAGTACAGTGGTTCTTCATCTTGAGCAGGCATCAGAATCCCCTGGAGGACTTGTTAAAACAAAGACTGCTGGCCCCCACCCTTCAGTTTTTTTTTTTTTTTTGCGGTATGCGGGCCTCTCACTGTTGTGGCCTCCCCCGTTGCGGAGCACAGGCTCCGGACGCGCAGGCTCCGGACGCGCAGGCTCAGCGGCCATGGCTCACGGGCCCAGCCGCTCCGCGGCATATGGGATCCTCCCAGACCGGGGCACGAACCCGTATCCCCTGCATCGGCAGGCGGACTCCCAACCACTTGCGCCACCAGGGAGGCCCCACCCTTCAGTTTGATTCAGTAAGTCTAAGAAATTGCCGATGCTCCAAGTCTGGGGACTGCACTTTGAGAACTCCTGATTCAGAACATAAAAACCCACCCTCCTACAAACCTCTGCTATGAGAACACAGAATCTCATGCCAATTCCACCATGATTTTCCTGCTTTCTGCCTTGTGGTTCCCGCATCCCCAAAAGAAGGGCCTTATTCCTCATCTTCATGCTGTAAGGAGCTGACAAATTCCTCTGGAATCCAGGGATTCCAACTTAAGTGCTGTCTCTTCTCACATCAACCAGCAATGTACTTCCCATTGTTTGCCAATAACTTGCAGTTTCTTGCCTACAGTTCATCTGTTTCCATGGACATAGCTCTGTCCTCCTCATCAGCATCATGCTTCCTGATCCTCACTGGGAACAGTACAGTGAGGGCAGGCAGAGGAGGACCAAGATGGAAGGAAAGTGGTCTCGCGGTAAGAGAGCAGGACACTCTGGGTCACGTCATTTTTGGAGACAAGTGGTCAGGTTAGATATATGAGTTAATAAACCTCTAGATACACTATAAATTGGATCAGTACTATTGATTTCTTCCTAACATGTACAGATAAAATGAGATAAGGAAGATAATTTTAGAGGCCAGGACACTTTGGCAAAAATGATGGATGGCCTAAGGGGGACACCAGGAGAAAGAGGGGCAACTTGAGGCCCCAGAGCAAGTGGGAAGTGGGCATGGAAAGAGGACACCAGAGTGCCCTGCGCTGGCCAAGCTCTCACCGGGGCACCAGGCTAGCAAGTTCCCATCACTGCTCTGCTGGCTGGTAAACTTGGTGGGTTTGTACGGACTGATCTAGGAGCTCAACCACCACTTAGGGTCTGTGAGTTCCAGTCAGCACACAGTGGACGCTGCAGACACAGACAAGACAGGGAGTGACCACCAAGTTTATTGAAAACAAGGGACGCTTGGAGTTAGCTTTGCACCTTTATGACACAGACCACACTGAGCTCACTGGCCTCTACGCTCCCCCCACTGGAGCAGAAGACCTGCTCTAGGGCCACAGTTCTAAAGGGTGGATCTGAGGTTCTTCCCAGCAGCAGCTGCAGCTAATCCAGTTAAACCCTTCCCAGAGACCACTCCTAAAACGGGACCTCCAAGTGACACGTTCTCCCCAAGGGGTCCAAGAGAAGAGATGAGCTGGAACGTGAAGACTTTTCCTTCTCCGGATGCAGAAGCAAGAAGGTCAACCTGCGCGAAATCCGATCCGGAGGCCAAGATATCCTCCGCGTCTAAAACCATGTCCCAGTCTCTCCTCTCCAATCCATGAAAAAATGAGAGAACAGGGATATTTTCTAAGAGATGCAATTTCTCTGGATGGAGCCAAGTTTGTTTGTTTTTTTAAATAAATGTATTTATTTATTTTTGGTTGCATTGGGTCTTTGTTGCTGCGCGCGTGCTTTCTCTAGTTGCGGCAAGCGGGGGCTACTCTGCGTTGTGGTGCGCAGGCTTCTCATTGCAGTGGCTTCTCTAGTTGCGGAGCACGGGCTCTAGGTGCACGGGCTTCAGTAGTTGTGGCACGCGGGCTCTAGAATGCAGGCTCAGTAGTTGTGGCGCACGGGCTTAGTTGCTCCGCGGCATGTGGAGTCTTCCTGGACCAGGGCTTGAACCCGTGTCCTCTGCATTGGCAGGTGGATTGTTAACCACTGCGCAACCCAGGAAGCCCGCCAAGTATTTTTAAATGGACCGGGAGAGAGACATGGGCTCGGAGAGCTTGGCTATTGAAAGGGCTTCTTTCCCAAATGGGATCTTTGATGTTTGGCAAGGCTTGAGCTCCAGCTGAAACTTTTTCCACAGCGGGAGCACTTATAGGGTTTCTCTCCTGTGTGAACCCTCTGATGCCTATTAAAGTTGGATCTTTGAATAAAACTCTTCTCACAGATGGGGCACTTATAGGGCTTCTCCCCCGTGTGGATTTTCTCGTGGTGGCGCAGCCCCGAGAAGTCGCTAAAGCCCTTCCCACACGTATCACACTTGCAGGGTTTCTCGCCCGTGTGGATTCGCTGATGCTTCACGAAGTTTGAACTCCGTAGAAAGGCCTTTTTGCAGGTGGGGCACTGAAAGTACGTCTCTCCAGTGTGAGTTCTTTGGTGAAAATCCAGCTGGGAATTCCGGTAGAAGGCTTTCCCACACTCCCTGCAGGTAGGGAGTCTCTGGGCCATAGGGGCTCTCGGCTGCCGTCGTGGGGAGGCCTCTCTCTTCCCCTCCAGCCACGGCGTGGACGGCTCTCCGGGAAGAGGTGGCAGATGCTGACCCAGCTGTGTCCCGGAATTCCTCTCTCGGGGAGAGAGCTGCGCCCCTGTCCCCTCACCATGAAGGTTCTCCTGGGCCTCGGGGAGATTCTCTCCTTCTCCAAAGCATCTTGGCTCATCCTTGCTGAAGAGGCCACTTAAGGAAGTCTGAGGAGGCTCTCCTGAGGCTTGAGGGTCCTGGTCCCTGTAGTTCTCCAAGTTTAAGTTCTCTTTGTCATTCTCCTGTCTGTCCCCTGAAAGGAGAAAGAAGGTATGGAACAGCTCAATCAGTGGTCTGCCCTGCTTTGCAACTCATGTGTCAGAGAGAGGGTCATCACAAAACATTAATTCTTTTTACCAAGAGGGCATCGGTGAGTGAAGAAAACCACTGTCCAGCCCGAGCACCTGGCACTCACTTCACGTGTGTCCAGGCTGTGACTCAGCTCTGGAACCAAGGAGAAAAGTGACAGCAGAGGACGGCTCCCAGAGGCCGCAGTGGCCACCCCCGCAAAGAAGCAGCAAGTTTCTTAAGCCCAGGGAAAACAAGTCTAGTATATGAGAGTACTACTCTAAAAAAGTATTGGTTTTTATCTAATTATATATAAAAGATAAATATGATCACTAAAAACAATTTGAAAAGCATACACAAGAAAACCAAATCAACCTCAATTATACCACCCAGAGGCAACAACTATGAGTATACATTTCCTTCCAGTCTTTATCTGATTTATACATATGTATGTATGTATGTACGTACGTATGTATGTGCTTTTTTCTGACACAACTGATATCATACTGTATAAACAGTTCTATATCTGGCTTTGTAGCCTTTAAATTGTAGATGGTGGTACTTATCAATTCCACATGGATTCTCCCTTTCACAAGTCACCCCAAAATTCATGAAATGCAACCATGTGTCATTTTACTGTGATTGTGACGCACAGTGAGACTGCTGTGTAAAAGTGAACCCCTCGGTCTGTGCTTGAGTCCAGCGTTCACTTGTGCTTCATTATGTCACATAACAGTTAAAGTTTGTTTTTCTCATCATAACTTGGGTTTTTGCTTATTACTACTTAATGATGCATGTAGTAAAGATTTTTATTTTGGTGGTAGAATTTATCTTCAACTTTTATAAATTACTTTATTCCTGTAGATCTAAAGAAGCTGCTTGCCTTTCTCTTTCCTATATCAGTGTCTTTCAAATTATCAGCTAGAGACCGGAATCTGCTAGAGAACCAGACGTGAACTTGGTAATTCAGAGCCTTATAACATGTTCCTCTCAGATGGCAAAGGTACTTTCTCTTTTCTTTAAAGAAGCCTTTATAAATATCATTTTAAAGAGCTGAATAATGGCCCACTGTGGAGATGTCATAATAAACACATAAGAGGAAACATAATTTATTTAAGAGTTCTCCTACTATGGGAATCTAAGTTGTTTGTTATATTTTGCTACTATAAATAATGATGTGATAAGCCTTTTTCTTCATAAATTCTGCCCACATTTCTGATCAGTATCTTAAAGGAGGTTCCTCAAAGTAGAATTACTGTGTCAATGGGCATGAATGGTATTAAGGCTGTTGACACCTACTGGCAAATCGATTTCCGCAACGACTCTGCCATCCTCGGGTCTGAGAGGCTGGGCAGAGAGGAGGTGAGTGTTCAATACCTAAGCACTGACTGTGTCTCAAGTATCTGCCATTAAGGCTGGTGAAAAATGGCTTCTCATTGGTATAAATTTTAATTCTTTAGTTATTAAAGGATCAGTTTTTTCATACTTATGAGTTAGTTTTCATACTCCAAGACTGCTGTCCACTTTTTTTTTTTACTGGGAAAGTCACTTTTTTTCTTATCAGCTTGCATTAACTCCTTCTATATTAAGAAAAATAGTCACTTATCTCTCATGTTCGTGAAAAGAGTTTTTCACCGTTTAGTTATTACTTTAATTTTGTTTGGGGTTATTTTTATGTATAGGAGTTGTAGTCTTTTTCTTTTTAAATACAGTCAAGTCTATTAATCTTTTAATGATTTTTTTCCGTTGCTTTTATACTAATAAAAATCTTCCCCAGCTTGACGTGAGTCAAACATTTACCCATTTTCTTCTCTATTATTATTTTATTTTCATATTTTATGTCTTTTTCATCTGTTTCCAACTTATTTTGGTATATGACATACATAAAATTTAAGCTGATTCCTCTTCCCAGAGTCTTTTCTCCTTATTTTGCTCATCCCATGGATTTGTTCTGCTTCTTCAAGCTTCATCACATATCAAAGTCCTTTATAGACCAGCCTCTGTTCCCAGGCTCTGTCTTCTGTTCCATTGGCCTGTGCGTCTATTGTTATATCAGTATCCCACTGTGGTAATGAGTTTACCTTTTTAAAATGATATACTCTTAATATTTACAGACCCAACACTGATGAAACATTCTTCTTTCAAACCTTTTTACTGTTCTTGCAGTATTTTTCCTGATAACTACTTAAGAATCATTTTTCCAAATATAGTTGACCCTTGAACAACGAGGGGTTTGGGGCACCCACCCCGGTGCAGTCAAATTCCAAGTGTAACTTTATAGTCAGCCCTCAGTATCCAGGTTCTGCATCCGTGGATTCAACCAAATGCGGATCGTGTACAAATTTATTGAAAAAAATCTGAGCATAAGTGTTCCTGCACAGTTCAAACCTTTGCTATACAAGGGTCAACTGCATATATATATATAATTTTAATCCTTTGGGAATTTGATTAGAGGTATGAGTATAAGGCTTTTTGAGGCTTACTCACCTGCTGACCTTCTTTAACTGTGAGCTGTTCTTCCATATGGTCAAACAAAATAGCATAGCTACCCTCTCCTGGGACATCCGCCCCCTGCTCTGAGTCCAGATTTGCCAGACTGCTCACTCTTGTACCTTTAAGACTGGACTAGTCCTTTCCCGTCTTGGTATCACTGTCTCGTCCCTGCACACCTGGCCTCCTGCGTCGGCTGCCCACAGGGCTCCCCTCCTCCAAGGGGACCTTCCTGGGCTGTCCTGCACGCGGCTGCTTCCTCAGCCTCTCTCCCCACAAATCCTCTCTCAAGAACCTACAATGGCATCTCTTTCCCTTATCAAGGCAGGCCGGCTTTTTATTTTTTTATTTTTATTTTTTTTGTGGTACGCGGGCCTCTCACTGCTGTGGCCTCTCCCGTTGCGTAGCACAGGCTCTGGACGCGCAGGCTCAGTGGCCATGGCTCGTGGGCCCAGCCGCTCCGCGGCATGTGGGATCCTCCCAGACTGGGGCACGAACCCGTGTCCCCTGCATCGGCAGGCAGACTCCCAACCACTACGCCACCAGGGAAGCCCAAGGCAGGCCGGCTTTATACACTCTCCACAGTCTGGTTCAAGGTAAGATCTAATGGGACCATGTCAGCAGGTGAGATGACGGGAAAGAAAAAAAATAGAATGTTGCCATATGGAGAGAGAGTGAGCTAGGTATCACAAATAAAATCCTACCACACGGGAGTACAGGGGCAATCCCTGTACCTTCCTCTCAATTTTGCTGTGAACCTGAAACTGCTCTAAAAAATGAAGTCTGTTAAAACAAAAATCCTACTGCAACAACCTCTAAAGCAGCATTTTCAAACTTTTTTTTTTGTCTGCTACCCACGATAAGAAATACTTTTATATCGAAATATAGTACCGACGCACGTATATAGAATAAAAATATCCTGAAACACTACCTACCCTGACATCTGGTATTTCCTATTTGCATTCTGATATTTGCTATTCGGTATTATCATTTCATTTTTTAAAATGCTGGTTGCAACCCTATAAAATATTTTCACAACCTGCTAACTGGTCACAAAATGCAGTTTTAACAATACTGCTCCAAAGGAATCCTTGTGAAGTGGTATTATGATGAATACATTGCTTACAATTAAAACCGTATGTTTCACGTGATGCTTGCTCTCTCTGTGGTATTGATACGTTAGCGAAGGAAACAATTAATCAGACCCTTCTGGGGAGAAAGAATGGCCTGTCATACAGTTCCCATCCTTGGTCCTTTTATTCCTCCATGGTTCTGGGATCTTTTGTAGATTTGAGAGAGAGAGAGAGTGTGTGTGTGTGCAGGAATGTTTGACAGTTGATTTTACATAACTGCAATGTTTTTAAAAGAACGTAGAAGGCAAAGGGTGATTGCTGTTTTACAGCAGAACAAGTTCATATTTCTTCGTACCAGTCTTAAAATAATGTGATTTATATGACCCATTTATTTGATGTTGCTGCTGTTTAATGAGACTTAGATGCATGGAGATTAGCTAGACCATATTTTTCTGTTTGTTTGTCTTGTTTATTTTGTTGAGGGTGGGTCAGTTACCATTCACCATAACGAGAGTAAGAAAAGTCTAGTTACTTTAAACCTTCTTGTTAGGAAGGATAATAGTGGCCTGTTAGATAATCTTTTTTTAATAATAGAATTCAACCCATATCTGTTTTGGTCTCAACTGTACTAACCCTAATTCTCTCTAAGAAAGAAAACTGTCACAACAGGCAAGAGTGAGGCAACAGATCAGATGCGGGGTCTTTCTTCCATGATTAAATATGTGTCAACAGCCCAAGAGTCAGAGACGAGACCCACCTCGGTACTCAAACTGGACTGACCAGATCACGGCCGGTTAGAACCAATGTAATAGAAACCAAGTACTGATATTGACCCGCCACCTCCAATATAATGACTGGAGGTCAGAAATGGCTCTGGACCAGTAGACGATCACTCACCTATGCAGGTGGGTCTTGGGATCTTCTCGCTGATGTGTAGGTGTGGTCCTGTCAGCTCTGCCCCAAACCCAGCTGGATCAGTCAGGTCATGCTTGGGATTGGAAATGCCTGGTACAGAGAGAGATAATCTGTGGGCCTGGATGAATGGGGAGCACTGGGGACCAAGCCGTGTTGCTCAAAGGAGGGCCCTGAGTGCAAAGGGAACCAGGGAAGCTCTGGAGACCACTGAGGATGTGCAGAGCGTCTAAGACACCAGTAGTCACGAGAAACCCAGGATATATGGTGAAGGCCACAAAAAGAAGATTCTGGGAGGGAGCAGTCAGACCACCTGGCAGGCTGGTGCGAGGGTCGTGACTGGGACCCCACGCATGGTTGGCTGGGACTGTGGTTAGTAGAAAAGACCATGCATGGTCGGCCACTGCTGAGCCCCGTCGTAACTCAGCACCTACGAGCTATGTAACAGTGAGCAAATGACTTGATCTGATACTCACTTTCATCCCCTTAAAATGGGAATTCCATCACCCGTTTCACAGATGAGAGGAGTTACTGTACCTGAGGAGCCACAACAGTGCCAGGCGCACAGAACACGTTCGATACAGGGAGCTGCCACCATAACCCAGCCACCTCCAGCTCCCCAGTTCCCAGCCGTGTCCCTAAAGAGTTCCTTCACCCGGAGAATGTCAAGCAGTGTGGCTGTCTCTAAAGCACACGGAAGATGTCTCCTTCCATCAGGCTGACCCATGCCCGTACCTCCTGAGACCATTTTCCCGTAAGTCTCCAGCATGAGATCCCAGTATTGCTCCTTCTGAGTGGAATCCAGGTGCCTCCACTGCTCCTAGAGAAAAACACAATGCCCTGAGTCCAGGGAAGGTTTCTGACCCTCCTTCCCTGCCTGTGGGAGGCTGAGGAGAAAGGAATGGGCCTTAGGATCCTGGCCATCATATGGTCTGAGAAAGCACGGGAGGTGCTTCAATGGGAAATCGACAGGCCCTGCCTCAGTGTTTCTTGCCATGGTTAGAAAACATTTAGGTTTTAAGTTCCGTATTTTCTTTTAAGTTGCCTGTTTTTGCGAGTGGAGAAGAAAGAGAAGGCAGGAGCCCTTTCTCCACTTTCCTTTTGCTTAACTCTCTCAGTGCTTATCAGAGAGGTCTTTGAGCAGCAGGGGGCCGATATTCCCCATATTTCATTAAAGTCTGGAAATTCAAGAGGGAAAGGAAAGAAATTTTAAAATGTGTTTGTTGGAAAAGCAAGTGCAAATCAGTGAAGGGGTGGGAAGGGTAAAGAATGGCATCATGCGAGTTGTGAGTCTCACTGTGAGACAGACTGTGGCCTCGGAGCAGAAATGCTGCAGCCACACACACTTCGAATCTCCCGACGGTTCTGAGTTCAGGTCTAACAGCAGATCAGTTTTCCTCCGGTGAGTGGGAAATGGAGGGGTTCCCTAGAGCAAGCTGTCCCTTGAGTATGCCCCAAACATGCCCTTCTCATCCTATGGAACTGAGCCTGGAGACTCAACGCTGGGAAGGCCATGGAGCTGCGGTCAACTTTTGTGAATCAAATGGCAGTCTCCCCACCAGGAGGCTGACTGTTAGACACTCAGTTTGTACAGCAGAGTGAGGAACAGCACAGTCTCTGGCGTCAGACGCAGTGGGATTCAAGTCCCAGGTCTGCCATTTCCAGCTGCGTGATCTTGAGGAAGTTACTAAACTTTTCTGGGCCTCAGTCCTCACCTAATGATAGTACTAGGCTCAAAAAACTGTCTGGAGGTTTAACAGAAATAACCAAGTGTGATCTATTTTCAAAGCACCCACTACTTTTCATTCATAGCATTCATCACAGTTTATTAAATATTTATATATATGTACACACACACACACACACACACACACACGAACATATTTAATGAATAGTTGCCTCTGTAGCACATTCGCACCATGAGAAAAGGATCCTCCACTGTTCTTTCTCAGTTCCCAAGACCGTGCCCAGGCTAGAGCAGGCACTCAATATTAAGTTGTCTGGGTGAAACAAAGCCCTTAGCAAACAAGTGCTTGGTAGGCGGTCTATTTTCTCACTATCACTACCACACGCAGTCTACGGGTTATCAGTCTCCCAAGGGTTCACAGGGAGAATTCAGGGATCCTGCACACTCTCGGAAACCCCAAAGTTGATACCCATCTATTACTGTCATGAACGGCCAGCCAGGCCACAGGGGCAGAAGTGAGGAGAGGAAGAATGAGAAGAGAAGTCACCCTCCATCACATCCAACCCACTACCCAGGGAGGCCATTCCCCATTCTACATTAACTCTGCCCCCAGTACATTAAGGGGACTGGAAATGGCTGAAAGAGAGTGGAGACACCAAAAATTCTTTAACTAGCAGATACTAAGCTTAAAAAAAAGAAAAGGAGGAATTAAATTTCTGAGGGTGAAAAAAGTGAAAAGGTGAAAAGTGGAAAACTGAACTCTATATGTTTAACTATTAACTATAACCACATTTTAAATACGGATTTTAATTTTAAAAAAATTAAAGTAGGAATTTTTAGCAGCTTACTTTGTTAATCTTCTGTGAAGGAAGCTACCTTAACAGCCTACTGGAAATAACCATCTTGAGCAAACACTGCTGAATACAGGAGTCCTCGGTCTTCCTGGTCAAAACACACAGACCCTCATGTTGGCACTGGCAGAGAAAAGGACGGGCTGCCAAGCACAGTAACATCTGCCTGGACGCCTGGCTCGCTGGATACAGGCCTCGTCCACGGGCACCAAAAGAGTAGCCACCCAGCACAGTACAAGGCAGAAAAGAATACAGCCACCAAAACCCCCAAGGGCACCATCAGCCCTTTCAAAGCCCAGGAAAGAGGCTTCAGGAGTCTCTGGAAGGCGTGCCTCCAGATTAAAGCCACAAACTTACTCAAGGAACTGCCCAGGAGCTAGGGATGCATATGAAGCCCCTTACTTAAGAGGCAAGACACCAACTGCAGCCATCTTCATTTTCTGTCATTTTCATAAGAGTAGAAAAAAATCCAAATTCCTATTCTGGAAGGATGGAAGTATGAGATTTGATGGGGAAATAATCTCAATTTCATGTGGAAACAGCACCATCTTGTGGGTTTGTGGGACACTGCCACAACTGACTGGCAGACAGGCATCTGTACTGTGTTCCCTTCCCAAGGTTTGAAGACACAGGAACCAGCGCCAGTGCATCCCTAAGTCTGTGAGACTGTCTCTGACTCAGTCACGGCATCTACCACTGTGGACCTCATACCCTGCCATTGTTCTCAAGGTTCCTAATTTAGGGAACAGATTAGAGGACATGATTCTTTATACTATATTTAAACATTCCCTTCAGTTAGTTACAAAAGACTCCATTAAACATTGAGGTCCTTCTGATGCAAATAGTTGTTAGTTTGGGGGAGGGATATTGGGATCGGGTAGGGATGATTTTTGTTTGTTTGGGGTGAGTGGCTGTTAATCAGTTATCGGCTATATATAGGTAATTTATATATTATATATATTTATATACATACATTTATATTTATATGGTGCTCCTGGTGAGCATTTGGAATACTTTGACTTCCAGCTATCCAGAACAAGTCATGGTTAATGTCCTCATGTAATGTAGAGCTAATGTTTAACTCCGCTAGTTAAAATATGTTAATAAATTGTAGATGCCTTTCATAGGGATACTCTGTATTTACTATAGAAGCAATAATAATCCTCCAAGTCAACCTGAAATATTTGGCAGAATACCCAAATCTTTTTCACCAAGCAGCCTCCTGCCTAACAGTTTGGTTTCTGCGTACTTAAAAGCAGGAAGATGGGCACCCTTGAGTCACTAAAAAGCTGTATCCCTTCCCTGCCCCCTCCCCATCCTCTGCCCAGGGTAAACTGCAAAGCTTGGACTCTGGTTTCTAAATCTTTTGAGCCTGGAAAGCTAAGGCTCAGACACATCTACAGCGGTTTCCCTGTCCTCACCTTCACTCTCAAGTGCCCCACGAGGAAAGTCCCAAGAAGAGTTCCCCAAAGGTTTGAAACAATGCTCTGATTAAGGTCTACAGGTGCCTGAAAAAGTTGATTTTTTTTAACATCTTTATTGGAGTATAATTTCTTTACAATGGTGTGTTAGTTTCTGCTGTATAACAAAGCGAATCAGCTATACATATACATATATCCCCATATCTCTTCCCTCTTGCGTCTCCCTCCCACCCTCCCTATCCCACCCCTCTAGGTGGTCACAAAGCACTGAGCTGATCTCCCTGTGCTATGCGGCTGCTTCCCACCAGCTATCTATTTTACATTTGGTAGTGTATATATGTCTATGCCACTCTCTCACTTCGTCCCTTCCCCCTTTCCATGTCCTTAAGTCCATTCTCTACGTCTGCGTCTTTATTCCTGTCCTGCCCCTAGGTTCTTCAGAAAAAGTTGATTTTTATCAAATGCAACTTTTCAGAGTTGTTCACCACATAATCAAGATAAACCTGTTCTTGAGACTTCTGTTTACAACCAAGATGGAGTAACAGGGAATGGATTTACCTCCCTGATGAAACAACCAAAAACAGGGACAAGATATATTAAACAATGATTTGCAGATGATATACTTTAGGAAGAGCAGGACAGAGATCCCTGTGTGCCCTACAGTTGCCCAAACTTGCCACCTGGAGAGGGCATCCAGAGCAGCAGAAGGAACTCAGGGTCTGGGGAGGCCAAGAGGGTTACAGAGTTATCAGCAGGGCAGAAGACCAGACCAGGGGAGCTGCACACAGAGAGAGCTCCGGAGATCTGCAGAGCATCCCCCGCAAGTCAAGGAAAGACCCCCCCTACCCCAAAGAAGCAGAAGGCACAGTCCCCAGAGCTCACAAAGTGCTGGAAACACTTCATATTTCCAGCAGCTAGAGTGGAAAACGTTGTCCATCAAGAAGCATAAGGTAGAGTATCACCTCAGTACAGGGGGAAGATTAGCCCTAGACTAAAGGCTTTACTGGTGCCATGTAACAAACTGTATCCAAGTAACTTAACTGTATCCCAGAGTAGAGCTCAACAACATTTATAGGAATGCAAAAATATGCAGCCCCAACAATGTAAAATTCACCATGCCTGACATGCAATCAAAGATTACTGGGCATACAAGGAAGTAGGAAAAGACATCTCATAATGAGGAGATCAAACCATCCATCAAAACTGACTCAGAACTGACACAGGTGATAAATTAGCAGACAAGGACATTAATACAGATATTATAAACATATTCCATATGTTCAAGGAGTTGGAGGAAAGATTGAACACATTAAGTACAGACATGAAAGATATGATAAAGCCCAAATTCAAACTTCTAGAGATGAAAAACATCTGAGATGCAAAATACACTGGATGGGATTAAAAGCAGATAAAACACTGCAGAAGAAAAGATTAATGAGCTTGAAGGCATAAAACTAGAAACTACACAAAATAAAACACAGAGATTAAAAAGAGAGAGAGAGCATCAGTCAGCTGCGGGTCAACTTGAAGAGATATAATGTGTATATACACACGTTAAGATTATACATGTCCCACGTGTGTGCTATTCTCAGTTCCCAAAGAAGCAGAGAAGGCAGGGAGACAGAAAAAGCGGTTGACATAACGGCCAGAATTTTTCCAAATCTGATGAAAGCTATACTCCAGCAGATCCAAGAACTTCAGTGAACCCCAAGGACAAGGAACATGAAGAAAATGACTCCAAGGCTCATCATGGTCGAAATTTTTTAAATCAGAGAGAAACTATTAAAAGCAAGCAAGAAAAATACATCATATGCAGAAGAACAAAGACACGTGGCATGAAGAACAAAGAAGTACATGTGGCATGGTTCCATTTTGTGTAAAATTCCAGAAAATGCAAACTACTGTGTGGTGACAAAGCAGATGAGTAGTTGCCTCAGGACTGGGGGAGAGTAGGAGAGCAGCAGGGAGGGATTACAAAAGGAAACCTTTGGGGGCGACAGATACGTTTACTATCTTGACTGCAGTCATGGCTTCACATCTGTATATACCATGTCCAAGAACTTATCAAATTGTACACTTTAAATAAGTGCACTCTATAGTTTGTCAGTCACACCTCCATAAGTGAGTGGGGGGAGAGGATAACCTGTCCCACGTTACATGTAACATTCGAGATCACAAACCGACCCCAACGTGGAGGCCTAGACGAGGAAATAAATAACAGTCTTTTCTCAGCATAACCCAAAGATAATAAAAAAGGGAGACAAGATTGCTTCATCACAGCAACTTCTTCGAGGTCCCAGATTCTATTATTAAAGATGACAATTAGGAAACATTCTGCCTTCAAAGAAATATTGAAACTCGGGTTTCATTCGACATGTATGGCTGTCATCCTTGCTAGGCCTTCCTCTCTCCTCCGCTTCTGAGAACGCTTCCCTTTTCAATCCATGGACTGTTGACAGACCCTCAGAGCGAGGTTCTGGGGTATGAGAAGCAGGGGAACCCCGCTCACCTGAGGTGCTGTGTGGAGAAGGGAGGCTCCAAAGTCTTGGTCTCTGATGAGCCTTTCCTCGGGTCGGGCAGGAAGTGGGGAGGCAGCCAGGGCTGAAGGTGGAGACAGGAAGATTAAAGAATCCCGATGTCCTGTCACCCACTAGCCAGAGGGCACAGGTGCAAACCTCAGAACCAACAGAACCAATGCCTGTTCCGCCATCTGTGATCTCAGACGTGTGCTTGCCTCCCTAACCCACTCCGACCACCCCTACCTTCCCAGCTGCCTCACCCGTGTCTCCTCCCACCTCCCTCCCCAGAACCCAAATCCGAAAGGCCTGGCCCTGTCATAAGTGGTTTAAATTGCAGACTTTGAATCCCCAAATCAGAGTGATTCCTGTATGTCTACCCTGCTTCCGAACTTCCCAGAGACACCCCAATCCGAGCGGCACATCATTTCAATTCACTCTTAGGCCTACTGACCACAATCCCGCAATTTCTCCAAGACGGCACCACACACACCACCTGCCCCTCACCTAGTCCTTGTTCCGAGTCGGACTCCTCTTTCACGATGTGGCTCAGTGGCTCCCCAGACCGGCAGGCTGAGTTCTGAAGCCCCAGCTCCTGAGGCACTTCAACATGGGCCTCCGCTTCCCCCAGTGGGCAGCTTTCAGGCTCTGCCTTCTGTGATAAGACTTCCTGTCCCAGAACTTGGATGCTGATCTAGAGACCACATGGTACTAATTACTGAAAGATCCAGAGTAAGGATTTCTGCAAGATACAAAGCTAACCTTCTAGAACGCATCATAAGGCAGTCCTTAGGGACATGGGGCAGGGAAAGAAAAAAGCCAGCATTTACTTCTGGTCCAGCGGGAACCAGGGAGGGAAACATCCTGAGAGAGGCCAGAAGCCATAGCCTGGGAACCCTTCCGACAGGCCACTGATGTTGTGTTTCTACTGGACAGTTTCCACCAATTAAAACGCAGGCATCTTTGGAACAGCTTCTCAAACATTCTGAAGATGGAATGGGATATGGGAGATTTAGCTTCAATCCCTAATGGCTAAAAAGTGTGGAGAATCTCAGGGAGTCTTAGAATCAGGTGAGGTGTGGGGACACACTGAGATAGTATAACAAGAAATGTGCAACTGGTCTTTGTCCCAGGTTCCTGGCAAGTGCTCCTAAAACCCCTGGAATTTCCTGAAGGACAGGAGTGCCAGGAACAACTCCTCCTATTCAGAAGGAGCCCCTTTCAACCATCCCTGAGTTGATGCTGATGAGGTGACTCTTGGTGGCCCCTAGACGGCTTCAGGATGGAGGCTGGTCCCCAGAAGAACTAATCAGGTGGTCAGAGGGTTGGAACTTCCAGCGCCACCCCTCAACCTCTGGGGAAGGGAGAGGGGCTGGAGATTTTCAATCACCAATGGCCAATGATGAAGCAATCATGCCTAAGTAATGAAACCTCCATAATAACTCCTAACCTGTGGGGTTCAGGGAGCTTCTGAGCTGGTGAATACATACAAGTGCCAGGAGGATGGCGTGCCTAGATGAGGGCGTGGATGCCCTGTGCCACCCCCATCTCCTCCATTTGGCTGTTTCTCAATCATATCCTTTATAACAAACCAGAAAATATGAGTAAAGTGTTTCCTTGAGATCTATGAGTCATTCTAGCAAACGATGAAACCCGAGGAGGGGGTTGTGGGAACCTTCAAATTTGTAGCCAGTGGGTCATAAGTACGGGTGGCCCCTGCAGCTTGTGACGGGGTCTGAAATGGGGTCAGTCTTATGGGACTAGCCCTTATCCTCTGGGGTCAGAGCCAAGCCAGACAGTGTCAGTGAATTGGTTGTTGGTGTGGAAAAGCCTACATATCTGGTGCCAGAAAAACAGACAACACCCCTGCTAAGACCCCAGAGGAGCCCTGTGATTCAGTCAGAGATCACAAAACTCTCTGCTCACCCACTGCCACAGCTTCTGGGGGTCCCCCCTCAAGCTCTCCACGAGGGTCACTGCTTCCTCCCCGCTGCCTGGACACTGCTTCCGCACCCACATCTGGATCTCCCCAGGCAGGATGGTCAGGAACTGCTCCAACGTCAGGATCTCTAGGATCTGCTCCTTGGTGTGCACCTCTGGCTGCAGCCACTGGGAACAGAGCTTCCGAAGCTGTCTCAGGGTTTCGTGGGGCCCGGACATCACCTGGTAAGGAAACTGCCTGAAAAGCTGGCGTGCAGTCTCAGAGCTGGAGGGCTCCCCTCGAGGGGTGTCATCTGGTCCAGAGAACGCGGACTCCTTGGCCTTGGCCAGTGGCGGCAGCAGGACTGGAGCCTGCCCCAGCTCCACGGGCATCGTCTGGCTTGGCAAGTCCTTTTAGGTGATGTGCTTCTGGGACGGAGTTTTCCCTGGGAGAACCAGGTCTTCACAGAGCCTCTCACAGGGACACTGGAGGGGGAGTGACAGTGATGCTATGCGGATGAGAGGGATGCACTTTCAGAAAGGACAAATTCACACGCCCTGCCTGAGAAGCCTCGGAGGCAACCGTGCATCTTCTGAAATCAGTGGACACACTAATCTATTTTGAAAGGTGGTAAACTTGAAGCCACAGAGCAAACCACTACTACCATATCTAAACCGTCATCATCACCCTGACCGTTTGTACAACGTTCTGTCTTGGTCTTCAAAAGGCCAGACCAAGTAGAAGAATGAACGCACCACATTAAGCGTTTTCACTGTGGGTTTCCAGGTAAACAGCTCTTCTGCAAAACACTCCAATGTCTGCATCCGTGTGTCTGCAGACCAAAAAATAAAGCTGAACAAAGACCTTGATGCCCTAGGAATGAAGGCTAAGGCTGAAATGATCAGATGCTTCCAAAATAAATATGAGGTTGAAGAGAACTCTTCCCCAAAAGGTGCAATGAAATTTCTAAGTGACCTCTTTTGAATGCCATGTTGACAACTGGGAATTTATGAAAAACCTGTCACACTGAAATTTTCAACCCTAGACTGAAAGAAGGTTTAGAATAAATACTGACTACCTCAACAACATTCCTACAGACTTGAAGCAGGTAATCACTCTTTTATGGCGAGTGGTATCAAAATTCAGAAGACAGCAACTAAGACAGTGAAAAGAGAACTATTAAATGGCAAAGTTAATATTAAGATATTTTTAAAGGAGCATGCACTATTTCTAGCTAGCTTTCTTGCATGTAATCCTAATATTAGATTATTGGGTCTATCTTTAAATATTATGAAGGAGCTAGAGGTCATCATTTCTCCATAACATGAACCACAACAATCAATCACTTGGGTGTCTGGCTTAATCAGAGATCAGTACAACACTCTAGTTTTGATGGCTGCTTTTTCCTTGAGGTGTAAGAGCAACGTCCTCATCCCCACCACTTCACCCAAACAATCCACCCTATATCACAACATCATTTAAAAATAAAACAAACAAAAAAAGGAAGCAATTTTTTTCAAGGGTACAAAAAGGGAAGGAGTAAGGTAAAAAGGATCAATTTAATATTATGTTTCTCATGTGGATCTCACTAACTGTACTTTTTGTTTATGCAGAGACCCATATATTTCATTCATATATTCACGCAGCACCCAGAGTGCTACAGCAACATATGTTCTCAATAATTCAGGAATTCTGTTTCTGGTCATGGCAGCCCACCTACTGTAAACAATGACAAAACTGGAGAAAACCTAAGAGGCCACTGTTTTCAAGCACTGGCCCACCAGAAAGGTGAGAATGGAATCCCTGAGAGAAGAAAAGCTTGTGAGGAGGGCCACGATCATCCTGGCTGTCTGCCGGGAGATGATTTCCTAATCCCAGTGCAGGAGGCTGGAGCTCAAGCAGAGACCAGAGGTCTCACTAAACTGAGGAGGCAGAGATCAGCACTTGGAGCTACTGAAGTGGCTGGGATTGGAAGAACAGGGCAGCAGGGAGGAGGGAGCTATGGGATGGAGGTGGAAGTCTGTGCGGGGTCCCCTGTGAGTTCTGGCCAAGGGCTGGGCTGCACTCAGTAGGGTGAAACTATGCAAGGTTCAACAGAGAGCAGTTGCTACCAGGTTAAAGGAGCAAAAGAGGGATACAAAAGGCCAGTCAGTGATGAGAGACATTTGCATTTCTGACCCTGAGAGGAGAGAGACCTTATTAACACTCAAGGCATCCTGAGATACCAGAAAGGCCACATGTTAGGAGTAAGGACCATGCTCTAGAGAAAGACCTACTCTAAACCTGCCCTAAAAAACTTAAAGCCAAGCTTCAACAAGATCCACAGAGGAGGTCCAGTCTACTGCTCTATTCTGATCCAGTCAGAAGAATTTGGGGGAATCCCCTGGCAGTCCAGTGGTTAGGACTCCATGCTTTCACTGCCAAGGGCCCAGGTTCAACCCCTGATCGGGGAGCTAAGATCCCACAAGCCACACAGCACGGCCAAAAGAAAAAAAAAGGAATTTGGGAAACACCTTGGGCTTTCCAAAGATCTGCCCTAAAACGAAGCCAACACAAGTTGATCAGTCAGTAATTGAACTGCCTGCTAGAACAAAAATCAACACTCTTCAGAGGAAGATAACAGAATCCTTAGTGTCTACAATGTGCCATCCACAATATCCAGGATGCAATCCAAAATTACTACACATGTAAAGAAACAGGAAAATGTGACTCAAAATCAAGGGAAAGCAGTCAAGAGAAACCAACTTCAGATGGCCTGAGGACTTAAAAACAATATAGTCTTTATGACAGAAGAGATAGTGACTTTCTATAGAGAAATAGAAATTATAAAAAGAAACAAATGCAAATTCTAGAAAATGAACCACCAACCCAGAATTCCACATCCAACAAAAACACCTTTCAAAGAAAGAATTAAAGACATTTTTCAGATAAATAAGCTAAGAGAATTTTTCACCAATGACTTGTACTACAAGAAATGCTAAAGGACATTCTTCCAGTTTAAGGAAAACTCATATATACAGAAAGGAATGAAGATCTACAGAAATGGTATATACATGGTGAATAAGTTTAAGATACTATGCTTTTATTTCTCCTAACTTCCTTAAAAGGCAACTGACTGTTAAGGCAAAGATGACAATAGTATAAGTAGAACATAAGATAAGTAGAAGTAAAAGATATAAAAATAGCACAAAGGAGAGGGTAAATGGAATTAATCTGTTGTTTTTACATTTATGAACTGCTAATTCAGAAATAGAAAGTTGGAAGTAAGAAGTAGTGTCAGGTGAAGTGACAGATGGGAAATGTAAAGGTGTTAAGTGAGGAGCAGGAAATAAGAAATGTGAATTATAAAGTGGTACAATATTAAAGTATATTCTGATAAGTTAAATGTTGATAATTTAAGGATGCATACTGTTAGCTGTAAAAATATTATACAAAGAGGTATAGCTAAAAGCCAATAGACGAACACTAAAAAAAACAGTCAATAATATACAGGAAAGGATCAAGAGAAGAATAAAAATCAGAAAGATCAAATGGAAAAAAGACAATATGACAGATTAATACCCAACTATATCAATAATTACATTAAATGTAAATGGACTAAACATTTGAATTATAAGGTCGAGATTGTCAAATTTAAAAAAGCGAGACCCAACAATATGTTGTCTACAAGAGACATTTTATGTATAAAGACACAGATAGTTTGGAAATAAAATGGTGGGAAAAAGACATTCCATGCCAACAGCAAGCACATGAAAGCTGGTATGGCTATATTAGTATCTGACCAAGAGACTTCATGACAAAGAGAAAAAGAGGGACATTTCATTATGATAAATGGGTCAAATCATCTAGAACACAAAGCAACCTAAATGTGTATGCACCTAATATCAGGTCTAAAGGGACAAATCCTCAATCATGGTTGGAGATTTTAACACTGTTCTCTCAGTAATTGATAGAAAAAAATAGACCAAAAAATTGTAAGGATATAGAAAATCTGAACACTATCACCCAAGTTGATGTAATTGACATTTAAACCAACGACTGCAGAATACACATTCATTTCAAGTGCATACGAAGCATTCGTCAAAACAGACCATGTGCATAATTAAGTTTCAAAACACTGGAATCTTAAAGTATAGATTCTCTAACCACAGAGAAATCAATAACTAGAAACCAATAACAGTAAGATACCTAGACTATCCCAATATATGGAAATTGTTAAATAACAATATTAAATAACCTATGACCAAAGAAAACAAACCACACAGGAAATTAAAATATATTTTCATATTGAATGACAATGAAAACACAACATATCAAAATTTGTAGGAAACAGCTAAAGCACTGCTTAGAGAGAAATGAACAGCTTTAAATAAATGTTAAAATTTTTAATAAATATACACACATCCTTCACTGTCTAGATCTATTTGGATCCTGAGTTTCAAATAACAAGTAGCAAGATTTCAGATAGCAAGAGACTTATCAGTAGAATTATTCACATTTACTTAGTTCCCAAATTAAGATAGCAGTTTAGATAACATGGAAACTGACTTTTAGGGAAAACTATAGATCTTATAAAACATTTAAATCTAACTTCAGCAATTATACTCTCACATAATGGTAGGGGAAATGACTCGCTTATAATTAAATTACTTGATAGATGCTTTATAGATTGATATCCCAATGACTTCTTGAGAATCTGCTCCTGTTAGTTATGAGAAAAAATTTAAAGATATCCCAAATGTATAGTTGCTATACTTATTAAAACTATAACAAATTAGAATGAATTTTTAAATGAACATCTAGGTAAGGATACTCACTATATATTCATATATAAGTAACCATTTGCAGAGCACCTACGATTGACAAAGACTGTCTCCTTAATCAAACTTCAGTCAAGCTGAAGTTGCCTGAGTCAATCTCTTTGACTAGGACTGGCCCCTGGACTCTGTCCTTGTCACTTCCAGTCCAGTTTAGCAAGAATCTTGCTGACTCCAGTTTAGGGAGTCAGCAAGACTTGACATTTGATCAAATTCAACATCCCTTGGTATCTGGTCAAATTCCTTATCGCCCTGGCCTGCCTTCAACAAAACCGGTCAAGTTGGCTTAGCTAGAATCCCCCCTTAACCCAGATGTTTCCTCTTAGTAATTTTCCACCCACTGAGCCCTCCCCACCCCTTGGCTATAAATTTCCATTTGTCCTTGTTGTATTCCATCTCTCGCTCCAATACCACAAAGTCCCACGGTAGCCCCCCTGAATAGTCTGCCTTACCGTTTTTAACGAGTCTCTGAGTAACTTTTTCTTTAACACTATGCATCAGCTCCTTATTAGGCCCGGTTCAAGTCGTTTCTAATCCTCACAATTACCCAGCAAGGTGAGTATTACAGTGTACAGATCGGCAACCTCTGAGGCTCACAGCGGCGGCCAAATTCAAACCCAGGAGGCTCTAAGCCTGTGCTCTGGGGAGGAGAGCTGCAAACCTTTGAACCTGGGGGGCGGATTTGGGAGCTGTCACAAAGGGCTGGAGGAGAGGAGAAGCTACAGGCATTTCGCGCCCCGGAGGCCAGGCGGGATCCAGGCCTGCCAGGCGCCGGGCAGTGCTGCCCACTGCGTTCTCCACCCTCCGCCCACGACGCCGACAGCGCCGGGAAAGAGACTCCGGGCATCAGCCCATCCGGGTTCCCTCTTCCCGAGGCTCACTTCCAGCCTTTGAGGGAAGGCAGGAGGGAGGGGCCCCTTTTCGGTCCCAGTCCAGAGACGTGGCCGGAGAGTCCGGAGGGGCCCACAGGCTCAGGGACGCAGGGCCCGGTCCGGGGTACCGGGTCTCCAGGACCCCAGAGTCCACTCACAGACCCGCCGCCCCTCCCCCGTACTCGCCGCGTCCCCGCGCGCGCTCCCGGGCACTCGGGCGCGCGTCCGCCGGCCCGACCGCCGCTCCCGGAGTTCCGGCCGAGTCCGGCGCGGACGCGGGCGGCGCCAGGCCAGACCCCGGGCTGCCGCGGCCAGGCCTATCCAGCCCGCGTGCGCTCACCTCAACCCGAGGCGCCGGCTCCGGGCGCACTTCCGGGAGACGGGAGGCTGCGCGCGCCTCTGGAGCTGGCGGGGCGGGGCGGGGGCGGGGCGGAGGTGCGGGCTCCGATTGGCCGTCCGGGTCGCTCCGCCCCGCCCCCGCCTCCGCGGCGCCGAGGCCACTGTGCGTCGTCCGCAGCGGGCGGTTGTGTCATTCATTCGAGCTCCGCGCGGTCACTCAGTCCTCACCTGGATGTGTAGTGAGCCCCGGGTCTGGGCCGGGCACTTGGACCAAGCACTGCGAGGGCTGCAGAGGTCGTTTTCGTGACTTTCCCAGACCCCTCTGCCAGTCCCACACCCAGAGCTGAAGCTTTCGGGCCCTATCCCAGGTTCTTACCCGGAGTCTCTCGTCCTTGGGGTTCTCACCTCACTTGGCTTCCCAGGGGCATATGATTTGCCCCAACCTTGCTCTGTCCCGCTTCTCCAGCTCTCACCTACTCTGCATTTCCTGGGCGCTCTCCTTCCACCTTCCCTCTTTCAGTGTTGAAGTTCAGTGGGGTGCCAGCCTCTCTTCCCACCTTGTCTCTTGCCTGCCTGCCCCCCTCACCTCACGCCTTCAACGTGGTGTCTTCCTCGCCTCCTCCCTCCCCTTCTTCCCTTTCCCACGTGCCAACAGTGGCCAAGTCCTATGATTTTACCGCCTATCTCTTCAACACCTCCGCTCTGTCCACTCTCTACCCCTACCTCCTTCCCCATCATTTCTAACCGGGATAACGGGTGAAGCCCTCACCAGTTTCAGAACTTCCGGTCTTGCCCATTTCCAGGCCATCCTGCACTCGACCACACAGTCATCTTGTGGGACAAAGCTGTGTTAGTAGTAAGTATCAGGTCCAAATCTGAGAGACTGGAGTTACGTGTGTATCGTATGAATGTTCAATCATGGGCAATTGGCAAACCGTAGAGCATTTTAAAAAGGAGTTGGGGCTTCCCTGGTGGCGCAGTGGTTGAGAGTCCGCCTGCCGATGCAGGGACACGGGTTCGTGCCCTGGTCCACTGAGCCTGCGTGTCCGGAGCCTGTGCTCCGCAACGGGAGAGGCCACAGCAGTGAGAGGCCCACGTACCGCAAAAAAAAAAAAAAAGAGTTGTCAGTATAGTGAAGTACCCTGCCCAGGGTTATCAGGAATGGGAGACATCTCCTCTGAAGAAACAAAGCTTTGGGCAAAGGGGGGGATGGGTGGGTCATGATGTCTTCACATATCTGAAAAACTGACCAGTGGGAAACGGATTCAGCATGTTTTTCTAGGTCCCAGGACCTGAGCAAGACCCACTCTGCGGCGAAAATAGTGAAAAATACTATTTCAGCTTAACCCAGGTGGAAGTTTCTGAAGGTGACTTGTGTAACAAAGCTGTTTTTTGAGTTCCTGAGCAGAACATGGGTAACAATTTGTCAGAAACATTTAGAGAGACACTTGCAGAGGGTGTTACTTCCAACACCAAGGTGCTTTGCTTCTAAGAAATTCAAGAGGTGAGCTGGTTTGGAAAGGGAAGATGATGAGTTTTTATCTTCAGCATGTTAAGTTTTTAGCTGATAAACATCCAAGGAAGATAACAGTAATTTGAAAGCTTTAATTGGGCCACAGAGCCCTCTGTGAATCTGATGGAAGCTATAACTCTTTTCACAAGGAAAGTGCGCATACATATCTATATACAAAATTTTGCACGCAAATTCAGGGAGTTCACAGAGCCCTGAAGTGCATCCTTGGAACCCACGAACTTCAGGTTGAAAACTCTAATTCTGATAGATGGTTCTTGATATGGAAGTTACACTTGGCAGTTTAATAATTTCTTTATAAACTGTCACCTTGCTCCTTGTGATATATGATCATCATTCCTGCCCATAAAAGTTTTGGCCACTAACTAGGTCTGTTAGTCTCTTGAAGTATGAGTTGAGACAATTATTTATTATTAACTGTGCATTGTAGTGCTTCTCCTCAGACCAGTGCCAAAAGCATCATTTTGGAAGTTTGCTTAAAAACTATATTTCGAGGCTCCACTTCTCAGAGAACCTAATTTGAGGAGAAGGCAAGAAATCTGGGCTTAACGTGCCTTTTGTGTGAGTTTGACTTGCGGCCACATTTGAGAAACCCTGATTTAGAGCAGTGGTCGCTACATTTTTTTTTTTTTTTTGGGTTTTGGCCAAACTTTTTATTTAGTATTCTGTAGTTGCTTAACACACACTTAAATGGTCTTATTGGGGAGGGGGAAAGGGGAGGTTCTTGTAGATTCCCAAGGAAATGTCAGAAAAGCAAAATATGGCCAGCACTATCCATTTGCTTTTTTGGGTTTACTGGGCGAATAGCATTTTCCTTACAATATAAGCATCTGATCTCAGGTTTTTCATACTGAGAACATTGAGATTTCAGTTTGAAGACACTCTGAAATCCTGAGTAGCATACCCCGACCACCCTCTAATAGCTAGCTTGTTTGTATAGGCAGGAGGATTCATCTCTCCATTTTAGATGAATAGATATTTTGTGAAGGATCTTAGAATTGCTTGCCTCATTTACTGGGGAAAATCTTATAGAAAGTGGCCTTTAGGGACACTTTTACTTGGAAAATTACAATACTAGTACACATGTCAAGTCTTAACACACTTAACATTTGCTTGTTGAAAGTAATTCATAAAATCAAAGATTAAACATGTTTTACTCTTTTTCCTCACAAGAACATAAAAATTATGGAAGGGGAACTTAACAGGAAATTTAAAAAAGGTAACACAATCTTTCCTTTTAGTAGTCCTTGGGTAGTTATGATAGAATAGGTTCCACTTTTGTTTGTTTCTTTGAACAGGGATTTTGGTCCAAAGTTTTGTTTGTTTTTAATATCTGCTTCTGTCTCCCCCTCTATCAGATCGGCTTCCTCCACGGCCACCACCTCTTGGTGCTCCGCAGCTTGAACTGCTGTAGGAATCTCGCGGAGGAGGGTACCCCCTTTCCATAGAAGGGGGAAGCCCTCTTTCTTGTCTGCCAACCCGATCACGACCACTTGAGTAGAGATCACTTCAGCTGCTTGAGTAACTGTCTCGACTTCCACCATATCCGTCACGTGAGCTGCTGTAATCATCATAGCGACTGCTTCCACCATAAGATGGCGGGAGCCCTCATGTAGGTGGAGCACTACGTGAGTTACCATAACTCTCATATGAATCTCTGTAGGAACCTCCACTTGGATGATCTGAATAGTCACGATCACGACCATAGCCATCTCTATCACTATAGCCTCTTGATGGATAGTCATCACGTGAACTGGAATGACCATAATCACGGTAAGTATAATCTCTTGGTGGTGGTGCATAATCTCTTGTATCACGAGAACTTGGGTAATCTCTGCTTGAATAGCTGTCTTTAGTAGAATATCCATCATCTCTTGGGGACAAATAAACATCTCTACGAGAGGGCAGGGGTTCCCTTCGAGGTGGACCTCCATAACTATCTCTTCCACGTGATACAGGAGCTCTTCCTCCCATTCCATTGCTGCTGCGAACTGGTCCTGAAGGGGCAGATCTTTTAGGAGGAGGACCCCCACTTCGTGGCGGTGGTCCTCTTTTTACTGGAAGTGGTCCCCTGGAAGAACTCATGTTAAAATTCATGGAATAACCACCATCATCCATGTGCCCTCCACGTGAGGGAGGTCCCCTGGTTCCTCCACTTCCTCCTCTTCCGCCTCTAAGGCCTCTTGGAGGGCCTCTGCTTCTTGGAGGTGGAGGTGGTCCACGTCTACCACTTTCAAATGATGGTTTAGTGGCTTGTTCTACCTTGATGGCTTTTCCATCTAAGGACTTTCCATTCATGTCTCTAGCTGCATCTTTAGCATCTGCTGGGCTTTCAAAGGTGACAAAAGCAAATCCTCTAGATTTGTTGGTTTCACGATCTTTCATCAAGAGAACTTCCACTATTCGTCCATATTTGCCAAATACTGCTTCAAGAGCTTTCTCATTTGTTTCTGTATTGAGGCCACCGATGAAGAGCTTTCCTGGGCGATCTGCTTCAACCATTTTTATCCCTCTGGTGAAAGTCGGAGGGGTAACGACGGTTTCAAGCTCCTACGAGCTCGCCGACGGCAGCTTCCTAGCAGCTCAGCACGAGGGACGGTGGTCGATCCCGAGAAACGAAGCGAGAAGCCACTCGCACTACTGCGCAACGAGAGGCTACACTTTTTTGATCAAGCACTCTTTACCAGTAAAACTATTTTGAGGCTAGAGAGCCACTATTTGTATATGTATTTATTAATAAATAATATACATGTATTATTTTGCCTACATGTTCTATATAATAAAACATGTGAATATAAAAGTTAACAAAGGGCCTCCCTGGTGGCGCAAGTGGTTGAGAGTCCGCCTGCCGATGCAGGGGATGCGGGTTCGTGCCCCGGTCTGGGAGGATCCCATATGCCGCGGAGCGGCTGGGCCCGTGAGCCATGGCCGCTGAGCCTGCGCGTCTGGAGCCTGCGCGTCCGGAGCCTGTGCTCCACAACGGGGGAGGCCACAACAGTGAGAGGCCCGCATACCGCAAAAAAAAAAAAAAAAAAAAAGTTAACAAAGACTGAGGTAAGAATGAAAAAATAATTTTTCAAAATACTTATTTTATTTGTTGAATAAAATTCCCACTTAAATGAGATGGAACAGGCCTCCTTAGTTGAGCAAATCTTGATTTAATACTCTAATTATACAGAGATTTTTCAGGTCTTGTTCTACCTTTACTTTTTTTTTTTTCAACACTTAGTTTTAATGGCTGTCATAAATAAAAAAAGAAACTTCACAAACCCTCCAAATGGAAAAAGTACATCATTGGCAAAACATTTTCATTTTTCAATACCATCTGTTAATTAAGCAATTTTTGAAGAAATGTGCCTACTAAGAAATTCCAAAAAGTACCTGGTAGGATATTGTATGACCTTAAGCATCACTGAAAATTATCTTCCTGTTCTGGATAGGGTTTCATCCACAGAGCCTAATGTTTACAAAAGTTGGGATCTCACCTCTTCAAGACTCTCTGTGTAATTGATCCGTCTCTTGTTCATGCCAGAAAAAGAGCTCCTGCCTTCAGGTACAGATGTGGAAAACTTCTGAATCCTATAGATGATTCTTTTTTTTTAAATTTTATTTAAGTATAGTTGATTTACAATGTTGTGTTAATTTCTGCTGTACAGCAAAGTGATTCAGTTATAAATATACATACATTCTTTTTCATATTCTTTTCCATTATGGTTTATCACAGGATATTGAATCTAGTTCTCTGTGCTACACAGGACCTTGTTGTTTATCCATCCTACATATAATAGTTTATATCTGCTGATCCCAAACTCCCAATCCGTCCCTCCCCCACCCCCCTTCCCCTTGGCAACCACAAATCTGTTCTCTATGTCTGCGAGTCTGTTTCTGTTTTGTAGATATGTTGATTTGTGTCATATTTTAGATTCCACATACAAGTGATATGTGGTATTTGTTCTCTTTCTGACTTACTTCGCTTAGTGTGATGCACAGATGATTCTTTATCCCATTAACTGATCAGGGGCCCTTTAAAGCTTGGAGAGTTCTATCTGGTTAACAATTTCAGGGAGATTGAGTAAGAGGCCTCAGACTCCCTTAAACATTCTACCACCCAGAATTCTCCTTCTTTGGTCCCTTAGGTGCCTCATCTTGATGTTTCTTACTGATTTCTGCTTTCCACACGGTCCCTTGTGGCCTCCATGGGTCTCCTTCCCTTCAAGCTGCTTGATCTCTTGCTGAGCTGATGACCCTCCCGGCTTTGGACAGCCAGCCCCTGCCCTTGCTGAATCTGTGACATTTCCCTCTTTCTGATGGCCAGGGCTCCTGAAAACCCCATCAGCATCGAGCAGTGGGAGGCCCATCTGTCCTTGCTGTCGGATGCGAGGGATGGCTGGACCACTGCCCAAGTTTTTTCAGATTGAACTTTCCTCCCTGTGACAGAAGCTTCCAGGAGCATTTGGTGACTCTTGAAGGGCTTGAGATCAATAGAAGAAGCAAGCTTTTTCTTCCTCTGGGGAGCCAGCAAGACGGGTGAGTCATCTGTCACTGCTAATTAACAAAAAGGGTCTGAACATTGGGAAACACACAGAGAGAAAAGGATTGGGATGAACCAGACACTGGGGTTTAAAAGAAAATACCACAAAAAAACTATTTTCCAGAATATAGTCTATTCATCATGTGGTATTAGGAGAACAGAGAGAAAATTAAGTTAAACACAGCAGTGTGTTTTAGGAAGTCTCGGAGGGCCACTGCAGAGAGATTCAGGCTGCCCGTGGAGATGCGCAGAAGAAATGGCATGTGGCCAAAGGCACAGAACATAACCTCATCTTGGAAGAAGCTGGGATACCAAGAATTAGGCATAGAGTGTATTCATTAAAGCTTGCAGAATTTTACCAAAGATTCCTTCTTTCCTCTGATGCTGCTGTGGACACTCCAAACCAGGCACTGGAAACTGGAAGCATGTATTTCGTTTGGCAAGCACAGTTTTTAAATTCTTATTTTGAATGGGAACACCTTTTATGGTGTATGACATACGCTGACCATCCCTGTAAATCAAGTCTCTTTACATTTTCCAGGACTTTAACCTGGTCTCTAAAGGTGTTTGAACAGAACTGCTCAGTAATATTCTCCAGAACTCAGAGGAGGTGGTAGTTTAATGATGCCCACCTTGGATTCTGGGTTTTAGAGCTCATTGGGGATGCCTGAGGGCTCAGCTGGCCAGTGGGTTGGAGGGCTTTCAGAGGAAGAGGCAAGGCTGACCACTGCAGCCTGGGGAGGGCACTGCCTCACCAGAGCCCTTCTCCCCTAGAGCCCTTCTCCCCCAGAGCCCTTCTCCCCCAGAGCACTGGACATGTTCTTGTCAGTCTGTTGTCTCCACCAGGCACCAGGCGTCTAGGAACGGTCCTTCCCCAGATCCCCGTTATTCAGGGCAGCTCCCAAGAGAGAAATACGAAGGAATCAGTCAAGAGCAACAACAAGAATTTATCCTAGGTGTGTGTAACTGTATTTTCAGGACCCAAATTCAGACCTCATGGTCAAAAATTGGGAACGTAGTATTTGAATTGTGACTGTCCTGGAAGATTCATGACTTGTGAGCACTAGAGCTCAACCAGAGTCCACTAGGGGGGAAAAAAAGAGAAAGAAGGAGTTAGATCCTCAAGACCTATCTGGGAGAGTTAGACATTTGTCTCATGGATACACTCTCTTATAAACTGGGATCTGGACTTCTTTCTCCATGAAGAATGATCTTGGATTTCCTCCACATACCTGAAAACATATGTAGTCAAGGAGACATGGTCTGGTGTAGACAACCTTGTCTGTGAGCCTGTGTCGCCCTCCAAGGCCACCCTTAGGAGCACCCGGACCACGCATGGATGCCGGAGGACAGTTGTGTTCAAGGCAACCACATCCGAGTGGCATCGTTTGGACCTCGTGAAACAGTGATGTGAGTCCTCCTGAGGTCCCTGTGGCATCCTGTGGTCCTCCAGGACAAATGCTACCCATCTCTGTGTCGTCATACATTCCTGAGCTTTTAAGATCATGTCTCCTTGCTCCAGCCTGGCTGAGAGGGAAAAGAACAAAGAAATCCCTTAACTTGGCTTCCTGAAAACCACTGAACTGCACCAAACTGTCTAAAAATATATTCCCGAATTCTAGCACACAGACTTGTGAGATGGTAGGGGAAAAAAACCCTGCTAAAACATGGCTTATATATGTAACATCAGGAGAGAGTAGTTTAGAAATGACAAAAAGAATATCATTTTTCTTTGACTGCACATGTGGCTTGGATTTAATAAGGCATAATAGACCAAAAATGGCATGAAAGCTCTACAGTAGCACCTGTCAAGAACAGGTTAGAATAGGCAGAGAGAAATGGGGAGGGTAGCTTAACAAAACTTTATTTTCAGGCTTAAAGGGAACCAATAAAGACTTTTAAGTAAAAAAAGTACTATCAAAAATTTTACTCTATTGATCTAGTAATAAATATTCACTGAGTAAATTCTTACACGATCCATCATCTCTGTATCTCGCAATTAATTGCTATTCAAGTAGAACCAGAGCAGAGATTAGAAACTCGGTACATTTATTTTCTGTTCAATAAAGAGAAGAAAAGAAACATTTTGTGTAAGTAAAATAAGGAAAAAACATATCTTTTTATAAAACAGACTTTTCAAAAATAATTTGTGTTTCTGATTAATTTTTAAATGAAACTGCTTAAAATAATATAAATGTATGGTAATAAATACTTTGTAACTCATAAAAGAATGCTTGTTGCAACAACAAAAGGACAGCTATCAATCTCAATTTAGCTACATATTAAATAATTTTCATTAGGTATTACATTTACAATATTCACAATTCATAAGCTACCAAAAGTTTATTATCAAAAGACTTTCTCCAAATCCAGTTGCCCAGTCACTTATATGGAGAAAGGAAAGATGAATAAAACAGATAGGAAATGGTAAAATTCTAGTTCTTTTTGAAATTTTAGTTCTTTATAACAAATTTTAAATTTTGATGCAGTATTATGTGAAAGTCTTACAACTCTAAATTGGTACTGGAGGGACTTCCCTGGTGGCGCTGTGGTTAAGAATCTGCCTGCCAATGCAGGGGACACAAGTTCGAGCCCTGGTCAGGGAAGATCCCACATGCCGCGGAGCAACTAAGCCCGTGCGCCACAACTACTGAGCCTGCGCTCTAGAGCCCGTGAGCCACAACTACTGAGTCCACATGCCACAACTACTGAGTCCGTGTGCCACAACTACTGAAGCCCCCATGCCTAGAGCCCATGCTCTGCAACAAGGGAAGCCACTGCACTGAGAAGCCTGCACACAACAAGGAAGACCCAATGCAGCCAAAAATAAATAAATTAATTAATTAATAAATTAAAAAGAATAAATTGGTACTGGAATGTGGCTGTTTTGTGGGCCATCAGAGGCTGTCTTTATCTACGACCTAAGACAAGATCAGGGAGAGAATGACTTTAGATGAATGAACTGAGTTTAAATACGACCTTTCTTCGAACTAATGGGAGCTTGTGTCTGAGGTAGTTCATAAGTTAGAAATGTCAACAGAAAAATATATTTATCAATTTTTAAAGGAAAATATTATATACCATTATTATTTAAATGCATACTACTATAATTATGAACGAGATTTGGAATCATTGGTTTAGAAGCCATTTATATTTATCTTTTACTCATTTTTTTTCTATTGCATTGCTGGTGCTCATTTATTGGTTCATACGTTCTTTAGATATATAAATAAATATATCTTTATATTTATGTATTACAGACAAACACATGAAGTACTTCTGGGGTATAATGAGGTATAGTTTTCAGAGGTGTATTTAGACTTAGAGAAGCTCTTAGCATCTGACTAATATAAGGTAAATTGCATTTTTCCTAAGTGTCCACTTTATCTTTTTATAAAACGCAATTCAGACTTTTTGTTCTTGTGACATCTTCTCTCCTGCTCATTAATATTTTTGTGTTGTGTATAGCATATAACTTTATTATTAATTCCTATTGTTGAATAATTGAATTTTTTTCAATATTCCAAAAATAGAGAATTTCCAATGTGTCCAGCATTAATTTTTTCGTTCATCTATGTTGCTGATAAAATGCTTCATCCACTACTAATAGAATTTAGTTACTGATTTCTGATGGTTAGAGGAAGCCAACAAATTGTTTGTACCTCTCAGAAAAGGGCACAGTTTCCTTGAGCTCTGACTGGTAGATTTGATATGGACCGATGTACCAAAAGTGAGTCATCTGTGGTCACAGGAATTCATGTTGTGGTAGTTCCTCTTGAAATGAACACATTTCAATTTAAGTTTATAAAATATACAATGTCTGCCAATGTCCAATTCAGTGGCTATTATAGACGAAATGCCTCAAAATACACTGTTACCATAAGGGTGGCTCTAATAAAAAAGACAGATCATAATGTGTTTGCCTAAGATGTGGAGAAGCTGGAACACTCATACACTGCTGGTAGAAATGTAAAATGGTGTAGTTACTTTGGAAGAGAGTCTGGCAGGTCCTCAAATGGTTAAACACAGAGTTACTGTGTGATCCAACAATTCTGCTTTTAGGCGTGTACACAAGAAATTTGAAAACCTATGCAAAAACTTGTACACAAGTGTTCACAGCAGCGTCAATCAATTGCAGCTTATTTTTGCCTTATTTGGAATGTGAAAACTGTCCTCTTAATGTAACCATTGAGACCTGTATCAAGAAGAACAAGCAAGCTACATTTCTAAGCAAAGGTGCTCTAAGCAGGGGGTATACAGATGTCACTCTGACCTTGTCATACATTGCTCATAGCAATGGCCTTACTCTGTTATTTCCATCCTCTCCAGTGGGAAGGAAAAATCATTACATGACAGAGCCAAGAACTTCAGGCCCCTTTAGGGATTTTTCTCAAGGAGCTCTTATAAACATGAATTTGCTGGTTATTGAAACATATTTTGCCTAATTGCCTTTTCCGCTCCCCAAGGATTATGCCAGCTACTAGTATATTACTAAAAAGGCTGTACTTCTTTTAAGCGATTCATTATTTTGAACCATGTATGGGTTTGTTATGGCTGTCATAACAAAGTACCCCAGACTGGGAGGCTTAACCAAGAGAAATGTATTTTCTCACAATCCTGGAAGCTGGAAGTCCAGATCAACGTGTCAGCAGGGTTGCCTTCTTCTCAGGCCTCTCTCCTCGGCTTGTAGATGGCCGTCTTCTCCCTGTGTCTTCACACAGCCTTCTCTCTGTGTGTCCTGTTCTCCTTAAAAGGACACCAGTCATATTGGATTAGGGCCCAGTGTGACCTCCTTTTACCTTAATTACCTCTTTAAAGCCTTATCTCCAAATACAGTCACATTCTGAGGTACTGTGGGTTAGGACCTCAACATACGAAATTTTTTTTGCAGGGGAGACACAATTCAGTCTATAAGAAACCATAAAACAAATATATAAGAAAAATATTAGCATAAGAAAAATTAAAAAGCTCATAGCTTCATCAATTTGAACAAGCCAAGATCCTTTCTTGTTTTTGCCCAAACTCAGACCTAGTTGATGTTTTTTTTTTAAATTAATTAATTAATTAATTAATTTATTTTTGGCTGTGTTGGGTCTTCGTTGCTGCACGCAGGCTTTCTCTAGTTGTGGCAAGTGGGGGCTACTCTTCATTGTGGTGCGCAGGCTTCTCATTGCAGTGGCTTCTGTTGTTGTGGAGCACAGGCTCTAGGCACGCAGGCTTCAGTAGTTGTGGTATGCGGGCTCAGTAGTTGTGGCTCTTGGGCTTTAGAGCGCAGGGTCGGTAGCTGTGGTGCACGGGCTTAGTTGCTCCGCGGCATGTGGGATCTTCCCAGACCAGGGCTCCAACTGGTGTCCCCTGCATTGGCAGGCGGATTCTTAGCCACTGCACCACCAGGGAAGTCCCTGATGGTTCTTATCCCTGGTTCTTATGCACTAGTTAACAATACTAACAGCAATCCAAGTATACTGTCTGTTTTATTACAAGCGCAGCATTAGGCATGATTAAACAAAAAACTAATTAGTTACATATTACTCTTCTCTGAAAGCATCCTTTATTTCTGCTTTCTTTAGACTCTTTTTGTCCCATTTTATCTTAAAGTACTTCTTTAATTAAAAATTTCTTTTTCATTGAAGTATAGTTGATTTACAATGTTGTGTTAGTTTCTGGCGTGCTGCAGCGTGATGCAGATATATATACGTATATATATATTCTTTTTCATATTCTTTTCCATTATCATTTATTACAGGATATTGAATACAGTTCCCTGTGCTGTACAGTAGGACCTTGTTGTTTATCTATTTTATATACAGTCATTTGTATCTGCTAATCCCAAACTCCTAATTTATACCTCCCCCACCCCCTTTCCCCTTGGTAACCATAAGTTTCTTTTCTATGTCTGTGAGTCTGTTTCTGTCTTGTAAATAAGTTCATTTGTCTCATATTTTAGATCCCACAATATATTTACTCTTTTAATTCAACTTTCCTGAATGAATTTCCTAGTTGGAATGTTTTCCTTTAAGTTTATTTGTTACACATATTTTCCTCATTCAAGTTCACTTAACTGTATCAGGTCAATGTTTTTCTTACTTGATTAAACTCTTCTTGAACAATCTTAAATGTAACCTATATAATCTAAAATAATATTGGAAAACTTTTTCCTACTAAATAGTTGACTAACCTCTAGTATTGCCTCTAGGATTTCTATTAAATAATAAGTTTCTATTAAAGAAATATGTATAATTGGAAAAAGGGAATAGTAGCACTTTACATAAGACTGTACGTATATCAATTGTCCACATCAAAAAATGGGGGAGGGATACTTATGGTACTAATGCGGGTGGGGAGACTAGAAGTCTTCCAAGTCATTTCTTGATACCACTCCAAAACCCAAGGAACTCTAAGTGAGAAATGAGATGGCATACACAACAGTGACATTTAGTCAGCAGGAACTGGTTGTGAAATCTACTGGCAGGTACTGGAATAAAGTGTCAGAAAATTTCTCAGATAGAACTATTTGGTGTCTGGTAATCCTGCATCTGGAGTCTGATGATGACATTTGGTGTGTTTGCCAAAAAACTATGAGGCTGTTGATGCTTTCTGCCAGGATGTTAAAGTGGCCAAGCCAAGGGAGGTGCAAAACTATTGCCTGGGGGTGGTGGTGGTGGGGTCCCTATATTTTTGCATCAATCTTTGTTAATTGTTGGCAAGTTGTGTTGATGTTTTTTTTGTTTTTTTTGTTTTTTTTTGCGGTACGTGGGCCTCTCACTGTTCTGGCCTCTCCCATTGCGGAGCACAGGCTCTGGATGCGCAGGCTCAGCGGCCATGGCTTACGGGCCCAGCTGCTCCATGGCATGTGGGATCTTCCCGGACCGGGGCACGAACCCGTGTCCCCTGCATCGGCAGGCGGACTCTCAACCACTGCGCCACCAGGGAAGCCCGTGTTGATGTTTTGAGAGAAGAATTTCATTTGATTTTTGATATTAACCCCTCCAGGCACTAAAACATAAACCTCAAAGAAAAGAAAGCTGTCTTCCAATCTGTACCTCCCAAGAAGAGCATTTAGGGAGCCTCAGCTCCTCCTTTTCTCTGTCATTTGTTGCTATTCTTCCCATCAGCACCATGCCAAAGACGCAGATTGAGTATTTAGCCTGTACTCTGGGCTGAACAGCCTGGATGGGACACTTTCCTTCCAGGTTCTGATTATATTTCCTTTCTGGGGACCCCACTTTTATGGTTCCCCAGGGCCAAGAAGAGCAATCTGGGATACTGATTCCCAGATGGGAATTTGGCAGTGTTTCTAATGACCTGGAAATGGATATGTCACTCTGCCAGCCAGGCCCTCAGAGGAGAGTTCTGGCAGGCTGGAATGCGAGGCTCTCCACTTTTAAGCACACCTACATGCTCTCACCTTCAGTTTGCCTTCACTGCCTCCCCAGTTTACTTTCCCTAAGCCCTAACTCTAGCCCCTGGGAGCAGTCAAGATGATGGCTGAGGTTGGGTTCGGAGCAAGAAGGCAAGGCTTCTGTTGATGGAGGGGACATTACCAAGATGCCCCGAGGAAGTTCCAGCACAGATAAGGTCTGTGTGGAAGAATGTCCTGGTATAGATTGCTCAGTGCTTCCAAAGGGCAGGAAACATCCAGCTCCATGTTTCAGACTACTTGGCATATTGTATAGTTGGTCATTCTATATATAGACGAGACATACCTCTGCCCAGAGATCCATACCTTACCGTTCCAATTACATTTCTGTTGGTCCACAAACCCCCAGCCTCATAAAGAACCTTTTTTTTTTTTTTCTTTTAGCTGCTGCCTTCCTAAAACCAGTCTCTGTGCCAAGCACTGGAAGAAACTTGATTTTGTTCTGTGAAGTTGCCATCTTATATAATTCATATTTAAATTATATAATTTATATGGCTCGTCTTATAAGGTGTAGAAGAGGTGGGGGAGAGAATCCAGTGTGTATTTAGGGGAAGTCGGTGATATAGATAATATATTTCGGGAGGCCAGGGAGCTTGCGTGCTTAAGATACTGTTTTTCAAATTTAATGTGCATACAAATTACCTGGGGATATTATTAAAATGTAAATTCTGATTCAGTCTTCTTGGGATGGGTCCATTGACGGTACTTTCAGTAGCATTCCTTAGGATCTCCCAGGGCAGTGTAGAGGGTCAGGGTGTTAGGCAAGGCTTAGTGGGAGCTCCAGATGGAACCGCAGGTAGAGCCAAGTCCCCTCTGGAAGTGCCATGTCAGAGACTGGACAAGAAGCACGAGCTCTGCGATCCCTTTCAGTTTTACGATTCTGGTTTTGGGTTCTGAGATTCCAACAGGGGCTTCTTAAACTTTTGGGGTCACACACCTCTGTAGGAATGATAGAAGCTGTGTACCCTTTTATACCCCAAATGCACACACTCCTCACTCCGCAAACCGCTCTAGGCCCCGTGGCGGCCCGCAGCCCCGGTGCAGGACTTCTGCCGGCCTCTGGGGTCCCGCACCGGCGACCTGGTCAGTTCTGCCGCTCAGCCGCTCAGCCGCTCAGCCGCTTAGCATCTGGTGCGGCTCCGCTTCAGGCGCGGGCGGGGGCGGGCTGGGGGCGTGCCGGGGGCGGGCACAAAGCGAGCTCTGGCCACGCCCCTCGGCCGTGCGAGAGGCCGAGCTTGCTGCATTGCAGCCGCCGCGGCGCCGCTCGGCTCCTCACTCCCAACAATGGCGGCTCCGAGCCCGAGCGGCGGCGGCGGCTCCGGGGGCGGCAGCGGCAGCGGCACCCCGGGCCCCGTGGGGTCCCCAGCGCCCGGCCACCCGGCCGTCAGCAGCATGCAGGGTAAGGAAGGCAGCGGCGCCGAGACCCCGGCCCCCCGGCGCGGCCGTCGGCGTCGTCGCGGCCTGTCCCCGCGGCCGCGGACGCCCCCGGACCCGGCTGAGGAAGCCACCGAGCCGCCCGTGCCGGTCCGCCTCCCTCCTTCGCCTCTTCCCGCCCCGAGCCGGCCGCCCCGGGCTTGGCCTGGCTCCGGGCGGCGGGCCGCGCAGGCCCGGGCCGCGGCCTCCGCCCGCGCTCGGCCCGGCGGGCTCCCGGCCGCCCGCGGGGGCCCACCTGGCCCGGGCCCGCCCCCGCGGCCGCCCCCGCGGCCGCCGCCGCCGCTTACCTGGCGCGCCCCGCCCGCCTTTCCGGGAACGCGCGGCCGGGCTGCGGCGGCGGGAGGCGGCCGGGGCCTGCCCCGCGGGTCCCGGCCGCCCAGGGCGGCGGCGGCGGCGGCGGCGGCGGCGTCCCGGCCCCGCGCCCCTCGGCCCCGCGCCCCGGCGCCCCGGCCCGGCTCCCCGCCGCCGCCGCCGCAGTGGGGCCCGCTCAGGGCCATCTTGGTTCCCTGCGGGCGCCGCCGGGCCCGGCCGCCGCCTGACCTCTGGGCTCCGCGGTCCTCCTGGACCCTCGGTTTCCAAACTTCTGCAGGTTTCTGCGCGCTGGGCGGGTGGGGCGGGGGTGTTCAGGCCCGTGCCACCTGTAAGGTGATGAGACAGCCCTTGGCCTGGGAGAGGCCGGGGGTTTCTGTGTTAGCCTGGCATGCAGACCAAATAAATAAATAAATAAATAAAACAAACAGGGAGCTCGGTTGAAATGCAGAGATCCGGGAAATCGAAAGGCAGGGGTCAGAGTGGTTCTCTGCGGGGACTGCACATCTGAAGCAGCCCTCCTAATTAATGACTTTCCCCGGTGGGAATGCTTATTAGCTCTATGTGGCTCTTGACAGGGGCTGTTGTGAAAATACCAGGCCCCAGCCCGTGAGGGACCGTTTCCTTGAGTTTACTGGGGAATTTTGAGTAGTAATGTTATCTTTGAAAACAGGGAATCTCAGAAATCTCTTGACAACTTTTGCAGACTTGCTTGCGTTAAATTATTAGCAGCGTCAGTTGGGGTACCCTTCGTGGTCCGTGTGACCATGGTTACTCTTTGATTAAAATCTTCCTAAAGGGCTCCGAGGTCTATCTTAACCGTCTGTCTGGTTAGGTTTGACGTTTGTTGAGTATTTCGGGTTTATGAGAAGGTGATTCATGAAGCAGAGGCGGGATTTTATTCATTTTTATATCCCTGTCCCGCTCCCCATGGGATATACGTAAGGAACAGTGATAGATATATACAGGATGATGTCAGAGCTCAGAGGACACTTTCTGTGCAGGCCCTCAGATAATTAATTCAAATTAAATTAGTTATTGGATGCCACTGTGTTGTACAATATACAGATGAAGTACAGGATGGGTTTCCTGATCTTCCAGCTCTACAGTCTCGTTGTTGTTGGTGGTGCTGAAATGAAACAGCAAAATGACAATTTAAGATTATATTGCATATCCACAACAGGTGACTTACAAAGCTCATAAAAATGCAACTTTTTTTGGGGGTGGGGTGGGGGGAGGGGATGAGTAGGGAGGCTGATAGTTCGAAAAAGCTGTAGAAATTAATTTTTGTTCAAAAATGTTTACTGAGCATCTGCCTAGTGCCAGACATAGTGCTCTAGTGCTGGGTATATAGAAAAGAGTGAGTCAGACGGTCTCATTCCTGATGGAGCTTACCCTCCTGATAGGATTGGGGAGGGAAGACAATATGCAGATAAATTTAAAAAATTGCTAATTGAGAAAAGTGTTATGAAGGTAACAAGCTGGGTTAGAAGTTAATGGGGGAGGGGGCAGTCTGCTTTGGTAAGATGGTCACAGAAGACCTGTCTGGAAAGAGGACTCTGTTACGATAAAGAAGAGGGTTCTAGGCAGAGGGAACAGTGTGTGTGAAGATTCCAAAGTAGGAAAGAGCTTAGAGTGTTCTAGGGACTCAGAGAAAGTCATCGTGTTGAGGAATTATTCTGATGCGCTCCATTCTCCTCTCCCACCCCTGAGTTTTGCTACCCAGTAAACTGAACTTTCTAATAAGCAGAACCTAGTTTAAAAGGGAGAGGGAGGACATAAGACTTCTCTTTGAATTTTTGATGAATTTTCTTTTATCAGTACTGTGTCTAAGCCTTGATTGACTCAGGAACCTGTTATATCTTCTTGAACCTTTCTCAGTTACTCAGAATGAAGAGAAGCACTTGAAACTCTCAGGACGTTTTCTCGCACAATCCAAGTTACAAAGCTTGAGCTTAAGCAGCTGTGTAGGATCTTTTTTGTTTGTCTTGTGATGTTAGAGCCCAGCCTCCCTTACTTCACCTATCAGATCTTTGGCTTTAGATCATACTTCAGGTCCTTAGAAGATGTTTGGTAAATGCCACTCCCCCCCACCCCCGCAAGCATGGTCACCTGCCACCCCCAAAGCACTGTCTCTCTGGGAGCTTTTAATGGCCAAGCTCTTTCCAATAGCAGGGTTTAGCTGTGGGATGCATGGAATACATGTCATATTAACAAACATTGGTGGTCGTTCTGTGTGAGAAGCACCGTGCTGGGCACTGGGTCACCCTGCACATTTTTTCATGGCTTGAGGTTTGTGGCCCAAGAATGGTCTCAGCTGAGAATTATTGATTTTTTTTGGTTTTTTAATATCATAATGCTTGAGTTAAGCCAGAGCTCTGGTGTCCTGCATTTGAATCCCCTCATCGGGACTTAAGAATTTTGTGACCTTGGGCAAGATACTTAACCTCTCCAAGCCTGAGTTTCTCAGTTGGGAAGCAGGAATAATGCTTACCTTACAGGAACTTTGAGAATGCATATAAAGTGTGGGCCTGACATACAGTAAGGATGTGATTGATACATGTTAGCCATCATCATTGTTAATAGCAACAATACTCTTATTTGTTTGTTTTTTGTTTTGTTTTTGCGCTATGCGGGCCTCTCACTGTTGTAGCCTCTCCCGTTGTGGAGCACAGGCTCTGGACGCGCAGGCCCAGCGGCCATGGCTCACAGGCCCAGCCGCTCCGCGGCATGTGGGATCTTCCCGGACCGGGGCATGAACCCGTGTCCCCTGCATCGGCAGGCGGACTCTCAACCACTGCGCCACCAGGGAAGCCCAATACTCTTACTTGTAATGGTCTAATTAATTGTCTCTTTCATTATTAGCAGATGAGTCCCTAACGCCTCATGATCCATCACACAGTTTCTTTAGCTTCATTATTACTGGGTCCTACCCTTTACTCTACCCTGTTTATTTCCATTTTTCATTATTGAGCATTTCTGGTCAGAGTATTCTTGATGAGTCTTTATCCTCCCTGGGTTCACGTAACTGCTCTGCTGTGTACAAGCTCTGTGACCTTGGGGAAATTACCTACATTTTCTGAACTCATCTGGGATTCTTATCTGTTAAAATAGGGATAATACCTTATGGGGCTGTTGTGAGAATCACATTATTAGATTAATGCACATGAAAGCGCTTTGAAAATTATAAAATATCTATACATATAAGGATTGCTATTAGACATGGCTATTTAAATGCTTTAGTTACTAAACCCTTAAAATGTAGCAGATTTTAAAAAATCTCATGAACACAAGAAGTTAAATTTATTATAGGAGACTTAAAGCAGGGAAAAATTAAACTTTTCCTTAAACTTTACTTGGATAGCTGAGAAATGTCAGTTTAAAAAAAATGTGTAGAATAGTTAGAATCTATAATTGAGTCTGAAAAACATGGAGACATTTGTAAAGTACTTGTTACAGGAACTGGTTATAAAGTATATGTTTTAAGTGCCTCTGATTCTCTTAATGTGCTCATGTAGGTAGTTTTTCTTTTTTTCTTTTTGAGTCTCAAATATTGATGTATAACAGAAAAGTTATGGACTAGTCCAGTCCTTACCCATTTACCCTCAGCTGAACATTTTATAAATATCAATTTAAGTAAAAAGATGATAGCTTGATTTTACTTTTAAAAAATGTGCAAAATAATGTACAGCATGGTAACTGTAGTTAATTTCACTGTGTTGCATATTTGAAAGTTGCTAAGAGAGTAGAGCTTAAAAGTTCTCATCACAAGAAAAAGATTATTTAACTGTGTGCGGTGACAGATGTTAACTAGACTTACTGTGTGGTGATCATTTCACAATATGTACAAATAGCGAATCAAGTTGTACACCTGAAACTAATATAACGTATGTCAATTATACCTCAGTAAAAATATTTACAAAATAAAAGAAAACACACAACTTTCAACTGTAATGAAACATACCTGTTAAGAAAAAGTGAAGATTTAAAATCAGTGTACTTTTTTCTCCCAATAATATTTGAATATAAAAAATTAGTATGAAATGCCCTATTTGTGATTATATTTGACTGTCTTTCTATTTTTACCATTTAGTTTGTGGTTTTCAAGAACCATAGGAGGTGCCTTTATCCCAGTTTAAAGAACTGAATTGTGCTGACAGTGGATAAGGTACCAAACCCTAGAATTGCTTGCCTTTCCCACTGTGTTGCACACTATTTCTTTCACCATTTATTTGACATAACCTGATAAATAAAGTCCAGGTCAGGAGATTGGTCCCTCCTCAAAGCACATATTGCATTTCTGTATGTTCCTTAAAAAGGAGAGCAACCCTAGTATTAAAATTTAAAAAGTAGAAAAATATAACGCTTTCAGGATACTGATTTTCTCACATTTTCTTTTAATGTCCCTTATTAGAGTGTGAGTTGAAACTTGTTTAAGATGGGATATTAGTGAACCCTGTATTTTGAATCATGTTTCTTCTTTTGCAAATTTCTCTTTTTCCATTCAATTTCTGTTAACTAATTTGAGAAGCTGGGTTGATTTGGGCCCATAGAGTTTTTTCTTATTTTTAGGGGTCTGGAGGTCAAAATCAACTCCATCACACATAATTCAGGTCAGTCTGCATCTCTAGGAGATAGAGACAGCCCACATGGTACAACCTGAGGAAGTTTAATTCACATTTAAAATTAAGAAGGGAAACTAATAGTTAACACAGCTCTTTTTTCACTGTCTTTACCTAATTTGATGCTCGTAAGTGCTCTTTAAGGGTAGATGGGCATGGTCTCCTTTCATATATTAGGGAACTGACGTTTAAATTAAGGAATTTGCTCTAGTTGAAGTGGGTTTTAATCCACCTGGTGACAGGCAGCCTTTGCTCTTTCTACTCTTCTACCCAGGTTCACATGGTTTCTCCGAGCTCTATTTAAGTCACTTCAGCCATTCAGGTCTGAGAGAAGAATCTTTGCCAGAAGTGATGCAGATTCAGGAATAGAAGGAAGAGATTATTTTAGGTTTCAGTCAGGGGGTGGAAGCTGTATGCATCCAGCCATGTTTGGGTTGATTTTGGAGCCTCAGGGCTTCCTGATGCTTCTTTGTGTTGCAGAGTTCTGAACTTGCTGGGGCGTTTACCCTGGCATTTTGAATTTGGGGGCATTTTGATTGCAAATCTACAGGCAAGTAGAAAACTTTAATTAGATGTTGAAAGGTAATAGAACTCTTTCAACACTATGCATAGTATGGAAAAGGCACCCACTTAGCATAAGAGTTAATAGCATACGTTGCCATCCTGGCTAAATTTGTCATCTGGGCAACTTACTGTCCTGCTAATGGGCATGGGTTAGCTTCTGGCCCTTTCCCCCAACTCCAGGAAGTCTCCATGTGTCTCTTCACACTCTTGGCAAGGTTGAGAATTAACATGAACCTGTAGAAAGGATTCAAGGGCAAGGAGAGAGGAGGTTGGCCTGACTTAACAGCCGCGCAGTGAGAGGGAGCACTGGCCCGTAGTTAGCACAGCTCAAGATGGACCTTTACAAAGAAGCTGGCAGTCCCATCGTGCATGGCTTGATTCTTGAAGAACAGCATGGCATTCCCCACCAGGGAGAAGGATGGTGGAAGTGGACACCACAGCAGCTCTTTCAAGGTGTACTATATCTCATCTTACCAACAGTCACCCAAAGTTTTCAAAAGGGGGAAGCTAGAAAAGGGTTGCCAGATAGATCTCTGTTGTATATCTGACATATATTTATATATGTGTCTATCTGTGCCTGACTTTGCTGAAAAATAAGCGACATTAAATGGCTCTCCTGATGTGTTTGCCAGTGTCTCTGAGATCTGGGTTAGGTTCCTGCCAGGAGACAGTACCCACTCCGGAGTTAAGTCCTCAGGACAGCAGGCTGGGTGTAGGAAGGGCTGTAACGGAGAGGCAGAGTGTGGAATCCTTTGCTTTTACCTCTCTTGGTGACAGGAAATGAAAGGAGAGGGACTGATTTTGTGTGGGTTAAGCTGGTCTGATAGGGAAGGTACCATAATCGTTGCTCACCTGAGGGAGAGACCAGGAATAATAATGAGTCTGATAACATTAACCTGTGCTATCCCAGGCTCTGTGTTGCATTTATTACCTTATTTAATCATCACAGAACACTTTCCGGTATTATTATTCTGTTTTACAGATGGGAAAATTGAGGCTCATAGAGGTTAGATGCTTGCCCACTGTCACATGGTTGATGAGTTGCTCTCTCCGGGTGTACTGGGTTTCCTTGAACGGACTCGATGGTAATACAGTGCTTAGTTACAAGCCGGAGAGTGAATTAGGTGGCCATCAGCCTCAGGAAGGAATGGAACTGGCATATGAGAGCTGACAAGATCCTGAATTTTTTAAAATGTGGAAAGGATTAGTATTCATAAAATCATGATGACGCAAATGATGACGCATCCAGTATTCTGGATGACGCAAATAACCTGGAATTACTAAATGAAGGTGGGTCCCTTTTAAGTTTGAGAAAGGTGAAGTCAGGAAAGCTCAAGGAAGTAACACAGCAGGAAATCTTGTGGAACTCATTCTAAGTACAATGAAAATACAAAGTTTGGATAAGCTTAGATAAATGCTGAGATGTTAGAGTCATAATGGTATACTATGTGTAACTTTACAGTTGAAGGCGCATGCCAAAATTTTGAGGTTGAAGTTGGAAGGCGGCAAGCTGCTGGCCTCTTCATGCTTGTGGCAGAGGAAGGTTTGGGAGCTTGGTCTGTGGGCCTGACCCAGTAAGGCAGGCAGCTGTGGTTTTCTTTGTATCAGTGTGGCTTCATACTGGAGTTCATTATTCCTTTTCAGCATTACCAGAATCCAGGGTGTCCAGGAAACTATAAGGCGCTACTGAGGAGGTGGAAAGCTGCTTACGCCCCTGTCCCGCCCTCCCCCCGTTATACCCTCAGCCCAGGCGAAGGGCAGTGCGGATGGTTGCTGTGCCCCATGAGGGCCACTAGACAATCAAAATTACACGTGCACACGCTGTTTCAAATTCTAAGATTGCTTGATATTATTCTTAATTTTATATATAAATGAGGAAACTGGGGCTCAAGCAAGATGCCTCTTTTGAGTTTCACAGTTGGAACTAGAACCCTGGTCTGACATTCCGCATTTTGTTTTCTACTTTCTCAAATACTCTTTGCCTTTGGTTTTAATATACACTTATATACATCCTAAACAGCCTTTTAAATGGATACAGGCAAGCTCACTTTATTTGGTAAATACAGTAAATTGTAGGTTTCCAGTTATGGCCAGTTAAGGACTCTCAAGATTGAGATTGGACGGTGAGAATGAGGGGGAAATGTGGTGGGAGAGTCCTGGTGAGAAAAAGGAGGGGAAAAAGTCCCACAGAGCTTTATTTCTTTGGTAGGCCTACTAGCACCTTGCCCTGTACATCTCAATATTTATTCTTGGGGGTCTGAGATTTAATGAAAAGAAACTTGGCTGGGGCCACGTACTTCCCCACATCTATACTGTAAGCTCCAACTCTCTGACCTTTACGGGTTCTTTTTTTTTTTTTTTTTTGGCTACGTTGGGGCTTGGTTGCTGCGCGTGGGCTTCCTCTAGTTGCAGCGAGCGGGGGCTACTCTTCGTTGTGGTGTGCGGGCTTCTCATTGCGGTGGCTTCTCTTGTTGCAGAGCATGGGCTCTAGACGCGCGGGCTTCAGTAGTTGGAGCACGTGCACTCAGTAGTTGAGGCTCGCTGGCTCTAGAGCGCAGGCTCAGTAGCTGCTTAGTTGCTCCGCAGCATGTGGGATCGAACCCGTGTCCCCTGCATTGACAGGCAGATTCTTAACCACTGTGCCACCAGGGAAGTCCCCCTGGATCTTTTCCATATATATAATCTCTCTCTATAGAGTTTCTCCCCCGTCCCACCCCCATGTGTGTGTTTGTGTGTGTGTGTGTGTGTGTGTGTGTGTGTGTGTGTGTGTTTGTATAGTCTTTTAGAGGTCTAGAAAGATTTAGGTAATGGCTTTTAATCTGATTTAATTGATAAGATTACATGGAGTTCCAAGGAAAAGGTGAGCCATCTGTTCCAGTTACTTTAGACTGTGCTTGTCAGTTAAAAAGTCTTTTCTGAGTGAGAAATAATGCAGAGATAGATGTAGGTATGAGTCCTTAGAATCTGTTCATCTGGTCACTTCATCCATAATTAGCTAAAAAGAGCAAGTCTGTAGTTATGCTTTGAGAATTTCACCCCTTCCCTTTTAGCTACATGTATGGATTCTGTACTGATGACAGAACTTCAAGTTTTGAGAATTTTTTAGCATTTAAAAGTGGGCTTAACTTCTGATGTGTTAGGGGAGTAATTGGTGACGTTCTAACACTCCCAGTTACATATACCTTAAATTTTTTCCTATTCATTATACGTTTATCCTTTAACTTATTTTTATACAACTATACAGATCCAATTCATTCTTTTTCACATACTTCTCAGACTTATTTTCTTGCTCCTTTCCCCATTCATCTTGCTATTTAGTTCACCTCTTTGCTCACCTTTTATTTTTGCTACCTAGTAGCAACTATTGAGCCTATTTAGAGCTAAAAAGAGAATAGTAACTATCCCTCGAAATTGTTTCAGTGTTTCACCAGCTTCCTCTCTAGTCTCCAGGTGAATTTTCTGTTCCCTCTTCCAGCGGAGGGGGTGGGAGATGGGCTTCTGAGCTGCGGCCAGGCTCCTCCGTGTTTCCTATTCCACTGCTGCTTCCATAGTGCCAGCTGCCAGCTCCCTTTCCTCCTGAGTTGTGCCAGCTCATTTTGCCTGGTAGGAGGCTGGCTGGTGTTTAGTTGCTTAGGCTTATAAGATCCACAGAATCCATTTTTTTTTTGTTTGTTTGTTTGTGTTTCCTTCTGAAGTCTGTTCCTGCTGCACGTCTGGCCGGGGCGGGGCGAGGAGGCGGGCAGCACGTGTATGGAGCCTAAGCAGTAGAGAGACAAGTGTCAGGGCATTGCCTCAAGTTTGCCCCCAGGACTTCTGTCCCTTGAAGTCTCCACTCCCACTTCCTCCCACTTTGCCATCAGGTAGTAAGGATGCAGAGGCTTACTTTTGTGTCCCAAAGGTACCTTCATGTCAGAGTAGCTACATTAGCCATTTTTCAGGTTTTGTGCATTATAGGTACTATATCTTAAAATCCTAGGAATTTCAAAGCTGGATGGGAAATACTACTTAAACATATCCTTTTTAGTCCTGGCTTTTTTTTTTTCTGCAAGTTTTGATTGAATTTATATAACTACAACTTGAGTGATACTCATTCTAAATTTGCTTTCCCCATTTTGTTCCCCAAAGCAATAATAAACACAAGCATAGGTAGACCACTGAGAAAACCAGAAATTCACCCAATAGACTATGATGGCAAATGAATATTTTGGAAAGGCTTTTGTTTTGAACAGCTTACTTTACTGGGTGCATTTTACAAAATTACATCTGTATAAATATATGCATAAGGTATAACCAGGCCCAATTGAATTTGGAAAATATGTTTATGTTTCTAAGGAGAATTCAGAGGTTTTCTTCCTATAACTGCTACAGTCCTATGTACCATTTCTAGGGACATGGTCTTTTTTCAGGCCTACTTCACAGGAATTTAAGCACCTCTTTAGTAGTTCACTGTCTTATCATTTGAGGTTAGCTCACTGGCAGAATGTTCCTATGTGTGTTTAGCTTTCACAATTTATCAACTACCAAAGCTTTTGAATCAGGGGTAGTAGTTAATCGAATAATTCCAAGTCAGTAACTTGAGTTAATAAAATAGCTTGTGATGTGTTCTGAACTTGTAGATTGAAGAAATTGACAAAACTGTCTTAAAAGTTGTTCTTAACTTCCAAGGGCTAATAGCTATTCTTTTTATTGAATAGATGTGAAAATTAACAGTAAAGACAACATAACTCATAATTTAAACTTGATTTCAGTTTCGTATAATAAAGTACAGTTAAGTCAGAAAGAGCTGAGTTTTTGAAGAAAGCCCGTATGTTATAGTTCTATCTGTGATGGTGGAGGTTATGTGATTTGAACTGTTCTTAAATGTATTATAAAAATGCTATGTCATGTTCTAATTTTGGTTTGTTTGATTTACAGTAAATGAACTGGAACTTATCTCTTTTACTTTAGGCTTTCAGATAAACTTCTGTGAAAAGGCACAAAGTAAGCTACAAATTTTATGATATTATGCTACTTAATTTTTTTATATCCATCTTGGTATTGGGAATGTGTCCACTATTGTTTCAACTAACCAACCATGGCAATTTTACTTTAAAAGAGCTTCCATTTTTCATTCATTTTCCAAATACAAAAAACAAAACAAAACAAAACAACTGTGTTATATTCTTGCTTTCACTTGCAATTGAAATAGGAGAAACATATATGTAGGTATTGAAATGTATGTAAGTATAGAAAGATGTATATAGATATAGACAGATGTACTAGATTTAGAAAGATGTATACAGGTATAGAAAGACATCTGTTCATATGTATATAGTTATATAGAAAGACGTACATAGATATTTGGACTTAGCCATAATTTAAACCACAGGTTGAGGAAAGTTCACTTTTAAGATTGGAGTGCAGAAAGTATACAGTATAACTGTATTCTGAGACCTCATGCTTTAAAATTGATTTATTTTAAAGGATACATTTAATGAATTTTAATTTTTTTCTTTAAAACAAAGCTTTTTTCTTCCTCCTCCCCACCCCCCAACATAGACAGGGGTTTTGTTTGTTTGTTTTTTAATAAATTTATTTATTTTTGGCTGCATTGGGTCTTCGTTGCTGCGTGCGGTCTTTCTCTAGTTGCGGTGAGCAGGGGCTACTCTTCGTTGCTGTGCACGGGCTTCTCCTTGCAGTGGCTTTCCTTGTTGCGGAGCACGGGCGCTAGGTGCATGGACTTCAGTAGTTGTGGCTTGCGGGCTTCAGTAGTTGTGGTTCACGGGCTCTAGAGCACAGGCTCAGTAGTTGTGGCCCGTGGGCTTAGTTGCTCCGCGGCATGTGGGATCTTCCCGGACCAGGGCTCAAACCTGTGTCCCCAACATTGGCAGGTGGATTCTTAACCACTGCGCCACCAGGGAAGCCTTAGACTAGGGTTGTATATTAGAGTACCAGTCTTCATATACTACAGAATAGGTTTTCTATAAGAAAGCAAAATTTATAAAGCCAAAACAAATGCATTTTAAACTTAAATGTCATTTGTATAAAATGCAGTTTTAAAAATCCCAACTCAAGAAGGCTATTTTCCAGTTAACATAAATATATCCCAAAATATAATGCATTCATCTTCTGCTTGTTGACTCATAGTGTGGGGAAGAATAATGACTGCTTTTTTTTTTTTTTTTGCTGTGCCGCGAGGCTCGTGGGATCTCAGTTCCCTGACCAGGGATTGAATCTGGGCCACGGTAGTGAGAGCCTGGAATCCTAACCACTAGGCCACCAGGGAACTCCCACGACCGCCTTTTGATGTACATCATTGTCTTTTCCCCCCAGCTTTATGAGATGTAGTTGACATGACATTGTGTAAGTTGAAGGTGTACGCATGATGATCTGATGCCCTTACATATTGCGAAATGATTACCACAGTAGGGTTAGTTAACACCTCCATCACCTCACATAATTAGTATTTCTTTTTTGTAGTAAGAACCTTTAAGATCTACTCTCCTAGCAACTTTCAAGTATATAATGCTGTATTGTTAACTGTAGTCACCATGCTGTTACCTTTTAGATCCTCTGATATGTATCATTCTTAAGTAAATTAGTCAAATGAAATAAAGTTTAACCTGGAGAAAACATTTCTGCTGTTTTTAAATTTTCTGATGGAATCAAAATGCTTAATTTCCATTGGTTGAACATTGTGACTTCCTTTGAAAAGTAGTTAACAAAATTTATTTCTTGATTGGTTTATCCATGATATAAATATATAATGAGCAATAGAGTAAGGCAGCTAGATCCTCGGATAAAAAATTTTAATTGGTCCATCACTGTCATCCCTTCTCTTACCTTAAATAAAAATAGTATATAATTTCCTGCTCATAGTGAACCTGCATATATGATATATATCTACATGTAATGTAGTTACAGCTTCTATTTTATGCTATATTTTATTTATTTTTTATTTTATTTTATTTTTATTTTTATTTATTTATTTTTTTTGCGGTACGCAGACCTCTCACTGTTGTGGCCTCTCCCATTGTGGAGCACAGGCTCTGGATGTGCAGGCTCAGCGGCAATGGCTCACGGGCCCAGCCTCTCTGTGGCATGTGGGATCTTCCCGGACCGGGGCACGAACCCGTGTCCCCTGCATCGGCAGGCGGACTCTCAACCACTGCGCCACCAGGGAAGCCCTATGCTATATTTTAATTTTAACACATCTACTATGACAGTTTTTAGCTTTCTGTTTAAATATTTCTGTTAATATTTAATATACTTTTTAATTTTTATTTACATATTGACATAAAATCTAATTTAAGAAAAATGCTGACATTTAAAAAATTTTAAACTGCATTTGCACTGTTGCTTTTTTTCTCTTAGTGGTATTGTGAACATAAAACAAGAGAAACATTTATTTTATTTTTTAAATTTTATTTATTTATTTTTGGCTGTGTCGGGTCTTCATTTCTGTGCGAGGGCTTTCTCTAGTTGCGGCGAGCGGGGGCCACTCTTCATTGCGGTGCGCGGGCCTCTCACTGTCGAGGCCTCTCTTGTTGCAGAGTACAGGCTCCAGACACGCAGGCTCAGTAGTTGTGGCTCACGGGCCCAGTTGCCCCACGGAATGTGGGATCTTCCCAGACCAGGTCTCGAACCCGTGTCCCCTTCATTGGCAGGCAGATTCTCAACCACTGCGCCACCAGGGAATCCCAACATTGATTTTATTAAATTTAAAATTGTGTATGCAGTGACTATAAATGGCTCTGTAGGTAGATGTAAAAATGCCTTTAGACTTTCTAAATGGTACTGTCCCTCTCCCATTGTTACAGAAATGATAGGTTTGCAGTGCTGCTTGCTTTATTACACGTGGCGGAACCTAACTGTATTCCCGCTTGATGTCCACTTTTGGTTGCCTTCACTACCTCTTTACACTGTGACTGCTTTCTCATATCTCCCCTTTTATTTCTGCCTCTGTCTTTGGGAGGTCCTTCTCTTACTTTTCCAGCTTTTGGAATTCATACAGTTTTATACATTCATTCACAGAGCACATGTTGGACACATAGGTACCGTCACATGAGGGAGATTATTGGGGCAGAAGTGAATAGAAGAGGTCTCTGCCCTTAGCAGGCTCTTAGTGCAGTGGACTAGGGCTGTTCCTGCGTTGGTTGCAAGCATACGACTACTGATGCTGCGGATCGATTAGTAGCTGAACCCAGGATGAGGTGGTGCAGGAGCGCATATGCACTGGGCACCTTTGCTTCCCCTGTTCTGTCCTGAGAGAGAACTAACATGAGGGCTGCTGTGGGGTCTCACGATAGCTGCTTTCCTGATTGGAGACCACGGCTCAGAGATCCAACAATGGCCTGTCCTGCTTTGGAGTCAAGCAGAGCTGTCTGTGCTGGCTCGGACCTCAGTGGAAGCCTTGAGGAAGTGGGGGAGGGTTGAAGCTGGAATGATGGTACGGAGGGCCAGCTCTGAGGTCACAGCATTTATTTTTGAACTCTTGGTTCCTATATTTTAGGGTTAGTTTTCAGTTGCTTACATATATTAACACTTTTTCCCAAGCTGGTCCTATGATTTGCATGTCTTAAAAGTTATAAGTGCAATTTGGTAATGTTTGCAGAAAATCAGTCTTCCAGTTTGCTCTGGAATATAGCCATTAACTGTATGTTAAAAGTAGCCACTCATTTCTTTAAAAATAAAGGGCTTGAAATCACCAAAGCAATGTTTTCTTAACTATTAGGGCATACTCTAGTGCCAGAATCTCCAGTTTTATTTTAAGGGTGTTTCAGAATTTTCAGAAAAACTACAGTTTAATTCATTAAAAATAATTACATAGCATACCGTAGTTGTAGGAGGGGATAGAGTACAAAGAACACAGAAGTCCATATTGTTAGAAGTCCACCATGTTTGAGTCTGCTTCAAATGCTCAATTCTCCATCATAAACCAAAGAGACTTATTTTAAGATGATTCTGATGACTAATGGAAGCTCTGAAGGATTAATTTTCCCCCATTGTTTGACTTAAACATAGTTTTTATTTTTTGTATTGTTACATTACTGTTCCAATCAGTTTATTACAATTGCCTGTTACGAGTTAGTGGCGTTTTATTGGTGATGTGTGTGTAGGTTTTTAACACACACACAGACAAATAGTGTGAGTGCATATTTAATTTTGGAACCAGATTTTTATAGAAATTCAATAAAAATCCACTTTGCACCTCATGATCTTTTTTTTAATCAATTATAGTTTCTGCATTTATTTGCTTTTGGGTTTTCTAAGTATATATAAGATAATATATATTTAATATAAAATTGTTATTTGAGCCAACAGTGTTATATTTCTTTAACACTGTTAGATTATTGAATTTTTCTAAGGTCTGTATGTAAGACTACATCAGGGGAAAATGTTTTTTTCCCATGTAGAGCTCCTACATTTAGAAGGTTGATTAGTTCATCATTTACCATTTGTAGATAATGATTTTGTACTTGTAAATATGTTTATGTGATTTATGACTCAGTTTGAATGATCATATCTCAGTGGCTTTAATGAGCTAACTTGAAAACATAGTTCTTTAGAATATGATTTGCTTTGCTTTATAAAACCAATTTTTTGGGGGGAGGGGGGCAGGAGACTTGCCTAGAAACAGTTTTTGAGATATGGTTTTGTAAATGTCAAATTTACCTTAGTGTATCGGCATTTTGACTTTTTGCTTGTATGAGAATTGTGACCCATTAAAGATCCCAGGGCACGGGGATTTTCCTCAGAAAATGCCTAGTAGAATCCTTTGCCAATTAAAGTGAGAGTAGTTAGGAATTTGGCAAATACTCTTAATAATTTAGTTTTCGTACAAGGGCACTTTTAGCCTTCTTTTCCCGCCTTACTGCAGTGCATTTTCCGCCCATGGCTGTAGAGTTTTTGAGTGCTAAAGACAAGTTTTGGTAGTGTTGAGTTTCCGTAGCTTTGCCTTTTTTACTTTTGATAGCTCTAAAAAGATTTAATGGCTTTAAAAAATTGTTTTACTTGAGAATGTTTACATAGCAACAGGATCTTTATTTAGAAAATTACATGTTGCAGAGCTGACTGTTATCCTTGAAGTCACTAATAGAAATTAGATTACAGGTATTGATCGCTTTTGGTAACCCTGCACACCGAAGTATTTGGGGGGAAAATGGAGGTATCCTAATGACAGATTTTCATTTCATTGTGAAACTATTCTTTTTAAATAAGTACCCCGAATTGTTTTTAAGTTGGTAATAATAAAAATGAAACAGTAAAGAGGAGGAAGGATGTTTTGTGAATCTTTCCAGAAGTCTGAGGAAGTCATAAATAAGTTTACTGACCTGATAAGTTCTGTAAAAGATGATGTTTCACTCAAGAGAGTATTTGGGGCCTCCCTGGTGGTGCAGTGGTTGAGAGTCCGCCTGCCGATGCAGGGGACACGGGTTCGTGCCCCGATCCCGGAGGATCCCACATGCCGCGGAGCGGCTGGGCCCGCGAGCCATGGCCGCGGAGCCTGTGTGTCCGGAGCCTGTGCTCCGCAACGGGAGAGGCCACAGCAGTGAGAGGCCCGCGTACAGCAAAAAAAAAAAAAAGAGAGTATTTGACTTTACTGGAGGTGGAGTATAGAAAACCACGGAAAGGAAGGAGTGGAGGGAGGGTCAAGCTGTCCCGTGTTTAAAACTAAGAGCTTAGAACATTCAACTAATTAAACTTCTAATTTCCCATTTTATGTAACAAAAATCTATACCCAATGACTAAAATTTTATTGTTTGGAATTTATTAAGCTCACCTAAGTTTTTCAGCAATCCTAAGAAACAGAATGACTGCATTTGCTACTACTGGAGGGTAACATGGTTTATTTAAATCTATATACACGCTGAACTTAGTTACAAAATGAGACTATTGTAGGGTTTGCCGTAAGCCCCTAGGACTGAGCGTCTAGTACATTCATCACTGTCTGTGGACGATGATGAACTGCCAGGGGAAAGCCCAAGCTTTCCAACAGCTTTTATACTAATTGAAGCCCAAGAATCATTGTATAGGCAGAGTCAAGGTTCATGCATCCCCTTTATACCATATACCGTTCCAAGGGGAATGCTACCTAATTATCTTTGATCTTGGAAGTGGTGGGAACATTAATTCTTCCTGAAAATTGGTTTTGTTGCTAAAGGAAGGAAGGTTTCAAGTATCTGTTGCACCTTAAAAATCATTTGGAGAAGCTTACTGTGTGGTGTTTTTGAATGAGAAAAAAATTAGTGATTCTCCCCCATTGCAGAAAGTTTCCTTTTATTTGCCAGTTGAACTTTACTATGAGCAATGAAAGGATATTTGACAAAACTTTTGTGAGAAGTTTCCAGAAATTATTCCCAACTAACTCTCCAGTTAATCAAAGTGGTTTTCAATTTAGCTTATAAATTTAGGGTGATGGTTTTCAAACAAGGTATAGTAAATACTTGAATTCTTACTGCATGATTTTATGAGTGCTTTCAAAATCCAGATACAAGTGTCCAGATGAAAAGATGTTCTAGAAGAAACTTGGACCTGCCATGTTGGTGTTGATTTTCTCATTAGGTAGAAATCAGTGAACATTAATCAGAAGTGAAAATCAAGTGTATACATATTTACTCCCCTTCAGAGAACCTCTTAAAAGGTTAAATAAACAGAGACACAAATATAACATTTAACAAACATATCTATACTGCTAATGGTAAGAGGCACTGGGGTCTTTAAAGATGGATTAAAAAAGAAAAAAAAAAAAAAAAAAAAAAAGGGCCTCCCTGGTGGCGCAAGTGGTTAAGAGTCCGCCTGCCGATGCAGGGGATGCGGGTTCGTGCCCCGGTCTGGGAGGATCCCATATGCCGCGGAGCGGCTGGGCCCGTGAGCCATGGCCGCTGGGCCTGCGCATCCGGAGCCTGTGCTCCGCAACGGGAGAGGCCACAGCAGTGAGAGGCCCACATACCGCAAAAAGAAAAAAAAAAAAAAAAAAAAGATGGATTAAATCTAGAGCCTACTCTGAAGAAGTTTATGTTCTTTGAGAAATTGAACATGTAGAGACAGACTATGTGGTTGAAATGATAACAACAGATAACTCTCATTTACCGTGTGCCAAACTCTAGATCTAAGCTTTTTATTTATCTTATCTAATCTATCACTTTATTTAAATTATCTAAGTAAGTTATTAACTCTTTATTTCTTCCAACAATCTTATGAAGTAGGTATAATAGTTATTATAGATGAGGAACGGAAGCACAGAAAGGTTAAGGGAGTTTTCTAAAGTCATACAGCTAAGGAGTAGCAGACTGTGTGACCTTGGTTTGGTCACAGGTTACATGTTATAAACCATAGTGTTCTATTGATTCTTTTTTTTTTTTTTTTTTTTTTTTTTTTTTTTTTTGCGGTATGCGGGCCTCTCACTGTTGTGGCCTCTCCCGTTGCGGAGCACAGGCTCCGGATGCGCAGGCCCAGCGGCCATGGCTCACGGGCCCAGCCGCTCCGCGGCATATGGGATCCTCCCAGACCGGGGCACGAACCCGTATCCCCTGCATCGGCAGGCGGACTCTCAACCACTGCGCCACCAGGGAGGCCCGTTCTATTGATTCTTGAAAGAAAGCGGTGAGCACTCATAGGAATGATTTTCTAAACCAAATGGCTTTTGAGGAGTCTTCACTTGAAAATTGTCATGAGATCTGGACATACATTTATATATCATTTTTGATTTTCTGGCCCTGGAGAGTTTCAAAACGTTATCTAACAAGCCTGACTGAACATTAAGTGGAAAGATTCCTTCTTGTGGCTCCAAAGCTAGGGAGAGAGGGATCTACCACTAGGGAGAAAGTATTTTCAAAAAATCAGAATTATTCTGGCCTAGACAGATGCAGAGAATGGATTGCTTTGGGATTCTCAAACGACTTGTGTGTCTGGGGAACAGCTGACCAAGAAGAGTAGGTCAGGAGACTGGGGAGTCAGTGAACAAGGTGGCCATGCGCTGTGTGAGGACAGATTTGTGTACAGGCTCTTAAAGACGAATTGATGTCTTCAGATTTATGTCCCTCCTACTTTGTTATAGTTAGGGGGGGAAGAAAGCACATTATTTAATTTTTAAAAAACGTTTAATGATAGAAGTTTTCAAACTTAGAATAGTATAGTGAACCCCATGTACCCATTACATGGCTTCAACAATTGCCAGCATATGGCCAATTTTATTTCACTTGTTCCTCCTCCCTCCACCTATCTCTACTAAAAAATTTTAAAGCTGATTCTGATTATCATGATTTCATCCACAAATGTGTTTGTCACACATCTTTTAAGTGATAAGGACTCTTAAATACATAACTTTAATGCCATTATCAAACTGTTAAATAAACAAAACAATATTATCAGATACCCACTCAATGTTCAGATTTCCTCAAATGCCCTACAGATGCCTTATTTACAGCTGATTTGTTCCAAGTTGACGTCTCAACAAGGTCCACACACATACTGCATTTGGTTCATATGTCTCAACTTTCTTTAAAGTAGTTACCTCTTCTCTCCTTTTTTCTTGCCATTTATTCACTGAAAAAAAATGGGTCATGTTTTTTGTAGCATTTTGCACATTTTGGATTTGGCTGATTACATCCTTTTAGTAATTAGTGCTTCACATTGCCCTGTATTTCCTGTTAATTTGTAGTTAGAAATAAGGGCTTTGATCACATAGATATTCAAATTTTTGGCAAGAACACTTGGTAGGTGGTGCTGTGTATTTTTTTTTTTTTTTGCGGTACGCAGGCCTCTCACTGCTGTGGCCTCTCCCGCTGTGGAGCACAGGCTCCGGACGCACAGGCTCAGCGACCATGGCTCACGGGCCCAGCTGCTCTGCGGCATGTGGGATCCTCCCGGACCGGGGCACAAACCCGCGTCCCCTGCATCGGCAGGCGGACTCTCAACCACTGTGCCACCAGGGAAGCCCCTGTGCTGTGTATTTTTTGTTGCGTCACATCAGGAGGCATATGATTTCTGGTTGCAGCTCTTGTTAAGATTGATCCGTGGGCTTTGGTGCCTTCAGTGTGTTTCATGTGGAATAAAGTTCCCCATCAGCCTTTCACCTGATGGTTCTGGCTACCATCAGTGATTTTTGTCTAGATTAATTCTTTCATTCGGGACTGGTTAACTTGTGTTTCTAAACGTTTGTGGGCTCTGCAAATAGTTGCTGTTGTCAACCAAGAAACAAAGTTTGTGTTTGGGGCATACTATCAAAAGCAAATTATTGCATTGATCATCTATGACTTAACTGCACCAGTGCTGAAGGATATGAAGTACGTGACTGAACAGGGTTAGTGAAATACAAGAGTTGCTTAAGAAATTGTCACTACTAAAAGGTGAAGAATGACACCTGTTGGACAAGTACATACCAGTCACTGAGAAGGTAATTGCCAACTGGAACACAAGTAGTTCACGTGTTTTTTATATCTTGGATGAGAACTCCTATTTACTTCTCGTCTCACCAAACTGCCTTTTGATGACTATCTCTGGTTCCCAAGTACTGGCAAGATAATGCTTGAAGGACCTGAGCATTCTAATCACTGAATATAAATTAATGAGCAAAGGTGGAATCCGGTTTGGGACTGATCTTAATTTGGCAGAACTGGTCTCACATACCCACTGGTTCTTTGACTTCACCAGAGATCAAGAGATCTTTAAAAGTCCCAAACCAGATTCCAGCTGTCTTAAGCAACTCTCCCATTTCACTATCCCTGTTGAGTCACCCGTCTTGTAACTACACTATTAAAGTCTCCACGTGGTGATCTTCTAACACTGATTTGACCTTGCACAATTTGTAAATAACAAATCAGAGACATTTCAGTCAGGATACTCTCATGTACTGTATATTCAGAAAGTAGATAGGGTGCAATATATCCTCTTTGAGTGCCGTTTAACTCTCTTTATTAATCTTACTTTATTCTAACCTTTTAAAAACCTTAATTTATAGAATACATTTATGGGCAACAAATAGTACTTAATTGTGTCCACTGAAAAGTGAAAGTGTTAGTCACATCTTAATGTTTTTTTTTTAAATTGGGAAGGATTATTCTGTGGGGTACAAAGAAGCTATTTGGATGTTGGTGAGAGGAGTATAATAGTGCTGTAGTTATTGCTTATACATATACAATATTAGCTTTGTATGGAAGATGCTGATTCGTTTTCCACCTCTGTTATTTGCTTTGGTAGTAACACAGTTGGATATGAATTTAAATTTGGATTGTGAATTATTACTTAAAATTTCTTTAAAAAGATGTATAGGGTAATACAGAACTGAAATGGAAAAAGTTGGTTGAGTGTATAAAAGATGATCACAAGCCATGCAACACAAGTCAGTTAAAAATGCCAGCTATCTTTTTTTAAAGCCAGAGGATGGCCGATTAATCCATGTGTCATGAAGTTCTATAGTTAGGAGCGTTTCTCTCGTTGAAGCTTGCTGGCTAACTTTTTCAGAGAACCTATTTAACTTCTAGTTACGCATCTTTCGATTAATGAGAACAAAAGAAGCAACTAATTAGATCTATTGGGAAGTATGGATAAAACCCCCAGTCAAGATGTCTGAGTGAAACTGTTTGTCCTAAAGGTGTTAAATCAAAACTTGAGCTTGGATTATTCATTTATTCAAGAAATATTTGAGTTCCTGTGATACGCAGGTGCTTTTTTTATGGAAAGTCACCAGAGTGCTAAATCTAATTTCCAGTGGTCAAAAGTCATCCAGATGAATATGAGAATGCTTATGTTCAGATGCTGACTGTGTTCCCGAAGAAGCAAGGGGTTGTTATATAACAAAGGTGGTATGCTCTCGGTGACTAGTTGAAAATTGTATAATGTGGGGCTTTTTGCCCCTCCTCTGCAGTTATTAAATTATCGCTGAACTACTCATGGTGTTTGAGAATTGGGGAAGTCATCTTTGAAATAAAGCTTCCCTTCTGCTTTAGGTGGTGCAAGCTGCAGGCTTGCTTATAGGTTTGGATAGCATAAAAAATCAATTACAGGTATTAATGGAAATAAGGAAAGATTTATTTCTTGAAACTGACTTCTTTTGCCTTTAGGAAATCTTAATAGTCCTCACTTCTCAGTGTTTCACATTTTGCCACTCTGAGGTGTTTTCTGACTGCAAGCAATTTTCCAGTGTCAGTTGGGTGCCCAACAATTCAATTCAATTCTGACACTATCTACCTGGAGTTAGCATCAGATCTCACAAGTTAAAGGGTTCGGCCCCATAAAGCTGCCCTGACTTCAGATCCAGCTGCAAATGGGGTGCCGAGGCTACTCACGCTTCTGCTTGGCTGACTGCAGATTACAGGGTTCCCTTACCCACCGCCCCCAGGTTCACTTATTTGCTAGAATAGCTCACAGAACTCAGGAAAACACTTTACTTATGTTTACCAATTTATTAGAAACATGTAACTCAGGAACAGCCAAATAGAAGAGATGCATAGGGCAAGGTGTGGAGAGAGAGGAGGTGCAGAGCTTGCACACCTTCTCTGGGCTTGTCATCTTTCTAGCACTTTGATGTGTTTACCAGCCAGGAAGCTCCCCTAGCTCATCTTTAGGAGTTTTTATGAAACTTTCATTACATAGGTATGATTGATTAAATCGTTGGCCTTTGGGGATTGAACTCGATCTCCAGACCCTCTGCCTTACATGGAGGTTAGTGGGTGGGGCTGGAAGTTATAACCCTCTGATCACTTGACTGTTTTTTCTGGAGACTAGCCCTCCCATCCTGGAGTTTTGGAGGTTCTCCCCACCCCCACCTAATAAGCAAAAACTCTGATATAGTGGAAGGAGGCTTGTTATGCATAATAAAGATGCTCATCACTTAGGAAATTCCAAGGGTTGTAGGAGCTCTGTGCCAGGAACCTCCAACAAATACCAAATATATTTTTTATTATATCACAGACAATGTCTGTAGCAAAACTACCTGCATGTAATAGACACATATCTTTGAATCAGTAAGCTTTCTAGACAGGCTAATCTATAGTTACCTGGAAAGAAGAGTGGGTACCCACTATCACTTTGGCCAGTGGATGGTTGATTTTCTGTTGTGAAAAGGATCAAGATGTCCTGTCTGCTAGGACTAAAGTGGCACCTCTAGTATGATGCTAAACTGTCTGTAAAAAATACAGCTTTCTGTATCCTAATCTACTTGCTAACTTATAGGATTGAGTCTAGAAGAGTTAATTATTTATGACTGTGTGGGAATCCTTATTGGTATTTTGGGCAGATGAGGAAAGAAATTAGATAAGGGAGGAAATTAACATTTGATAAAAATCTGGCTTTGTTGTGTGGTTAATAATATTATTCTAAGTAAACTCTTTAAGAAGAAGTCAGATCTGGTTGTTTTAGTAGCTCCCCAACTTGGGCACTGCTGTTGGCTGAAATATTCATCTCCTTGCCCTGTGGCCTGGAGCCACTCACTAGAGCTCTAGGTCAGTGGTGCTTAGCCAAGAACAGCCTTGTTTTTCCTTCATTGTGTTGTGCACCTGTGCTTTTCTTAACACCGAGGTACATATAAAAAAGGTTTGAAGCACTGATTGAAAAAATACTGATGGTATTATTAGAAAATATGGTTAACGAGCTTATTTCATTTCTGGATGGTGGGGTGTTAAAATGATGACGGCAGGATGCTGTGGGTTTGCCGAGCAGGGAGAGTGTACGTGATATAAGCGCAGTGGGCACTCTGGCTTCTCGTTAGAGCTCAAGCAAGCCGCCGTGAGAACATAGCGTGTGGCCTGTGCCTCCACAGAGCTGCAGCATGGGCTCGAGGTATGGACGAAAACTGGAACAAGCTTCACGACTTTTCTTGACATGGTTTTCCTAAGTTTGCATATTATGTGCCTTGTCCCACTAGAAAGAGAGCTACCAACAAGGAAGACTCCTTATGTGGATGGTTTTCCAGAAATCCTAACATCTTGCTCTGGGTGCGTGGTGAGACAGTAACCTAAACCTTTGGGGAGCTGATGAGGAGTTTCATTAGAATGTTGAAGGGTCCGATTGGGAGGCCTGCACATCACAGGAGAAGAGACCACAGACCATCTGCATAGAAAGTTTGGTTGGAGTTGGTCAACACAGTGTTTGCGTGTCACTTGTCTCCATGGGGCCCCTGTTGACATGTTCACGGATTTGAAGCTTAAGAACAAAAATGCCATGTGGATTTGGCTGAGTTTGGGGCATTACATGGATGTAAAGTGTTCTGAGCTAGACAAGGTGCTGGGGATCTTTACTGACTTGCTGTGCTGCAAACACTCCCCTCCCTGACTAGGATTAGGATTGTCAGCGCTGCGTGTGGCCGCTGAGCTTCTCTGTGAAGGGAAGTAGTGAAGGTGTGTAGTGGGTTAGGCCTTTTGTACAAGGACTGTGAAGGCTGATGATAAAAGAGAGTGCGGGCACGTGAAGGACTCAGAATTATTAGCACGTCTTCCTCTTCTCCCCTAAACTGGGGGTGGAGGTGTGCTGACAGTATGGCTGCCACCTTTTGAGTATCCATTTGGAACCTTCTCAAGGTGGGTGTGTAACTGGAATTCCCACTCTTAGATTCCTATGGAGGCTGTGCTTGCACAGGCAGGAGCATGGCATTGTGTGTATGTGGGGGGGGGGTTGTGTTTTCCTGTTTTGTTGGAGATTAAACTATTGTTAACTTAGCTGATTCATATACCTTGAAAAATCTCAAATGATATAACTTATGAAATATTACAAGATGATAGTGGTATGGCTATGTCCAAGTTGTATTAGCAGGTATATCAGAGTGCCTATGTGTACTTGTTTTTTTTGGGTTTTTTTTTTTGCGGTACGCGGGCCTCTCACTGTTGTGGCCTCTCCCGTTGCGGAGCACAGGCTCCGGACGCGCAGGCTCAGCGGCCATGGCTCACGGGCCCAGCCGCTCCGCGGCACGTGGGATCTTCCTGGACTGGGGCATGAACCCGTGTCCCCTGCATCGGCAGGCGGCCTCTCAGCCACTGTGCCACCAGGGAAGCCCCGCGTACTTGTACTTTTAAGGCCATTTTTTTTTACTTGTTCTCTAGGGCTCAGTAAGATTAGGTTTAGAGAACAGATTAGAAGACTCTGATGTGAGGAGCAAGGAGACTATAATTAAAACAGACAAAAAACGCTTAGTGCTGAAAACCAGAAAAGTAGAAAAAGAAAAGTCACTGATAATTCTAGCACTTTGAATTAATCACCAGTGATATTCTGGAGAATGTGGCCTGTGTGTGTACTATAGATTATCATATGCACATGTGCTTTACTAAAATGACAATTTATCAGACACATTACTTATTGCCTGATTAAAAAAGAACTCTTGGGCTTCCCTGGTGGCACAGTGGTTGAGAGTCCGCCTGCCGATGCAGGGGACGCGGGTTCGTGCCCCAGTCCGGGAAGATCCCACATGCCACGGAGCGGCTGGGCCCGTGAGCCATGGCCGCTGAGCCTGCACGTCCGGAGCCTGTGCTCTGCAACGGGAGAGGCCACAACAGTGAGAGGCCCGTGTACCACACACACACACACAAAAAGAACTCTCACTGTTAAAGTTAGTTCTAATGTCAGTAGTCTTTATGGTGTGTTTTCTTGGTAGTAGTGTAGTATTCCAATTACGGGTGTGCCATAATTTTTGTAACTAATCTAACACAGATGTCTCTGCTTTGAATAACTTTCTTTTCATAGCCTTTAACTTCCTAAAGGATAAATTCTTAGGAATGGGTTGGCCGTAAAGACATTTTGAGATGTTTGCTAGGTATGGCCCTTTTTATGGAGAAAGTGAACCAGTTTATCTCACAGCAGTGCTTTGTTTGTTCATTCATTTGTCTGTGTCCTTTTGTTTACTGAAGAAGTGCTAAGGATTTATGTGTCTGGTGTAATTCTAGACATTGAGGCACATGAGAAATGGTTTCTGCACCCCTGAAACTTAGGGTGTAGTGGGCAAGGTGGGCATCACCTAACCACAGATGGTGTAAAAATACAGCTCTGACAAGTTCTGAAGGGATGCTGCTTCTCATACCCTTTGTTAACATTCATATTAGGACTCTTTATTTATGTGTGGTATTAAAGGCAAAAAATGAATTTTAATTTTTTGGAGAGCTAGAAGAATTTGATAATTTTTTCATGTTAATGGTTTATTTCTGTTCTGTTCGTATTCCTTCTTTTGTTAATTACCTTTTCATGCTCCTTGTGTATTTTCTAATTGGGATATTTGCTGTCCTATTGATCAGTAAGGCCCTTATATTCTCTCGCAGCTTGTCATTTCGGAAGGTAATGATTTCAGCTGGGGCTTTGTAGTTCAGACAGAAGGATTTCCTCTTTGCCCCTCAGTGAACCTGGGGACCTCACAGGAGAGCTTGGGACCATGGCGATCCAAAGCCAAGATGCTGCTCAACAGAATGTTTGATTCTGTCTGCGTGACTGTGTGGACAGGCATCTCAAGCCCTGTTTATCTCAGTAAAGCCTTGACATCTGTGCTGTCTTGGTAATGCCAAGAGGGTCTTCCTGAATTACATTGCTCCCTGGGTGTTTTTGAAGAGTTTGGAGTAGTCAGGAATTGGCTAGTTTAGTCTGAGGAGTTATGTGTGTTTGCTGGTGATAGACATCTGGCTCATATTAGTCCTCACCACAGTAGTTCTGCCAAGTAAGGGGTGGTTTTTATCTTGGTTTTACAGATGTGTGAATTACTAGACCACAGAAATATCCCTCTTTTTATCTTTATCAGTATTTCATTGGTGGTCATTTAGCATCTAGCAAAAGTACTTTTTCCCCCCTATTCCTACCCTTTAACTTCCTCCCACCATGTTCCTTTTTAATTTTGGCAGGATGCCAAAGAAGATAGTCTTTGTAATTATGTCACTACCTTGTCTATCCTTTTGTCCCCACTGCCTGGCAAACCACCTTGTGTATAAGTGTGATATTTCTGCACCTATGGCTATGTAACTTATTACACTGGACTTCCCCCAAATCTATCTCACACACAAAAGTGTCAAAATGTGCGAAAGGGGCTGTTGGTTTCTTAAACTCAGCGCTGTCCAGTTTCCAAAATGCTTAGCTGCATGGATGAATGACGGTGTTCTATTTTACTGATGAGAGTTCAGTGTTCTAAGTGAGATTTTGTGAAGTTTTGGAAATTGCTCACCCTGATGTACCAAAGGCTGGCAGAGGAGGAGTAATATAATATTAGCTGGTAGTAGCTCATTTACTACTTGGAAGGCCTGAGATTGCAAGTCTAAAATGTACAGAGTTGCCCATTTCTTCTAACTGCAAGTCAACATCCTTCCTCTCTTATTCTCTCGAGCTTATGAAATAAGTTAGGGCACTTGTCACGGTAGTAATTTAGGCAGAAAAGGGAATGAAAGTAAGTTCTTGTCTACCACTTTATTTCCTCATTTCTGAAATTGTTTGAGGTTGCATGGTTGGAATTGTCTTCCTCTTTTCCGGTGATTACATATAATTTAAAAAATTATTCTGGATACTCTTTCTGTTTTGAAAATTAGGTACTCAGAGTTAGAGCCAAGGGAGAAATGAGAATTTAAGGCAATTCTTTTTCCCCCACCCCTGGTGGGATGCTTGGAATACTTGGTATCATATGAGTGATTTGTCCATTGTAGTTCAAGTTCCCACTTTCTCCTGTGCTTGGGTCAGGGGAGTCCCCTGTGGTGGTGGTAGGAGCTCCTTCAGAGGGACTGGTTCTGATCGCTTTTTCATTGTTTCTACCCAGCTCCTTTAGCATGTGAGTAGTGGCTTGAAAGAGCAGCTGTTTAATTTTTCATGATTCTGTTTGTTACTCACATGTCTGCATTCAGCTAGTGGGTCTGTTGGGGCGGTCTCAGCTCAGTGGGGTAGCTGGGACTTCTGGGCCTCTCCATGTGCTCTTTCAGCATCAAGGAAGCCTGACTGAACTGCTTTCCATTTAGTCTCGGTAGCTTTCCAAGAGGGTGAGAGTGCAGACTGCAAGGGCTCATAAGGCTTAGCTTTGGACGTCATATAGCATCCCTTCTGCTCTATTATTCTGGTCAAAGCAAGTCCCAAGGCCTGCCCAGATTCAAGAGAGAGAGAAATGGATGCCACCTGTTGATGGGAAGAGCAGCAAAGTCACATTGCAAAGAGGCGTGGACACAGGGAGCTGTGATTCATTGGTGGCTATTTTTGTAACAATCTACCACATAACCCACAGTGGTCTGAAAGCTGAAAGATGTCTTCCTTTTGGCTTCAATATTCTGTGAGTCTGAGTTGTTCTGTGGTCAGAATTAGAGCAAAAGGTATTCCTAGGCTGTAGTGAGTATGGATGTACTTGGACAAATCCTTCTTCAGAATCATGGTTCTGAGTATTCTTGAAGATCCCATGCTTAGGAACGTTCCTCTCATGAGAACTGTGAGGAAGAAATTGCATATTCATGATATGGAAAAGTCTGTGTAAATATTACTGGTGTTCTCTTAAGGCGGAGCTCTGAAACCAGAATTTCAAGGGTGATGCAGAAAGGCTGGCCCTTCAGTCCTCGGAGTGGCTGAGTGGGGCCTGAGGCTGCTGAAACACCTCGGCCAGCTTTCGGGCCAGCTATGATTTTGATTCTCTCGCTGTGTTGAACAAATGTCCTCATTTTCTGTGTAAGCTATGGCATGAAAAAAGTTAGGCAGTATTGCCCCAAAGGATACAGCAGCGCTTCGGAAATGTGGTGGGATGAGGACAAATACTGTTTTCCTTATCAGTCAGTGTTCTTGGGTGCAAACAACAGAAACTTATTCTAGCTAATTTAACCCACACTATAGTTGTCTGAGTCTTTCCATGTCAAATTTATTCCCAGATCAATGAACATTTGAAAGTATTTTCTGTATCAGGCACTGAACTTGGGTTTTAAGTATACAAAGACAGTCTTCTGGATGGGAAACTTCTTCCATATGAATAATTTAAGATGTTTGACATACTTTGTTTCTATCCTACTGTAGTTAAAGGGGAGGGTCTGTTTATCTCTGTTGACTGGTTAGGAATTGATTATTTGCTGACAGTCTTACCAAAGGGGTAATTATAATCACAGATTTATAGTCTTTCTTGATAATCACTTTAAATTACTTGTACAAATATTTTACTCCCTATTAGCTTCGAAAAATCTCCACTGGCCATTTATAGTATCGCTTATTTCCTTGTACCCATTTCTCCCTGTGGAAGTTGTTGCAGGCTTTTGAAAAAAATCCACATTGATCTAATATCCTATTTGTTTGTAGTTTTGTTATTAAAAATATCTGAATACATGGTGACAGGTTGCCTTTAGGGTTTAGTTTTTTGAGCCCCTTGAGAAAGAGAAGTAAAGATGAGAAAGACCAGACCTAATAGAGGTTCTTAGTTAGAGAAAGTGAATGGGAGAGGAAGAGATGCTTAAACAAACAAAAAGGCTCATGCCTACAGAGATTCAGAAATAGCCTTTAAGGTATTGTAAAAGCTGCCTCCTTCTACCTGTCCCGGAATCTCACCTTTGATGGACTTTCTGGAGCGTTCCTTCTCCTCCTCAAGGCTGACCACTGTATGAGTTCCTCTTAAACTGACCATCATTGGGCAGTTGGGGTGTGCTGCTGAGAACAGGCTGTGTAACTCGACCTCAGGCTCTGAGTCATCGCTGCTTACAGAGGCTTTGAACTTTTATAGAATTCTTTGGCATATTTTGTTGGTGAGAGATCAGAATATATACTTGGACTGTTTTCAAGATAGCTGCAGATGTTTCTGAAGTATAGAGTGTGTTTAAGTCTAATTTATGTAAGTTATGTCACATTCTGTTACTTGTGTGCTTGTTCATTTATGCAGTAAATATCCTTTAAAGACCTCGATTTATTTTTGTTTAAATGTGAATGCAGTGTGCAAAGGAATCTGTGTGTGTGTGTGTATTAGGTAGAAATATTTCTTTTCAAAAGAACAGTTTGAGTACGTTTTAACTGTAGTAACATACTTTATTTGCCTGGGAAGGTTAGCTACTGTCCTGTCAAATTGGGCTTTTGAAGAGAGGGCCAATTTTGGTGTTTTTCTTTGGATAGTTTTCACAGTGATTCTATGTTCTGTTATTATCGTTAGTATTTGATCTTAGTCTTCTATCACTTTTCACCATATAGAGAACATGGGTGATGTACCAGGTAGTTTCAGACACACACACGTGGCAGGTGGCGTTCAGCTTTTGATTTGGGGAGTTCGTAAGCATTGAGCTCATTCAGATTTATGATTGCAAAGGTCCTTAACTCAGTTGTATCTCCAGAAACTTTGTTATATAAAGTAACATTCATAGCTTCTGGTACTTTGGGGGCCACCTTTTCAGTCCACTACAGTCTGCCTTCTGGCCCCCATATAGTCACATCTGCCCCACATGCAAAGTACATTCACCCTCCTCCATCATCCCCAGAAGTCTTAACTCATTACATCATCAGCTCAAATTCAGACCTCATCTAGACATCATCAGCTCACCAGTCCTAAATCTCATCATCAAAAGCATCTAAATCAGGTATGGGGTGAGACTCTTGAGTATGATCCACTGTGACACAAAATTCTTCTCCATCTGTGAACCTAGTAGCTAGAAGATGAGTTATCTGCTTCCAAAATACAGTGGTGGATCAGGCATTGGATAACAGTGATGGAGATTCCCATTCAAAAAGGGAGAAAACTGAAGGACCAGAGGAGTGAGCAAGCAGTCCCAAGCAATTTCAGAATCTAGCAGGGCCTGCGAAGTATTTAAGTATTTCTTAAAGACAGATTTCCAAGAAGTGAAAGAACATATTCATTTAAAGCTTCTTGTACATTGCTGAACCTCTCACCAGAGGTTACTTTTCTACCAGCAGTGTATTTTGCTAGTGATTCTTTTACCTGGTCACTCTGATCACCATGTTATCATTAAAAAAAAAAAAAAAAAGTATGTGTACAAAATAAAACCTATAAACTTTCCCAATTTCACATGAACCAAAATTTTAACTGTTTTTGGGGTTACGAGTACCTTTCATAATTTTTTCTCAATTTTGTTTTTTTTTTTTTTTTTTTTTTTTCTTTTTTTGCGGTATGCGGGCCTCTCACTGTTGTGGCCTCCCCCGTTGCGGAGCACAGGCTCCGGATGCGCATGCCCAGCGGCCATGGCTCACGGGCCCAGCCGCTCCGCGGCATATGGGATCCTCCCAGACCGGGGCACGAACCCGTATCCCCTGCATCGGCAGGCGGACTCTCAACCACTGCGCCACCAGGGAGGCCCTTTCTCAATTTTGCTTAATTTTTCATACCCTTGCCAATTTTTCTATTTTTTCTTGATTTGTGTGATGTTTTTATATATTTAGAATTTCTGATTTTGTATTATAAGGATTTTCCCAAGTTTTCATTTAATTTTTTAAAGGTTTTTTGGTAAATACAGAGTTTGCTTTTTTAATACAGTCAAATCTGCCTTTTTTTTTTTTTTGCGGTACGCGGGCCTCTCACTGTTGTGGCCTCTCCCATTGCAGAGCACAGGCTCCGGATGCGCAGGCTCAGCGGCCATGGCTCACGGGCCCAGCCGCTCCGTGGCATGTGGGATCTTCCCGAACCGGGGCACAAACCCGTGTCCCCTGCATTGGCAGACAGACTCTCAACCACTGCGCCACCAGGGAAGCCCATAATCTGCCATTTTTTGTAGAGTACCTTTCGCATGTATAGTTTGAATATCCTTTCTCTACTTGCAGTCAAATAAAAATTATTAAAAAAAAAATTTGGTACCCCAAAGGGCAACTTATGAGGAAAATTCATGTTGTACTATGGTTATGTCTGACAGTGGGCTTCTTAGGAACTGACATTATCCTGTAGAAAGGCCCATCCCTGAGAGCTGATCCAGCTCTTGTCCTGCAGTCCTGTCCGACTAGCGTGGCATGCTCAGCCTTCCACGTCTCGTGCAAGCACCGGGCTGAACAGGTTGAGCCCTCTAATCCATTTTCTGAATCCATTGAGGTGGGAAGGTGCTTGGATGGCAGAGATGTTGTTGGAATAGGTATTGATTGATATATGTATAATAAAGTGCGAAGAGTGAGCGCTAGGAAAAGTATCCTTAATATGTACATGAAACCAAGGTGCACTAAAAATGTGGGAAAACCCAACTCTGTTACAAAATTTCCATATAGTAGACCCCTGCATTAATGATTTTGTAAGATTTATTGACATAGAAAAAAATATGGTCAGTGAGTAGAGCATGTTACAAAACAGTATTGTGGTCCAATTTTAATTGTAGAGGAAAAAATAATGCCTCTATCTATGTATAGAAAATAGTGTGCAATAGATAATGATTGTTTTGGGGTAACTGGACTTTTAAGTGTACATATAAGTTTTTAAAACCCTATATATTTATAGGTGTATATATAATATTTTATACATTTTTGTTTCTTTATCTTTTCTGAATTTTCTGACTTTTCTGTAAAGGACATTTTTTTTTGGTATAATATAAGGTATTGATACTTTCTCCCTTCCCATACCAAAGAAATTGCCTCCCCAAAAATGATTATTTGATATACCTGTGTTATTAACTTGAAGTTGATTGTACCATAATGCTTTTAGGCCATTATGATTGCAGAATGCTTCATATTCTTAACTCAGTTGTTTATATTACATTCAAGGGAAAATGATTTTTATTAAACTAAGGAAGTAAAATGTAACACTGAAAAGATGCTAATATTTTAGTATTTTTCAGTATATCTGCTGAGGGGAATGATTTTTATTGTGGTGTTTTTACTTACAAAAGCCTTAGCATCTCTGAAGAATATAAACTGGAAACACTGAGCATTGTTTTCTGTTGTTTTGGAGATAATGAGTGATTTGTGGTTAGTAACAACTTTAGATCATTTTTATTTACTTTTTCTTAATTCTGAGCAATTCTTTGCCACCTTTCAAAATATTAATTATATGTTAAAGCAAAATTTTCTGCCTTTTGGTGTGAATTTCTTTTGCCCTCAGAATCCTACCTGTTTTATAGTACTTGAAACTTTTACTTTTTATTTGTTATTTCTTAGGTAAACGCAAAGCACTGAAGTTGAATTTTGCAAATCCACCTTTCAAATCTACAGCAAGGTTTACTCTGAATCCCAATCCTGCAGGAGTTCAAAACCCACACATGTGAGTATTCCTGGTAATTAAATAAAAGGCTCAACTCAAGCAAGGGTTTTAAAGTTATTATGTTTTATGAATTTTTTCAAGTTGAGGGGTTGGTATTTCTGTTATCCTCTGGGCCATTTGAAATATTGCTGTTTGAACTCAAATAGAAAGCTGTTGATTCTGTAGTCTGAAGTAGGCAAACACAATTTTCCTTTTTAAAGTTTACTTGAAGGGAAAGGAAGAGCTGAAGATCCAGTTACATTTATATCGTTTTAATTTCTCTCTTATTGAACTCTGAGAATACTATTTTTACCTCTCCTTCTGGATTTCCAGTTAAGTTGTAAGTAGTATTTAGAAAACTTAACTCTCCTGTAGATCTGCACAAATCATCCCCACTTACTAGGTGACAAAATAGATTTCCATTCTTAATATACTGAGTGTCTATAAGTTTTCCATGTCATAGTAGATTGAAAGAATGTGTACATGTCAGTGATTTTTTTAAAAATTGATTCCCTTAATATTTTAAAATTAAAAAATAGAAATGATATTGTAGCATTTTACTGAAAAGTATTAGAAATATATTAGTTAATTTAAAACAATCTCGCCATAATAATATTTTACAGAAACCTTTGAATCAAAGTGAAGTGAAGTATTAAATAATAATGTTTTCTTCTTCTCAAACCTGGCAAGAACATGAAGGGTCAAAGCCAGTGGATTTAAAGTATTTCTACTAATGTCCAGAAAAATAATTTTCACCTAGTTCTAGTATTGAGAACTATAAAGCAAGTGGTGGAAGGTATGGTTTAAAAAGCTGTCAGAATCCATTATTTTATAGTTTTGTAATAATTCCTCAACAATCTGTATTCAAACTTTATTAGACTACAGATACATTTATTTTTCCCGAAGAGGCACATTTATTGCTGTTTGACATTTGGTATACATTGTATTTGCAAACAGTAACACATTGGTAGAAGGTAGACTGTCTTGCAGTAGGAATGTTGAAAATGTTTTATTTTTAAAACATCAGTGTCTAGAAGGAAGCAGCATGTACGTGTGTCTGTATGCTCTTATGGTTACACCTATCACCTAAAGGGGAATGAAAGAGATTTTCAATGAAAACTGAGTCGCAGTTTATTTGCTTGGGAGTGGTGTCTGTCAGCTTTATTAGACTGCTGTTCACAGTGAGACTTCTTGTCAGAGCTCAGCCTTGTTACCTTCTCTGCAACATATTGAGGAAGGAAACTCTTAGTACTGCTTAATTAGTCAGAGCTCCAGCAGCAGGGAAACACTGTTAAAAGAACCTCCTTCCTCATTTCCTAGAATTTCTAGTGAAAGCTAGTACAAAAGAACTTAAAAGAACCTTAAAAGAACCTCCTTCCTCATTTCCTAGAATTTCTAGTGAAAGCTAGTACAAAACTAATTCTTGAACGTATTCCATTTCTGTTGCCTTGGTTGCCAGCTGAACCACACATTTGAAGTCTAAAAAAGAAGGATATGTAGTAATCGCCAAACTTAAACAAATCTTTCTTTCTTTCTTTTTTTAAAAGCCCCCTTGGACAAAGAGAAAGACAACCTGATTTGCATTTAGAACTAGAAAAACATTTACATATTTGTACTGTCTCCCCATTAGACTTTCTTCATGTCTGGGGGAATTCATGGACAGAATCTTTTTTTTTTTAAACAGTAAACAGGGTGGTGAAGAAAAAGCTTTCTTCCAAAATTTGAGTCTATCAGTTTTTTTTTGTTTGTTTGTTTTTTGTTTCTTTTTTTAAAACTACTTCATAATAATCCTGTAACCGGCTAGGTTTCTTATTTGTCTCTTCCCAGAAGGTGTTAAAAGTTTGAGAGGACACAGTAATAGGCATCTTTGTGATAGAATCTTTGGAATTTGATTCTAGTATGTAAAAGTTTTAGACCCTGCCTTTGAGTTTTATTATTGCACTGATCTGTTATCTGGATCAGGAATAGGCAACTACTAGTATTGATACTCGTCAGAGACAGTTGTTTCCCTGCTTATTAGGGCAGCATATCTTCTCTACCTTCCCACCACCTTCCACAGGGATCCTCTGTATTCTTCCTGTGTATTGAATACTATCAGGCACTAAAAACCACTGTTGATCACTGCTTAGGATAAGTTTGCAATTAGAAGATATAACTTGCAGTAGGTGGAGGCTTTGAAAAAGACACCTCTATGCCATTTATATGTGTTTCCTCCTTTTAAAATTTCCTTGCATTCAGTTCTTCTTGAACTTTAGTTATAAATATAAAACTTTTAAAATGAGTTTAGGAAAAGATAAGATGAAATATAAGTAACTAATGAAGTTCTGTCCCAGGGACTAGTTTCAGATCCATCTGACATTTGATGTCTACTGGGTGCAGGATTCTGTGGACGATTAAAAACAAAAAGATTAAGACAGTGTCCTTATTTTCTGAGAAATAGCAGTTTAAATAAACTTTCAAGAAGACAGAAATTCAAGAAGTAAGGCATAAGGTAATACAGATCAAAAGTCAAATGAATGGTGCAGGAGGGGTAAGAGCACTTCAGATAAACAACTGGGTGAAAAGTTTCACAAAGGAACAAGGTTTGAACTGGATTTTGAAAGCCCCCTAGAGGAGGTTATGTGGAGAGAGGGGAGAATGGCATTCTGGTGAGTGTCAGCGCACGCTGAATTTGGGGGCCACGTGTAGATCTGTTTCATTGTAGCGGAGATGTTAGTTACAGATTACCTGTTTCTCACTTTTCAGCATTTTGCCTTTATTCTTGGTGTTCCATAATTATATGAGAATATGCTTAGGTTTGGATCACCTTTCTGTGTACCGGATGAGTTGTTTTAGTTTGAAGAGTCACATATCTTTTTCTGAGAGAGTTTCTGCTGCTTTTCTTTTGATAGATTCCTTCATGTTTTTCCTATTCTCTCTTCCTGAAATGTGTGTTATTTGGTTTTTGTATCTCTGAATTCTCTTGGTCTTTGACTTTTATATTTTCTATCTCTTTGTTTTCTTGCTTTATATTCCTTTATTTCCTGACCCTTCTATAGAATATTCTATTTTGGGAATTGATTTTTTATTTCTAAGAGTTGATTCTGGCTTTTTCTTAGTATCCTATTCTTAATTTATGGATGTAAAGTCTGGAATTTAAAAATTCTTTCCTATCCTTTAGGTAATCTATTTCCTCAAGGGTCGCTTTTTCTTTTATCTTTGTCTTTCTCCTTTGTGTCAGCTTTTTTCCACGTCTAGTAGTTCTTGGTTGTCCATTGATAGTTGAGGATGAGGAAATTAGAAGACTTATTGGAAGCTCTGGTTAGAGGCAGCCAACTGGTGGGCTTGACTTGACTTTTCTGTGAATGGTTTGAGTGCTGGCTGTTAGGCCAGGAATACTCTAGATGCCATAATGAGTAGGGCAATATTTGCCCTAGGAGGCATTGTTTTTTCCAGATAGCATGTTTGTTTTCTTTAGAGACATGCTCTCTTTTCATTTTGGGGCAGGTGGAAAGGAAAGGAGGAGCTGAGTAAACCTTTCTTCTGGAAAGAATTTTAATCGCTCTTCCATTTCCAGGCTTTTGTACTTTCCAGCTATGAATCCTCTCTAAGGTTCTGTTGGGACCATTACCCATCTCTCGTCTCGGCGGCATGCTCCCCTCCCACCATGTGTTATGGGTGCTAGTTTTCTCTGTTACTATTTTTTAGCCCCTTATTATGGAAAGTTGCAAATATATCCACAACTGGAGAGTGGTAGCTGAATCTCTATGTATTTATCAGTCAGCTTTAGCAGCTTCAGCAGTTAATATGGCCGATAGTATTTTTGTCTATTCCTCTACCCTCAGTTTTAACCAAACCTCAGACATATTATTCCATCCATAAATATTTCAGGATGAGTTTCTAAAAGACAAGGACTCCTTTTTAAAAACACAATCATAATATTATCATTATATCTAGTAGGATAAATGATTCTTTAATATCATCAAATAAGTATTATAGATTACTTCATCACTTTTTTTTTTTTCAAGTTTGAAGCAGGAGCTAAACAAGGTTTTATACTGCACTTGGCTGACAAGTTTTTGAAACTACAGAGTCTCTTCCCTTGGAATTTTTTAGTTTTGTTTTGTCTAGATATTTTTGTCTGCTTTCAGGTGTTCAGAAATTTGTCTAAATTTCTGTTTCTTTATTGTTTATTTCCTTTAAAAAAAATCATTCTTTTCATGTGAGTCCTTAGAGAGTGAGGAGACAACCTGAACAAGAAACCTTGGTTTTTAATTATCATTGGTTAAAATTATCAGTATTTCCAACACATGAAAAAGTGAGTGTTAGAGACTCTTGTACCTGCTACCTAGATGTAAGAGATGTTAGCATTGTGCCATTTGGCTCTTTAAATGAAAGATTAAGCTGTAAAACTAAAGAGTGCAAGGAAAGACGAAAGGAAAAAAATGTTTGGCTACTTTTGACATTTCCATCAGGATTGGATTATACTAGGCACTATATGTCTTTTTGATACCCCAAGGGTATTCTTACAAATGTGGCAGGCTTGTGCTAAAATCATGTTCTGTATATAAAATTTGACATGAACAGAAGTAGATATTCCACTGCTGTGTTCTGTGCTTTCATCATGCTGAGTGATGTGTGAGCGCTCTCAGTGTGCTGAATCATTTAGAATGCACCAGATACGATTGTTATTCTGAAAGAACAGCCCTTTTATCTTCACAACGTATCAGGATTGTACAAGAAGAGCCACCAGCTTAAAAGCTAACATTGGAAATAAATAATGATGAGTAAAGATACATTTGGGGGCTTAAGCTAAACATTTGGGAACCATATGTTGTAAATTTAAGAGGCTCTGTTTTGTTGAGACCAAGAGGATCTCATTTTTCTTTATTATATTTGAACAGAAAAAGGCTCAGTTGTGCCATAGAACATGCCTCTCACTGTTGTGGCCTCTCCCGTTGCGGAGCACAGGCTCCGGATGCGCAGGCTCAGCGGCCATGGCTCACGGGCCCAGTCGCTCCGCAGCATGTGGGATCCTCCCAGACCGGGGCACGAACCCGTGTCCCCTGCATCAGCAGGCGGACTCTCAACCACTGCACCACCAGGGAAGCCCTAAAAGAAGTTTTGAAGTCCCCAGTTAATCACTAGTATTCTTTTTTTTTTAATTTAGTTTTGGCTGCATTGGGTCTTTGTTGCTGTGCGTGGGCTTTCTCTAGTTGCGGCGAGTGGGGTGCTGCTCTTCTTTGCGGTGTGCAGGCTTCTCATTGCAGTGGCTTCTCTTGTTGTGGAGCACGGGCTCTAGGTGCGCGGGCTTCAGTACTTGTGGACGTGGTCTCAGTAGTTGTGGCTCACGGGCTCTAGAGCGCAGGCTCAGTAGTTGTGGCACGTGGGCTTAGTTGCTCCACGGCATGTGGGATATTCTCGGACCAGGGCTCGAACCCGTGTCCCCGGCATTGGCAGGCAGATTCTTAACCAGTGCGCCACCAGGCAAGCCCAATCACTAGTATTCTTAATTCCATGATGAGCCTACTCAGTAGAGCATCATCTTAAAATGCAGAACAGTAATTATAAATTACGTAGGCACTTATTGCTGGTTAAATTGTGGAAGCTTTATCTTTTACACTTATTATCTTGGATTAACTGTTTTGTTACTACTGGAGTCCTGGTTTCTATCGCAGCGTCATCACGGCCTCTGTGACCTTCAGTGTGTCACTTAACTCTGATTTTAGTTCAGGCATTGAATTAGGATAGTGACTTTCATTATTTTGTATGGTGAATGGCAGGGGGTGGGGGAGAGAAAATGAATATGAATAGGAATGAATATGAATCAAGCCAGTGTTGTGCTCCTTTCTTGAAATAAAATCTTGTGCATGAGGCTGACAGGCTGTTTGTGGAGGTGGGAGAGAGCTCTGTGGTCTTGTCTACCTTCATTCCTCAAAATAGTCCCAGGACATCTCTGGTCAGTTCCTGAGTGTGAAAACCATTAGTCTACTTGAGCTTAAAACTTTTTTTCCATCTCTGAAATTTTTAATGTAATCATAGTCATTTGTAATCTCTACATTTTTGTGGTGGAGCCCTTTCACATAATGGCAGTAATTTTATGGTAGAAATATTTATAGGTACAAATTAGTACCCCAAATTAAAAAAGGCCAAATGTGTCAAATTCTGTGGGGTAATCTACTTATTTTGGGCTGGTTTAGATTTACTGCAGCGAACTTTTTTTTCTTCCTGTAGCAAAATATGCATAACATAAAATTTACCATCTTAACCATTTCTTAGTGTACAGCTTAGTGGCATTAAGTACATTCATGTTGTCGTGTATCCATCGCTACCATTCATCTCCAGAACTCTTATTTTCTCAAACTGAAACTCTGTATCCACTAAACACTAACTCCCCATTCCTCTTTCTTCTGGCCCCTGGTAACCACCGTTCTACTTTATGTCTCTGTGAATTTGATTACTCTAGGTGCCTCATATAAGTGGCATTATACAATACTTGTTGTTTTGTGACTGGCTTGTTTCACTCAACATGTCCTCATGCTCCATCTGTGTTCTGGTATGTGTCAGAATTTCCTTCTTAAGGGTGAATTATATTGTATGTATATATGACATTTTGTTCTCCATTTATCCATTGATGGGCATTTTGGTGTTTCTGACTTTTGACTACGGTGAATAATGCTGCTGTGTGAGATAATCTTTCAAAACTTGCATTCTTAAAGTTCAGAGGTATTTAATCTTTCCCTCAGTTCCACACTCCACCTCCATGCACCTGATGGTTGTACTTGGAGGGCAGTGGTACTAGGTGTGACTGAGCTGATTCTCTTTGTGGCCCTCCACCCTTGGAGAGTCACTAGTATAATTCTCCTTAAGCTGGACTCAGGTATTGGGTGTTAATTCTGAAATATTTATTTAAAGAAATTAATGTGATAAATGCTGTTGAGTTGCTTGTCTCCCGAAAATGAACTTAGTTTTGGTGTTTTAAATCATCTTGATTCTCGAATCGGAGACTTAGACGTTAAAATATATAATCCGTAGTTCTTTACCTATAGTACTGCAAAGTTCTGCTCTTTAAAGAAATGTCTGGTTGCTTTGCTTTAGATGAGTTTTCCAACCATTTGTAATCAGGCAGCAAGTTTTTGAGTTCTGATTTACTTCATAATGTTATAGAAGTCCTTTGCTTCTGTAGTGTAGGCATGTTTCTGAAAACTTCTGTCTACTAATAAGGAATTCTACCATTTAAAGGAAACATCAACTCTTTTCAGAGTATTCTTTCTTCTTATTATTATTTAAAATTGAGTCACAGTATAATTACATTACTGTTCTTGAGCAAATGTGTTTGCCCCAGAGTTAATAATTGCCTCATTTAATGGTTCACTGTGAATCTCTTCTCCACATAATTAACTACTTAGGTGATCACTCAGTTATTTTTTTCTAGAGTCATCTGTCTATCTATACAGTACTCTTGCTGTATTCCGGAGTGGTTGCACTTTATGGCTGGTGCCATTGTTTTGTGAATGCCTATGTTACTCTCCTGAATTTGATTCCCTTTTTCAGGGATTTCATGTTTTCTTCCTTCCTCCCTTCCTCCCTTCCTCCCTTCCTCCCTTCCTCCCTTCCTCCCTCCCCTCCTCCCCTCCTCCCTTCCTCCCTTCCTCCCTTCCTCCCTTCCTCCCTTCCTCCCCTCCTCCCCTCCTCCCTTCCTCCCCTCCTCCCCTCCTCCCTTCCTCCCCTCCTCCCCTCCTCCCCTTCTCCCCTCCTCCTCTCCTCCCCTCCTCCCTTCCTTCCTTCCTCCCCTCCTCCCTTCCTCCCTTCCTTCCTCCCCTCCTCCCCTCCTCCCTTCCTCCCTTCCTCTCTTTCTTCCTCTTTCTCTCTCTCTCTTTTTCTTTTTCTTTCTCTTTCTTTTTCAGTTTTTCTCTCACATTTTGGGGGAGTATATCTTCTAATGGCTTCCTAAGATAAGTGTTTTTTCTTAGTAAGTAAGGTTTTTTGGGTCTTTGCATGTCTGAAAATGCCTTTATCTAACCCTCTTAATAGATTAGTAGTTTTATTGACTATAGAATTCTGGGGTAGATATTTTTCTTCAGAGTTTTGAAAGCGTTGCTCCAGTGTTTCCAATGTTCAAGGGTTACTGTTAAAAAGTTATATGCCGTTGTGATTCTTGAACTTTGGAATATAACCTGTTTTTTTCTTTGTGGATGATTGTAGGATTTTGTCTTTTCCCCTGTGTCAGAAATCTGCTTTGGTTTTATTTTCCTTTTCTCTTCTTCCTTTCTTCTTTCCTTTCACTGAGCTCTTGGTGGACTCTCTTAAACTAGAAACCACTATCTTTCATTCTAGGATATATGCTTTATTTTTCTTTTATTCTTTTGATTTTCTCCTGTTCTTTTGATTTTCTCCTTTCTGGTAGCTCTCCTGCTGAAACTCCACTTTAGGTTTTGGACCTCTTAGTTGGAGTCCCTCTTTTTCTTAACTTTTTTTTCCTTCAACTTCGTATGTATTTTCACTTTTTGTTTGTCTTTGGCTGATCCTTGGTTGTCTCACACACACATGCATAAAAGAGGCAACCAAAAGGTGATTGGAAGCTTTGTGATGTGCTTGGTGATATTCACAGTGAGGTGAAGAAGAGGTGCCTGGTTTTTTCCTTTGGAGAATTACCCAGTGTCCTTTTTTCAAAAAGAAATGGGCATGGATTAAACTCAATTGAGAGAATGATTACAGATTCTAAATGAATCAGAAAGAAAGAAAAAGTGTTATAACAGTGTTCCTAAATATTTAAATGCCTAGGCAAGGCACAAACACAGAATCACTAGACAGAGTAATGATAAACAACATTAAGGAGCTAGGGAAAGAAGAGCAAATTAAATCCAAAGTAAGTAGAAGAAAGGAAATAATAAAGATAAGAGCAGAAATTAATGAAATAGAAAATGGACAAATAATAGAGAAAGTCACACATTCAAAAGTGGTTTCTTGGGAAGTTCAATAAAAGTGATGAACCCCTAACAAGACAGATGAAAGAAAAGAAGAAGCCCAAGTTATCATTGTCAGGAATGAAAGAGGGCAATCACTACAGATCCCACAGACAGTAATAGCATACTAAGGAAGTATAATAAGTAACTTTATGCCAATAAATTTAATAACCTGAATGATACAGACAGATTCCTTGAAAGACATAAATAATAAAAACTAACCCAAGAAGAAATGGAAAATCTGAATACCCCTATATCTGTTAAAAATTGGATTTAGAGTGAAAAACTTGCACTTTCAAAGGAAACTTGGGGCCCCAGATGGTTTTCCTGGTAAATTTTATCAAACATTAAAGGAATAAATAAGACTAAGCTTCCACAAACTTTTTCAGCAAATAGAAGAGTAGGGAGCGTTTCCCAATTCATTTTATGAGTTCAGTGTAACCCTGATATCAAAACTGGAAAGGGATATTATTAAAAAAATACTACAAACCACTATCCCTCATGAACATACACTTGAAAATCCTCAGCAAAATATTAGCAAATTGAATCCAACAATATATAGAAAGGATAATATGTCATGACCAAGTGGGATTTATCTTAATTTGACATTTGAAAATTATCAATATAATTCACTGCATTAATAAAATAAGGAGAAAAATGGCATAATCATTTCAGTAGATGCAGAAAAAACATTTAACAACATTCAATATCCATTCATTATAGACATTCTCATTAAACTAGGAAAAGAGGGGGGAACTTTCTCAGCTGTTAAAAGTACATCTATGAAAAACCTATAGCTAATATCATACTTAGAGACAAAAGGCTTAATGCTTTCTCCAAGATTAGTCATAAGACAAGAATATCTGTACTCACCAATTCTATTCAGTATTATACTGGAGGTCTTAGCCAGTGCAATGAGGTAAGCAGAAGAATTAAAAGACACGAAGATTGGAAAGAAAGAAGCAAACCATAGGACTTCCCTGGTGGTCCAGTGGTAAAGAATCCGCCTTGCAATGCAGGGGACGTGGGTTCGATCCCTGGTCAGGGAACTGAGATCCCACATGCCACGGGGCAGCGGAGCCTATGCACCACAACTACTGAGCTCGAGTGCCTCCACTAGAGCCCTCCTGCCGCAAACTACAGAGCCCACGTGCTCTGGAGCCCGCACGCCACAACTAGAGAAGAGAAAACCGAAAACCTCCCGCCACAACTAGAGAGAAGCCTGCATGCCACAGTGAAAGATCCCTCATGCCTCAACAAAGATCCGTATGCCGCAACTAAGACCCGACGCAGCCAAAAGATAATAATAGTAATAATTAAATAAATAAATAATCTTTAAAAGAAAAGCAAACCAGTCTCTTTTTTTTTTTGGCAGATGATATGACTATATGTGTAGAAAATCCTAGTTAATTTACAAAACATTAGTGACTTTAGCAGGGTCGCAGGATACATGATCATTATTCCAAAATCAACTTAAAACATATTAGTAAAGGAACACCTGAAAAGTGAAATTGAAAAAATGATTGTCAGAGAATGAAAAGGTGTAAAATACTTAGTGATAAATTTAGTGAAAAATGCATAAGACTTCTACACTGAAACTACAAAACTATAATATGTTGCTGAGCGAACTTAAAGACGTAAATACATGGAATTTATATGGAAATGCAAAGGATCTAGAATAGCCAAAAACAGTTTTATAGAAGAATAAGTTGGAGGACTTAAACTTCAAGGTTTGCTATAAATCTACAGTAATTAGGGCTTTGTGGAAGGACATTAAGGATAGACAAATAGATCAACAGAATAGAATAGAAAGTCCAGTAGACATAAAATCCATTTTAAAAAAAAATTTATATTGGAGTATGGTTGATTTACAATATTTTGTTAGTTTCAGGTGTACAGCAAAGTGAATCAGTTATATGTACATCAGTACTTATGTCCACTCTTTTTTTTTTTAGATTCTTTTCCCACATAGGCCATTATAGAGTATTGAGTAGAGTTCCCTGTGCTGTACAGCAGGTTCTTATTATCTATTTTATATAGAGTAGGGTGTATATGTCAATCCCAATCTCCCAATTTATTCCTCCCCCACTTATCCCCTAGTAGCTATATTTGTTTTCTACATCTGTGACTCTACTTCTGTTTTGTAAATAAGTTTATTTGTACCCCTTTTTTTAGGTAATCAGTATCATGCGATATTTGTCTTTCTGTGTCTGACTTACTTCACTCAGTATGACAATCTCTAGGTCCATCCATGTTGCTGCAAATGACATTATTTTGTTCTTTTTTATGGCTGAGTAATACTCCATTGTGTATATGTACTGCATCTTCTATTTACAATAGCCAGGAAGCAACCTAAATGTCCATCAACAGAGGAATGGATAAAATCCACTTATTTTTGATCAGCTGCCTATACAGTTCAGTGGGGAAAAGGAGAGAATTTCCATGGTGATGGAACAACTGGAAGAAGGAATGGAACAGAGTAAATCTTGATTCCTACTTTATGCCATACGCAAAAAGTAGTTTGACATGGATCATAGATCTATGAGGAAAAATTCTATAAAGCTTATAAAAGAAAATATCCAAATCAGATTGTGATCTGGCATAAGGAAAGATTTTTTTGACAGGACAAAGAAAGAAATAACTACTAAAAAATGATAAATTGGATTTTACCAAAATTTAAAATTTCTGCTCATCAAAAGCTTCTTAAGAAAATAAATAGGCAAGCTACATACTGGGAGAAAATAGTCTCAGTTAATATATCTGACAAAGAACTTTAGTAAATATAATGAAGTACAACACAAAACAAAGAAAAATGTGGGTTAAAGACTTAACAGACATTTCCCCAGAGTGTATAGGAATGGATAATAAGTACATGAAAAACGTGCTTAACAACATCATTAATTAGGGAAATGCAAATTAAAACCACAAGGAAATACCATACATACTGTCAGAATGCATAAAATTTAAAAGACCATGCAGTATATTGGCAAGTATAGGGTGTAATTGGAATTCTCACATATTGTTGGGGAAGTAGAAAGTGGTACAATCACTTCAGAAAACTCTTTGATAGTTTCTTATAAAGTTAAACATACATCTACCTCATGACTCAGGAATTCTACTCATTATTTACCCAGAATGAAAATGTCCTCAGAAAGACTTGCATACAAATGTTCATTAAAAACTTTATTCGTAATTGCCCTCAAACTAGAGACAACCCAGATGTCTAATAATGGAAGAATGGATAAACAAATTGTGGTATATAATTCAATGAAATTCTCAACAGTAAAAAGGAACAAAGTACTGATGCCCACAGTCACATTGATGAATCACCGAAAATGCTGAGCAGAAGAGACCAGACACAAGAAAACACACCGTCTGATTGTCTCTATGAAATTCTGAAGGAGGCAAAACTAATTTATGGTGGCTGAAATGAGACAGCGTGTGTCTCTGGAGGGGACTGAAAAGCATGGCTGAAGAGAACTTTCCAGGGTGGTGGAATATCCTATATCTTGTTAGGGTTGTGAGATATAAGGGTGTACGTGTTTGTTAACTCATCAAACTCAGTACTTAATGGTTTGTGCATTTCACTATATGAAAATGATACTTCAATTACGAAAAGGCCAGAACTATAATGATAAAAATTATGAGTATATTATTTACTTTCACTAAACAGTACTTGTGGCTTTCTGTTCTTGTTCTCAAAGCACCTCTGTGTTTCCTCAGTCACTGATAAGTATATGCACCCTGTGTTTTTATTGGATTTGGCTCCTGTGCCTGTGACAAATTTTGTTTCTGCCCATTTGGTTTCCCTTGTCATGATGTTTGAAAGAGACCTAGAGTGAAAAATTAAAGAAGGTTATCAGGTAGCTTTTGAGGATTAATCTGGAACATTCATCAAGTCACATGAGGTGTGCTGTACCCTTAAGTAGTTACAAGGTGCAGGGACATGTTGTCTTTACTATGCTTTTAAAAGCACATTTACCGGTGGTGTTTGCTTCCCTCCCTCCCTGCTTCCCTCCCTCCCTCTCTTTCTGTTTTTAAGTATAGAAAAGTATAAAGAAGAAAACCAAAATGGCCCATAATTTTACTGTCCAGATAATTGATGTTACCCTTTAAAAAATGAGTAGTATATGCTTCTAGTAAGAGAATTCAGTTGGTATAGAAAGTTATAAAATGAAAAGCTCCATGTCCTTAATATTGCTCTCTGAAGATACAACTTTATTATAAAGTATATGTCCTTTCAGAAAAACTTGTTCATATATCCAGATATGTGATAATTTATATAAAACCATGAAAATATTTATACAAAAAGTAGTTTTATTATACACTGCTTTGTAGCTTTTTTTTTCACATAGTACATCTTGCAGATATTTCTAAATTAGCACATACCCTATTTTTCAGTCAGTTGTGTACCTTTCATTGCATGTTATAGCCAATTTAGATTATTTTCATTTTTAAATTAAAAACAGTGTTTTAAGAATAACTTTGTGTTAGTGAAATGTTGCATTTTTTTTAAATTAAAAAATGTTTAATGATTATAGATTGACAGTTTTTGGCCTTTCTCCTATGTTAGGAGGCTTGGAAGGCGCAGCTGTGTCTTCTCAGCCCTGGCGCCATTGACATTTTAGGCTGGACAACTCTTTGCTGTAAAGGCTGTTCTGTGTGTTGTAGGGTGTTTAGCAGCACCTCTGGACCCTACTCGCTAGATGTTGTGGTGCCGCCCCCCCTCCCTCAGCTGTAACAACCAAAAATGTCTCCAGACCCTTGGGGTGCAGAGTTGCCCCTGTTTGAGGACCACTGACACACACAGCATTGCAGGTACACCCAGATGGTTGCCATTGTCTCTCCTGATGGAGGAGCTGCAGAAGTCAGATACAAGAGATGTGTTCCTCCTTAGCTTGGGGTTTCAATGGGTGCAAAAAAGGGGAATGTAGGGAAGGGATATAGGGATATCTCATAGAGCCCAGGGAGTGCGTCACAGTTTTGTGAGCGACTGACAGCTGTCAGAAACCAAAGCAACCCAATAGGTGTTCTGTCATATGTTCAGCAACTGTTTATTGAATGTCTGCCATCTACTAGGTACTGTGGTGGCCACTGGGTATTTCATGTTGAGAAAAAGAGATGTGAGTGCTGCTTCATGAAGCTTAAGGTTTAGAGGTAGACACAGACATTCAGCGAATGAATGAATGAATGAAATTATAAATAGTATACCTGCTATTGAAGGACTATAACCCGATGCCATGAAAGAATGAAAGAGGGGCCTAATTTGGAGTGGAGATGGTGAAGAGATAGCCATGGAAGGCTTCTAAACCTGTGTAGCTTTTTACTAGGTTTGGGGAAGGGGCTGATAAGAGTGTTCCAGGCGGAGGGAAGAGCATGTATTTGAAGTTTCAAAATATCAAGGTGGGAAAGGTTCAGCTTTTTATGGAACTGAAAGAATGCCAGTTTGAGTGGAGAATAATTGAATGAGAAGGAGAAGTGGATTTAAAGTAAGGGTGGAGAGGTAGTCATGGGCCAGATGATACAGGGTCTTGTAGGCAGAGTTGGGGTGATGTACAAAGTGTAGTGGGAAGCTGTGGCACGTTATAGGCAGGTGAGTGACATGATCTGATTTACATTCTGAAGTGATGATTCTGGCTGCTGTTTGGGGTATGCACTGGAGAGAGGCAAGAATAGAATTAGGGAGACCCAGCAAGGCTGTGGTAGTGTAGCTGAAATATATGGGTGGTGATGACATTGAGTTGACGTTGGAGGCAGAGGGAAATGGACAGATTCCGGAGATTTTTGGAGGCAGCATTCACGGAAATTGGTAATAATTTGAATGTGGGTTGTGAAGAGGGGAAGGCATTCATAGTGACTTCCAGAATTCTGGCTTGAATGATGGGTTCAGTTGCCATTACTGATGGGGGGCCACTGGATGTGTCTGGAGCTTCAGTGGACAAGGGAGCACAGAAGAGCAAGAGTTAAGCTTTAGATGTGCTAAGTGTGAGATGCCTGTGAAATATCCTATCAGAGATATCAAGGAAATAAACATGACACATACTCTGGTGTCGAAAATAAGAGTCTGGTGTGCAAAGAAAAGGGTACAGATGGGAGATAAAAAGTTGAGAGTTGTCAGCATATAGATGATAACGTTGTCTAGGAAGAGAGTGTATCTTGATGAGACTGTTGGGTCCAGGGCTGAACCCCGAGGAAATCTGACGTTCAGAAACTGGATACAAGAGGAGCAACAGGCTGAGATAGGAGAGACGTTTGAGAGGTAGGAAGCAAATCCATAGAGGGTGATGTCATGGGAACCGAGCATCATTTCCGAGGGCGGGGGTGGGGGGTGGTCAGCTAGGTCTAATGTTCTGAGAGTACTGGTAAGGCTGCTTTGCTAGTGATGACTCCTGAGATGCCCTTTTAAACTACTCTGATTTCTTGTAATACTTGGGGGGATGGGGTTTTAGCCACCAGTGGAGATTGGAGCCCAAATAGGGAAAGGATCTTATGAAAACTTGTAACCTGTTGGTTTAGGTCTGCTTCCCTAACCTTTTCTATAAGGAGCACAGCCAGAAAAACCATTTCAGTGGTATGCTTTGAGCATAGGTGAGAAACATCAGCTCAAAGGGAATATGCAGCAAGATGTAAACGTGAATGTTTGTGTGTTCTATTACTGTCTTCCTGGTTGATTAAAGAAAAAGTGCTTTCTACTTCATAAGTCAATACTACTGCAAAATACTGCAGATTTGTACAATTAATACCTTCTGTTCACTGAATATGGATATCAAAAGTTGAATGTTGATCTCTGGAGTCTTTGAGCAATTCTTGTAGAAATCTTTCTTTTTTCAGTTTTTCCTGCCTCATCTTAGATCTTAGGAAAGATACTCATTTTGTTAGTAGTGCCAGGAAGCAGGCAGTTTCCATGGCAACTGACAGATTGCGTTTACTGTGGAAATTTCCGGAATTGACAGAGCTGCATTGCAGAAGGATGCATAAAGCACTATTCATCTAGAGATCCTAACAGTATGGACCCAGAAGAACAGTTGCAGTGCTGTGCAGGGTATGTGTTATGTTTATTTTCCTGTCTAAGGAGGATTACGAGTTATGAGGAGAGGGTAAAACAGTTTGAGGCGTTTTAGTATATATGCTGGCTTGCTAAAATCAGAGAAGCTTTGGGAAAAAGGAGGAAAAATAATTTGGGAAGAAAGATGTGTTTGATAGCATTGGGAGGAAATCAAGATAAAGATCAATGAAGTAGAAGAATGTGATAATGAAATAAGAGGAGAAAACACACTTCAAACTGATTAGATAATAAAAGGGTCTTACAGATAGATGGTGGTTCTAGACACAAGAAGATACTTATTTATCAAAGGAAAATTAGCAGGCGTTGGCAAGCTCAGGGAATCACGTTCTCCTGTACGGGAAGGAGAATGCTGGTAAGGTAATGAGCTGCCACCTGCTGAAGGGCGATGCGCAGCTGTGCGGGCTGCTCTGGGCGTGGGGAGGTGTGTTGCCGCCTCGGGTCCTCCCCTGCACGCAGGGAGAGTAAGGGAAGGGCCGTTAGACCCTCAGTCCTACTCCCTGTGGATTTGTGGAGGATTTTTAAGAAAAAGCCTGAAATGCATCTCGAGATTAAATTCTGGAAATAAAACTATAGGACTTGGGTAGATAAATGGAATTTCTTATCCTCCAGAGCATGATTGTAAATTTGAAAGAGAAATGATATGAAAAATAGATAGGATTTAGGTCATTTAAATGATAGGTGATATCTAGCTGAGTAGATGTCATGTAGGTTATGTAGACAGCAAACTACAGCTCATGAGTATTCATCTAGAGATGAATACAAATGTGGCCTGCTGCTAGTTTTTGAAAATAAAGTTTTATTGGAATGTAGCCACACCCATTTGGTTACACAGTTGCCACAGAGACTTGTGTAGATGGCAAAGCCTGAAATATTTATTGTCTGTCCCTTTACAGAAAAGTTTGGTGACTTGTGATTTAGATGGTGTATTGGATTCCTAGGGCTGCTGTAACAAATTCCCACAGACTTGGTGGCTTAAAGCAACAGAAATTTATTCTCTGGGGTTCAGGAGGCCAGAAATTTTGAAGTCAGGGTGTTGGCAGGGCTGTGCTTCTTTGGAAGACTTTAGAGGAGGATCCTTCCGTCCTATTCCTAGCTCGGGTAGCTCCTGGCGTCCCTTGGGTTTTGATAGTATAACTCCAGTTGTTGCCTGTCCTTACTTCCCTGTCTCTGTGTGTCTCTGTTTCCTTTTCTGTCTCTTTTAAGGACACTCATCATTATATTTAGGGTCCACCCTAATCCAGGATGGTCTTTTCTCGAGACCATTTTGTTAATTACATCTGTAAAGATAAGGTCACCTTCTGAGGTTCCAGGTGGACATACCTTTTGTTGGGGCTACAGTTCAGCCCACTGCATGTGGTGTTAAAGAACTGGGTTTTGGCTTCTTAGACTACATTCTGTGTTAAGGTTTCCTTTGGAAACCTGTGAGACATATCCTCTGAAGTAGACTTGTTGACCTGCTGCAGAGGGTGTTAAATTTACTTTTCAAGGACCGGACAATACAGGCATAGTTAAAAATCATAGCAGACAGCCTCTGTGATGCAAACAGAAGCAGCTGGGTAGAGGCAGTACTGGAATATTCGCAGGAGAAAAGGTACTAAAATATTCACAGGAAACCATGAGCATTGTCTAACGTTACATGTCTCCATCAGTCTCTCCTCAACTCCCACCCCCTAAAAAACAACAAAGTGAATCTGGAAATCTAATGAAAGGTAGTTGGAACCAAAATGAGAATCAGAATTTTGAGAGATTAGACTCATGACTAGATTATGACAATGGGAAATACATATATGATTTAAAATAAGTAGATTCCATACATGAGTAGAGTGAACAGAGCTGTAAGTTTGAGACTTAACTCTGGTTAGAGAGCCTTTGTATCGTTATACGAGCATATGGACTGTTGGCCTAGGCAGGCGAGGTCTGTGATGTTTCCTCTACCTTCTGAGCACATTTATAAGCCATAGTAATGACAGTAGATCTCTATCCTTGCATCCCTCGGAAGTTTCATCTAGCATATTTGGGTATATTTGGAAATGTTTAAGCAGTGATACATGCCCATGCTGACGAATTACGTGGTAGCCAGGGGATTCCAGGGTGGGTGCTGGAGCTGCAGAGAAAATCCTCCTCACTCTGTGATCTCAGGGACCCCAGCCTAGTGCCTGCGTCCTCAGCTGTGCACCTGAAAATGAAGCCCCTGGTGTAGACTTGATGGAGATAATCACCAGCAGAATTAAGCAAAGATGGTTAGAAGTGGATCCAAATTAGGGTTCACCAAGAATAAGCAGTACCAAACTAGCATACTATACTTAAAAAAAAAAAAAAAAGTCACTGGGCTGTAGATCAGGAATTTGCCGTGGGCTGGGTGTTTCTTGATTTCACCATATGTGGGTACAGAGGAGGAACACGAAGCCTGAGCCAGGATTTTCAGGCACAGTTTCCTGAAGGGCAAGACTGGATGAAGTTCGTATATTCTTTCTAATTGAATTCTGTTAGTCTGTGACTGTGTGTATCTTGAACACCAAACTGAGATGTTAGCAAGCGGTAGGAATGGAAGTTTTCTTTTCTTCTTCCTTTAACAAGATGTTTTGTGTACTAAGTCCCACCCATGTTGAATTGTGTGCTTCAGCTTAAACAGCTTCAGAGAAAGATTCAAATTTAGCTACAATCACTTTATTTTTTATATAAATTTATTTATTTATTTATATATTAGTTGGCTGCATTGGGTCTTTGTTGCTGCGTGCGGGCTTTCTCTAGCTGTGGTGAGCGGGGGCTTTCTCTAGCTGTGGTGAGCGGGCTTCTCATTGCGGTGGCTTCTCTCGTTGTGGAGCACGGGCTCTAGGCGCGCAGGCTTCAGTAGTTGTGGCTCACGGGCTCAGTAGTTGTGGCTCGTGGGCTCTAGAGTGCAGGCTCAGTAGTTGTGGCACACAGGCTTAGTTGCTCCGTGGCATGTGGGATCTTCCCTGACCAGGGTTCGAATCCGTGTCCCCTGCATTGGCAGGCAGATTTTTAACCACTGCGCCACCAGGGAAGCCCTGCTACAATTACTTTAACTTTTAATTTTTCTGTTGGCATCTAGAATCTATGTATGGAAATAGAATGAGATAAGGTTTAAAGCATAGATTGGGATTAAATTAAGCTGGTTGATCATAGTTCATAAAAGCTAAAATTTAAGTACTATAAGGGGTTCAAAAATATACTCGATTTCAAGTAGATACATAAAATAGATGCATAGCAAAACGTGTCTGTTAATAAAATTTATTTCTATAAAATCTTTTTTTCTCATTGACTTATTTAGATAAATGTCCCCCAAAAATAATAAAAATAAGCTTGAGAATGTAGTTGTTTCATAGATATGTGTTTAAAAGATAATTCACATAGTAATAGTACTAAAAATTAGCTACAGGTTAGGAATAAAAATAGTGGTTCAGACCCTTGGTTCTTATTTGCTTGAGGAACTAAAGTTATGACTTTATAAAAGCAGTTTCATATTTGTAGTACAAAATGATGTATGAGTAGCAGCTGCCTGCTAAAATATTTAAGAAACAAAGGTGAAAATATGAAACATAGAAAATTAAGACAACTTAATGCTAAACGCTATTCTTATTGCTAATAACAATAACAGCCAGGGTAAAGAAAAAATGTACCCAGGGTTTCTCTTCCAACATTCCTGCAGAGACTGCCTGAGGTAAGGGGGCCCCTTCTGAGCCTCTAGTCTCAAAGACCGAGCATCTTCATTCTCTTTCCTGCCCTCCCCCGTCACTGGTAACTACCGAAAATACCTGGAGAGGGACGGGAGGAGGAGGAGAGGTGGATGCAGACACATTCCACTGGGTAGTGTGGTCGTTCTGAGAAGTGTTGTAGGTGGACGCAGAGAAGGGTTGTAGCAGCAAAGTAGACTGAGAGTTGTATTTTTATATTTGCTGCCGTCAGCTGAGAGCACAGCATTAGAGAACAAGGAGGTTGTGGGGAGGAGCATATTTGCCTTTGGAGCAGTGAGTGCTTTGATTGAATGCACTGAGCCCTGGATGCCTCACACTGTACACGTGCTTTCAGCTGTAGACGTGGGACAGGCAGATCCCTTTCACACAGAGTGGGGCCCAAGGAAACTCAGTCTCTCTCTCTTGACAGTTTTGAGGTATAATTGACATGTAATAAACTGTACCTATTTAAGGTGCACATTTGCTGAGTTTTGAGGTGTGTGTGCACCTGTGAGACCATCACCACAGGCAACATCATGAACACATTCATCATCCCCCAGAGAGCTTCCTCCTGCCCCCTTGTAGCTTTTATATCCACACGTTTGATTTGGTTCTTCTCTCCATTCTTTAGTTTCTTGAACATATGGAATACAGTAATAAACACTGTTTCATTGTCCTTGTCTACTTATTCTAGCATCTCTGTCATTTCTGGGTCACTTTGAATTGGTTGCTTTTTCTCCTTATGATGGGTCATAGTATCTTGCTTCTTTGCATCTTGATGATTTTAGATTGCATGCCAGACATTGGGTGCTGGCTGTTTTTGTATCTTATAAATATTTTTGAGCTCTGTCCTTTGGTTAAGTTCCTCGGAAACAGTTTGATCCTTTCGGGTCTCTTTCTTCAGCTTCGGTAGGTGAGACCAGATCCTTCGGCGTGCTTTCCTGAATTCCCCATGAGTTGTGGAGTTTTCCATTCTTGTGGGCAAGAACGGGAGTTGTTGCATGAGCCTGGGTATCGTTCCCTCTAGTGCTTTTGGGTGGTTCTTTCCGCAGCCTTGTGTAGGTTCCTCATAAGCTTGTGCTGGTCAAGGGGGGCCCCTGCACGTCTGTGGGGTCCTCCTTCTGTGCGGCTCCCTCTTATCTAGTGCTCTGCCTCGAGAGCTCGGTCTCCCCAGACTCCCAGGTCCGTCGCCTCCTCGTGAGGATCTGCTGGATCTGCCCCCGCTGTGTTGCGGTCTGTGAAGTCTCCCGAGGCAGTACGCACGCTGGGGTGGCTGCAGGGCTCGCCTCGTGTATTTCCTGCCTCTCAGCGCTCGCTCGCTGCCTTTTGTTGTCCGCTGTCCAGGGTCTTCAAGACCTTCCCGTGTATTGTCTTTTTTTTCAGTTGTTTCAGGTGTGAGTATCAGTCTGTCTCCTGATGCTCCATAATAGCCCAAGCACAAGTGCCACAGACACTCATCGTGACCTAGGAGGAGAATTATGGAATTAGGGAATAATATCTTCAACGCTTTGAGAAAGAGCATCTCTGAATATGATATTTTCCAGCATTCAAAATCGTTTTTTACAAGAATAATCAGCATTTGTAATAAAGTAGAAGAAATCATGGCATTCATAAAAAAAGGATTGGAAAATACTGAGGAGAGAACAAATTTGGATAAATAGGCAACAGAATTACAGAAAAGGGTGATAGATGAGAAAAAAAGACATTGCTAGGAAACTGAAAATGCAGTGGTGGAATGAAATCCATATTGCATGTGGAACTTAAATGGTACTGCATGACAGCAAAAGAAAAGAATGTGATGGGGATAATTGATTTGAAAACATACAAAGTACCACATTTTTTACGTATGTAAATGCATAAATACAATCGGAAGGTAAACAACACCCTGGAGAAATAGGTATGTTAATAGAAAAAGAACTTTTTAGCAGAAACAGCGACAGCAAAACAGACACCCGTCTAGGAGGGCTCTGGCTAAGGGGGTGTTATCTCAGGTGGTTAACCAAAGAAACGCTGTTTACCAAATAGCTCAGAACATCCAACTCCAAGAGTAATAAATCAAAATGCCACTTAAGAGTGAGAGATCTAACCCCAGTCACCTTTCCGGTTGGCCTGAGGGAAAGGGTGCAATGGGCCAGGCACAGGCTCTCCCTGCTGGTGCTGCTCAGTCAGCGCAAACTCTCCAGGCAGCGTTATGCAACCATGTGGACCCTGTAATGGCTGATATGTCAACGATGCACTCAGTGAAGTCTGTAAAGCAGTAGGTGCAACAGGTCATTCGGTGACCTATCCACATAGTACAGAAAAATGCAAAGGATCTATAGTGAATTGTTAATAGTGCTTTTCTCTGGATTATGATTGATTTTTCTTTTTAAATTTCTCTTCTACCTGTGTAGCTGTGAGAGGGATTTAGGATTGGGTAGTCTGCTTGGAAAAAGAGGTTCAGGAACTTGTCCTGCTGCTGAATTTGCACAGCAGAACCCTGTGTTTAGTAGATAGTGGGGCTGGGGCTAGAGCTCTCCCAGGTAACCTTGGTCGTGCTGTTCTGTTTCTTTAAAAAACAAGCCCACCCACATACATACAAAGCCCCAGGCAGCTTTATCAGACACATGAGGTAGAAATAAAGCTTTTCTCAGGGCCCAGTCTGATTACGTTCTGGAACATTATGTCACAGTTCTTTAGTTGTTTTGGAATCGGAAGGATTTCAGAAATTCATAGATTAGTCTGGGCCAATGAAGGGATGGTAATTAAAATACAGTAGTGATGATTCAGTATTGAATAGTAAACGGACAAGTTGCTCATTTCTATCCAGAAGCTCAGTGAGAGAAAGTACTGAGACATGCAGATGGCCAACAGACACTTGAAAAGATGCTCAATATCACTAATTATTAGAGAAGTACAAATCAAAGCCACAGTGAGCTATCACCTCACAGCTGTCAGAATGGCCATCATCAAAAAGTCTACAAATAATAAATGCTGGAGAGGGTGTGGAGAAAAGGGAACTTCCTATAGGACTATTGGTGGGAATGTAAATTGGTGCAGCCGCTGTGGAGAACAGTATGGAGGGTCCTTAAAAAACTGAAAATAAAGCTACCATATGATCCAGCAGTCCCACTCCTGGGTATATATCTGGAAAAAAACCCCTCTAATTTGAAAAGATACATGCACCCCAAGGTTCATAGCAGCACTATTTACAATAGCCAAGACATGGAACCAACCCATGTGCCCATCAACAGACAGCTGGTTTAAGAAGATGATATATATATACGGAATATTACTCAGCCATGACAGAGAATGAACTATTGCTATTTGCAGCAACATGGATGGATCTAGAGAATATTATACCTAGTGAAGTAAGTCAGAGAAAGACAAATACTATATATCATATATGTGGAATCTAAAAAATAATACAAATGAATCTATATACAAAATGGAAATAGACTCACAGACATAGAAAACAAACTTATGGTGCTAACTCCCCCTGCCCTTGAATACGTAGACTTACCCACCCTGTGAGCGGCAGCCCGATATAAGGCATGAGAGAGACATTGCCAGAGCATGTGTACCCTCCCTGTAGGGTTAGCTCTGAAAGAGAGGAATTGAACGGAGTGTGTTCAGTTTCTTCTCTGTATTCACTGATCAGTCAGTAAGGCCTCGGGTGAGAGACCAGATCCCTCTGCGTGGAACAGTGAGGCGTGGGAGGAATAAGTGTTCCCTTCAACAATTGGGAGAGGTAAGCCCTAAAATCTTTGATATTTTCCAGTCATTCATATGGCATCTTCTTATAAAGCCAGGGAATATTGTCGTTTGAAAAGGAACATGAAGATACTGACCACATGGGACATATACCCAACCTGTTTATAGTAGCTGTTGAATATCTGTTGGTAAGAGATGGTACGTCCATGAATTGATTTTCCAAATTTGATTCAAATTGATAAGGTTGATTAATTTTTTTTTTTACGTTTTAATCCTTTGTGTCGGTGTCTGTAGATTTCACCAGAGTCTATTATTACCACTAAAATTCTACTAGCCTTTATATAGGAGAAAATATATTAATGGTAACATCAGTGTATATCTAAACAGCTTCCCTGGTGCTGTTAATATCTATCCAAAAATATATACTGTTTGAAATACTGTATTCAAGAGATACATTATGCGTTTAATTCAGATTTGTGATCTGTAAGGCATTAAAAAAATATAAGTGTGTAGCTGAGTTTTTACCTGGAATGTGTATCATTTGATAATCTAATTACAAGTCCTAATATAACAAAGACTACTAAAACTTGTTTTCATATTAAAGACCTCTAAATCCAGAGGAGAATATTACTAAGTTTTCTATGGACTTTTTTCTACTGGACTTTCCTATGTAGAGGGCTAGATAGGGGGCTGGGATTGTATTCCTTTCTGAGACTTGGGTTAATTTGAGATTTGGAACCTCAGTCCTTTGCTTGTTTCTTGAGTGGACCCAGCAAAAACATTGGAGGGGTGTCCTGGTTAAGTATTGCCCATGTAGAGCACTTACCCTATTTTAGAAGGAATATAAGAGTAAATAACTTGTTTACTGGTAGGCAGAGGCGTTGAGGATGACTTACAGGTTTGTGGAGTTGAGTCAAAGTAATTTCCAGGTAAGAAATTAATAATGAAATGACTGGGAGTTTCTGATACTGTCTAATAGAAGTAACACTTAAATCTTGTTTGATAGATTTGCTTAAAGTTAAAAAACTATAACTAGGGTTTTGGCCGCTTGGTACAGTTGCCTCAGTGATTGACTGCTAGAGTTTCATGGTAAAGGTTCAAGTCAGGCTTTCAGATCTGGTTACTACAGTGCTTTATCTACGTACAGTTCTTCTTTGGAAGCAATCATGGTTGGACTAACTCTTATAACAGTAGCTGTGAAATTGACTCAGTTTCATTGGAAAGATCGCCAGTCCAGTACGAATGAAGACTCTATGAACATGCCTTGGTGATGGCATAACCGTAGCATGTTTTTCCGTGGTTTTCACAACTCTTTTCCTGTCTAAGTGGGAAAATGGAACTCTGGGTAGTAATCACATTCTCCTGTTCATCTTTTTCTTTTGCAGCTGTATTGAGATATCATTCATACACCATACTGCTCACCCATTTAAACTGTATAACCCTACTGCTTTTAGTATATTCAGGGTTGTACATCTGTCACCTTACTCAATTTTTGAACATTTTCATTAGCCTAAGAAGATAACTCACATTCCTTATCTGTCAATCTGTTCACTTTCAAAAAGAAAAAAGAATCTTATCCAGAAACCATACAGCAGTCCTACAGTAAGCTAAACTATTAGCAGAGATATTTCATAATTCTAAAATTTGATCTTCAGTGTGATAGACAATATTATAACTCATTTTTCTCTGACTTTATGCAGTAATGAAATATTCATTTCATTTCTCAGGAATGCTAGCAACAGACGTTATATGATACAGTGTAATCATGAGTGATAGCCTTTGCCATATTCTATTGGCTAGAAGCAAGTCGCAGGCCCCATCCATATTCAAACAGAGGAGCTTATGCAAAGATGTGGGTGCCAGGAAAGTGGAGGTCATGGGCAGCACCTTAGAGCCTGGCTGCCACTACCGTCAGCAGTAGGCTAGTGCTGTATATTTCACCAGTGATTAAATTGAGCCATAAAGATGGTGTTTTCTTGCCAATGATCATAGAACAATAGTCATTATTCATGGAACTTCTTTATGTTAGAATATTTCCTGGCTTAATCTGTCTACTTCATGAAAAAGATTACTGAGAAAATTAGTTACTGGGCTTCATCTGCTTGCCTAGATCTGATTTCCATCTTAGCCAGTTCAAGCTTCACCTCCATACCTGAATGGTCACTTACGCCACTGCTTTCTGGGCTTCCTTTGACTCTACATGCTAGGGTATATATAGTATTGGTGAAAGTATTTTGTAAACTGAAAAGAACTTGTTATGAATGAAAGCTGGTCTCAAGACTTACTAAAGCTATGATTTGAGAAGCTGGCATTTGGAATGCTGGTTCACTAAGTTATTTAGACAAAGCGTAGTAACTTTTTAACTCTGACCTTGACTCTTGGTTATCATTATTATCAGTACTAGTATAAATGATTATTCTGGGGGAGTGATTTTAAAATTCTAAATATATGAGAACCTTAAAAGTAACTACAAAAAACAGTTCTACTAATCTGAGAAAACATTTCCTGAATTTTGGAAGAAGAAATAAATAACCAATCATGTTCTTGCTTGTGTCATTAGATCAGATTTTAAAAGAGATTCTGATCATTTAATATGAAATTGAAGAAATGTAGATGATATTCAATGGAATCTTTTTCTTTATGTCTGTTGCACTCTCTGACTTGAGACAGTTCATCCCTACACATTGGTATGTGTGTGAGAGAGAGACAGACAGACACAAACGAGATTGATTTTACATTTTTCATTGGATTTGCTTTTTTACAAAGTATGGTTAGAAGTTAATACTTTGATCTCCGTGCTGGCATTTTGGAGATGATTTTTTTATTTAATGAAAATCTGTAACAAGTGAGCGCTTCTGTCCATAAATCATTCTTTTTTCACCCCATTGCTCTATCTGTTGATCAAGGGCTGAGAGGCTCAATTTTGAATAGCACATGGTAGTTTTCCTCTTAGAGCCAGCTGGCTAGTTGTTTAACTCTTCTCCCACCTCAGCACGGCTTTAGCATGAATAGGGCAGTATCCTAAGGTGCTCATTCCCAAACTTCGCTAGAAATCATCTGGGTATCTCTAAATATACTGTTTTTTGACCCCTATCCCCACATATTCTGATATAATAGCTATATGATGATACCTGGGCATTGGGATTTAATAAATCTCCCCAGGTGATTCCGATGAGCAGCAAAGTTTGTGAACAGCTGTATTAAGGATTGAGGACCTGGAATAATTAATGTTGGGTAAGGTAGGATAAGAACTTTTTGGAAATGAGGTTTGTAGCACCTGCGATTCTGCATTTGATAATGCAGTTTTGCAAAGTTTGGAGAAGATCTCGTATTTGGAAATGAAACTGGTCTGCAATATTAGTTTCTTCAGTAAATGGAAATTTGGTTTTATGAATCCCGTAAAAGCTAAGTTTATTGACTCCCTGAATTTAGGCCTTTCTTAATTAACTCAGTGTGTAAAAAACCAAGATGACACAAATGAACAACAACAACAAAAATCCCCGGAAACCCGGAGCGCAGACTGTTCTAGTAACTGATGAGAAAACAAATTTTCCCACGCATTAATCAGTGCTAGCTAAAAGAAAAAAGTCAAAACCTATTTAAAATGTGGAAAAATTGCTTCCCAATATTTTAACAGAGAGAGACTGAGAACACACAGCATTGAATCGTCAGGAAAACTGAAGATCTCCCCTGAGCAACACTGGGATTTCACTGCAGAGGACTTGAAAGACCTTGGAGAAATTGGACGAGGAGCTTATGGTTCTGTCAACAAAATGGTCCACAAACCAAGTGGGCAAATAATGGCGGTTAAAGTAGGTGATGCCCATGATTACTTTTGGTACTTTAGTCCACTCGGTGCAATTTTTTGGTGCAGTAACACCACTACTGCTCTTTTCTTACTGGTATGGTAAATATGGGTGTTCCTGAAATGGTTTCTCCGAATCCTTTTGAGGGTGTTTTGTATAGAGGTTGTCTTACCGGTGGCATGTTTCCTGCCTCTCGGGAGACATGAGTCCTGAGGTGTGCATGTCCCCTGCACTTTCGGCATGATCCTTTAACATGTTTTAAACTTCAGGCCCTCCCGCTGGCTGCCAAGGTGAGTTCCGGTGGGGCGGCCGCACCCTGGGGGCCGGGCAGTGCCGCGCCGCGCCAGAGCTGCACGGAGACGCGGCGCACTGGGTTGGGCAGGGTGCGGGGCTAGGGCTAACAGCAGGCTCGCTGACGGTTTCCCGGAAACCACGCACATGCTGTTGCCACTAACCTCAACCTTACTCGGTCCTGACCGGCTCGGCTTCTCTCTGTTTTTTGCACCTCCACTCAGTACCGCCCTGTGCCCTGGCTCCAAGGTTGTACTGAAACGCATACTCTGTGATGCTGCTGTCCCCGTCTGTCATTACTGTGAGTGTCGTGCCACTTAATATGTTCATTTCAAACAAAAACATCAAGAATGGCCAGAAGTGGAGATTGGCCGCTAGACTGTACCTGGCAGGCTTATGTTGGTACCTGTGGGGAACTCATGGTTTCCGTCTGACTCCTAGGGGGCCCACGTCATTGTAACTTGTTCATGTGTTTGTTCATATGTTTAACGAATATTTGCTCTGTGTAAGATATTTCAGGAAAGTCAGCGTTGGGGGGAGGGGGGCAGTTTAAAAGGAAAAAATGAGATATGGCCACACTCTCATCGAACTTAAAATTTTTATGGGAACAGATACTTTCCCAGTTTGCAAGAACTGAGAATGGGTTTGCCGACAGTCTAAGCTAATCCTCTTCCTTTTAGTCCCCTCCCTATTTTGAGAGTTTATCAAAATGGCTTGATGAGAGGAGTGACCTGTTTCCTACTTGACTTTTGGGAGTGGATTTGTGTCACATTAATATAAAATGCTGCCTGTGTTGAAGTTTATTGTGAGCAAAATGTTACTCTGTTTTAGCCTCCTTCACTGTTGAGCATTTCTCTTTGCTGGGTTATATAAAACTCATGAAAAATTAATGGTGGGGAGAAACCTTAGGATTCTCTCTATGGGTTCCTAACCTGTTTTTGGTCGTATTTCTTTTACAATGTGGTGACAACTGTAGACTTTTTTCTTGGGAAGATGGATACATATACAAAATTTTGCATATAACCACAGACCTCTAAAGATGCCCAGGCTAAGACCTCTGCTTTGGATTAACCTGTTGAAATAAAATGTTGTTTTTCTTGGAATGTAAAATAATTTCTCTCTTTTTATGTTGTGAACTGTAGTGTGAGTGGAAAGAAAGTCATTTTATTTAGACTTTTCTGCATGAGTGTTGCATTGCCCTTATGTACTGTCTGTGCATGACGCTCACTTTTACTTGGCTGGGGCTTAAGGGAAAGCTATCCTATATAACTAAAGTCCTAAACTTTTCTCCCAGATACCAGGGAAGCTACTTTTTAAATTATTATGTCCTGCTTTTTTCAGTCTGTGCTATGTGTGCTTTACTATGTTGATCAGCATCATAAACTGTTTTGGTAATCTGGATAGACTTTAATCATGGTTAATAGGTTTTAAAGGTAAATAAAGAAGTTCCTTCGTTTGGATGTTAAAGTTTTTCTTAATTTGCTAACATTTCAACTGTATAATGCTTAGTCAAATTTTGAAAGAATTTAAGAGTGAAAACAGGAAATTGTTGTCTGCCATTTGTAATCTGATCTTATTTTGAGATCCCCTGTTGGAAATGCTATTAAAAACCCCAACTCTTAAGAAGTACTCCTCAGGTGGTGATGGGACCCACAGACTGATAACTGTCACGTCTGTACTCACAGGTGATGCTGTGTATCTTTGTCACCTTGAATTCTTGAGCAAGCATCATAGTTTAGCATGGGAGTGGTGGGAGGGCAATTTAAAATGAAAAAGGAAAAACTGAGATATGGCCACACTCTCACTGAACTTGGTAATCTGACATTCCAGTCAACATATTGATGGGGTGTGTAAGGACTGGATTTCATGAGTTCGTATAATACTGGAAGAGTGTTTGTGCATTAATATATATTAAAATTGGATACCAATTTGATGACTAGTATATGCCATCTACTACAAATTTAAAACGTATTATTGTTGGTCTCACTGAAAAAACTTAGCCCTTCATCATACCGAGAGTTTATTCACTCTTCACTTAGGCACACAGACCAGACTGACGAGTGAAGATACACAGAGGCATTGTATGATTGAGGAGTTAGATCTGACATTTTACATGTAGATGGCTCTGTTCCTGAGCACACACTGGGTTTATCTCTGAGATGAGGACTGGGGAGATTTAAAGGAACTGTGAGACAGCGGTTCACACTCCTGTAAGTTTTCCTTGGTGTTGGTGAAATGAGAAACCCACTAGAAGTAGCTGTATACTAAGTGTCTTATTATGCACTTAATATAGAAGGATTTCTTTTTTTTTTAACATCTTTATTGGAGTATAATTGCTTTACAATGTTGTTACTTTCTGCTGTATAACCAAGTGAATCAGCTATACGTATACACATATCCCCATATCTCCTCCCTCTTGCATCTCCCTCCCACCCTCCCTATCCCACCCCTCTAGGTGGTCACACAGCACCGAGCTGATCTCCCTGTGCTATGCAGCTACTTCCCACTAGCTATCTGTTTTACAATTGGTAGTGTATATATGTCCATGCCACTCTCTCACTTTGTCCCAGCATACCCTTCCCCCTCCCCGTGTCCTCAAATCCATTCTCTACGTCTGTGTCTTTATTCCTGTCCTGCCCCTAGGTTCTTCAGAACTAATTTTTTTTTTTAGATTCCACATATATGTCTTAGCACACGGTATTTGTTTTTCTCTTTCTGACTTGCTTCACTCTGTGTGACAGACTCTGGCTCCATCCACCTCACTACAGATAACTCAATTTCATTTCTTTTTATGGCTGAGTAATATTCCATTGTATATATGTGCCACATCTTCTTTATCCATTCATCTGTCGATGGACACTTAGGTTGCTTCCATGTCCTGGCTATTGTAAGTAGTGCTGCAGTGAACATTGTGGTGCATGACTCTTTTTGAATTATGGTTTTCTCGGGGTATATGCCCAGTAGTGGGATTGCTGGGTCGTATGGTAGTTCTATTTTTAGTTTTTTAAGGAACCTCCATATACTGTTCTCCATAGTGGCTGTATCAATTTACATTCCCACCAATAGTGCAAGAGGGTTCCCTTTTCTCCACACCCTCTCCAGCATTTATTGTTTGTAGATTTTTTTTAAATAAAATTATTATTTTATATTTATTTTTGGTTGTGTTGGGTCTTCGTTGCTGCACGTGGGCTTTCTGTAGTTGCGTCTACTCTCCATTGCGGTGCACTGGCCTCTCACTGCAGTGGCTTCTCTTGTTGCAGAGCACGGGCTCTAGGCACGTGGGCTTCAGTAGTTGTGGCACACAGGCTCAGTAGTTGTGGCTCGCAGGCTCTAGAGCGCAGGCTCAGTAGATGTGGCGCACAGGCTCAGTTGCTCCGCAGCATGTGGGATCTTCCTGGACCAGGGCTCGAACGTGTGTCTCCTGCATTGGCAGGTGGATTCTTAACCACTGTGCCACCAGGGAAGTCCCTTGTTTGTAGATTTTTTGATGGTGGCCATTCTGACCGGTGTGAGGTGATACCTCATTGTGGTTTTGATTTGCATTTCTCTAATGATTAGTGATGTTAGGCATCCTTTCATGTGTTTGTTGGCAATCTGTATATCTTCTTTGGAGAAATGTCTGTTTAGATCTTCTGCCCATTTTTGGATTGGGTTGTTTGTTTTTTTGATATTGAGCTGCATGAGCTGCTTGTAGATTTTGGAGATTAATCCTTTGTCAGTTGCTTCGTCTGCAAATATTTTCTTCCATTCTGAGGGTTGTCTTTTCGTGTTGTTTATGGTTTGCTTTGCTGTGCAAAAGCTTTTAAGTTTCATTAGGTACCATTTGTTTATTTTTGTTTTTACTTCCATAAAACAGGAGGTGGGTCAAAAAGTATCTTGCTGTGATTTATGTCATAGAGTGTTCTGCCTGTGTTTTCTTCGAAGAGTTTTATAGTGTCTGCCTTTACACTTAGGTCTTTAATCCATTTTGAGTTTATTTCTGTATGTGGTGTTAGGGAGTGTTCTAATTTCATTCTTTTACATGTAGCTGTCCAGTTTTCCCAGCACCACTTATTGAAGAGGCTGTCTTTTCTCCATTGTATATTCTTGCCTCTTTCATCAGAGATAAGGTGACCATATGTGTGTGGGTTATCTCTGGGCTTTCTATCCTGTTCTGTAGGAGGATTTCTTTATCAGACATTAAGCTTATCCTGGAAATTATCCTAAGATTTACTTGCAGTATCTGCACCAAAGTGAACTGTGGTATCAACCTGATTTTTAAAAATTATTGTTTATTCCTCATTTTTAGTTTTGAGGGAGCCCTTCCCCAAATTTATTTTGCCACATATAAGAAATGTTTGAAAAAATGAGTTCTTAGTTACAGGAAATAATTATCTCCAAGAGATAATTAATCTAAAAATCAGTTATGATATAAATTAGATTCAGCAAGATAACACACAATATATGTAAGAGTTGTACTTACGATAGTTTCTTGACCTTTGGCCTGAGCACAGTTCCCCAAGCTGCCAGGGAGGTTCTGTGTTAGACCTAGGATGTGGGAAATTTGAATCCTTCATTTTTAATTGCACACGCTTGGGTAAGCAGGTTTTACTCTTCTGTGAGTAGTTTGTCTTGTACTATTTTGTCTAACTGCCTGAGCGACTGAGTCACGGGACTGCTGAGGGCAAAGGCATCATTGCCTCAGGGTCTTTTAAAGCTCAGGAAGGATGTCCTTTGACGCCGGCTGGTACTTCAGGCTTGGATCAGTATCCTCTGAAAATAACATTTATTTCACACCCCGTTTTGCACGATGGTGGAATAACCACTGAATGAAAAGATTAGACACGCACAGTCACCATCCCCTAAGGTGAAGTAGGGCTTAGCTAAGCTCTGCTTAGCTGTCCGGCAGGGCTGGTTATTACAACCAATTCTGGGAAGAGCCCAGAATTCAGGCCAAGTGTTTGAAGAAGCAATCAGGATTAGGTTTCCAAGCTAGGGTTAGAGAAATTCAAATCTGGGAGAAACCCCCAGCAGAGTTAGTCCACAGATGATCAGAATCTACTAAAAACAATCCAGGGACACAGGAGTAAAGAGTTAGGAAGAGTAGCTGCAGTGCCACGGTTCAGGCCCATGGCTGGAATTGAGTGGGACAGCAAAGGCAGATGGCTACCAGAGGGAGGAGTGACCTCCTGCAGGCCTGGACCGCCGCCTGCCTGTTGTTAATTAGGTCCGGATTGACTTCTTGAAGGATCGTACCCTGTTCTTGTTTGTAGGCTGTGAGAGAAAAAACAGGGGAGAGTAGGAAAGGATGAAAATGGGAGGGAATAGAAAGGAATGAAACTGCTGTCGCTGAAGACAGAAGGCAGTGGAACTTGGAGGGTGAACGCGGGAGTAAAGGTCTCATCTCACTGGAGAGTGGAGCTGACGCTGGGCCTCTGGATGGGGTAGGAAGGTGTGAAGGTTGTCACTGCTCGTCACTACGATGAGCTTTGAGTCTTCTAATTGAGAAGTTCCCTGAGTTAATCAGAAAAACAGTCGGCTCTTTGCAGTTTGTGACCTCATATTTAAGGGTTTCAGGTGTTTCCCTTTCTTGGCCATCTGCCTGACAGGTGTTACTCCTTCCACCCTCGGTGCTCTTCCTCTACTCTTCCAAGTCTCCTGCTGCGCTGGTTTAACTTTTCCTGATCCTGGGCTGCTAGCCCGATCTCGATTCCTGCATTCTTGCCTCTCCTTGGTATTTGGGTCTTGACGTCCGTGTGCTTGAGCTGAGACCCAGGTTACCCCGATGCCTGGTGGGAAGGACCAGCGCCCTCCGCCCGAGAGCATCAGGACCCACAGCCCAGCCCTCCCTGAGCAGAGCAGCGTGGGGCTTTCGCCTGCTCACTGGGTGGGCCTCCTGTGCAGGTGGAGCTGCGGGTGTCGGGAGGCAGCTGGGCAGTGGGGACCTCGCCATTGCTGTCAGAAGTTCAGTGCCGAGTAGTTTGCGTGGGGACCGTGAGCACTGTCGGAGGAGGGCCATTTTAGTCTCAAGCGTTGGTCTTGCACAGTGTTCTGAAGGCAGTAGAATGACACTTGACAGGCGTGGCCTTAATTAGAACAGCTGCTTTCTGATGGTATAGAGAACTTTGTTAGGCAGTTTTGTTGAGTTTCAAAGGTCCACAGCGCTAGCATTTGATTATCCAGGTCACTTGTGGGATGCAGAAGCCATGGCTATCTTGTTTTGAATTGAGACTGGAGTCCAGTGTCTTAGGCTCTCATTCGATTGGCTAGATCCATGTGGCTTATTAAGAAACCCACAGTTGATTGCCCCATATTATTTTATGTTGCTGTTGTTGCTTGAATGTTGTGGCATTGCAATGAAAAGTGTGTAAGTGGTGCCCTTCCAGGAGTGGACAGATCCCAAGGATGTGGCAGGGCGGCCCCCCAATCCCTGGTGTAGTGGGGATTGGAGCTCCCAGTCTGCGTGTGTTTCTTTTGCTGTTGCTCCTAGTGGATGCTTTCTGTTAATAGAATTGTATGTAGACCCCAGTAAATAAAGTAGCCAAAATCAGTGCTCTCTGGTTGATGTGCTGGATAGGAGGTGCCTCCCCATATCGGAAGCCCTTGGGGCATGAGTGCTGAGGAACCTTTGGGATCCACGTGGACAGTTTGGAAATGGTGGCTCTCGGTGAACTTTAATCAACCATTTTTGTTTCTGAACATTCTGGACACCTAGTTTCTGAAACCCTCTACCTTCACTTGACTGACCTGACTGAACCGTGACCTAGGACTGAATCCCAGCTCATGCACTTATTTGGAGAAGAACCCGTCTTAACACACCTCGCTCTAAATGAGGGCCCTCTGGAACGATATGTGAACAATACCTCCTGCACAGTTTCTGTCATTCTTTGTCACGTTATAGCCGTGCCTCTGTAATTGTTTGTATATCAGATTTCTCTCCTATCTCACTGTATTGTCATGGGTACCGAAGTTGGGATCTGTCATTTATGATCTTTAGGCCCTTAAATGTTTCAGTGCTGAGGTTAAATAACATTGTGCTCTTTACATGTGGATGATGTAATGAGTAAAGAGGAAGATGATACCACCCTTGTCAAGACTTATCAAGCTTGTCCCATTAACTTTGTCCTCAGGGCAGGTCTTCCCATGATGTGATATCACATATGTTGTTGGAAGTGATCTCGCACGTTCTCTGATGATGCACAGCACAAAATGTGTAGAAGGAATTAAACTGGGCCTCAGTATCCTCAGTGAGAAGAAGGGGAGGTCCTACTATTAATTAATTAATTTGACTAAGATACAATCAAGAGTTCATTAAATTGCTTCTAAAGACTCAGGTGGTTTTGCGATTAAGAATTAGTATCCTTTCTTTCTTCCTTAGTAAAAACATGTGTTTTCATAATTTAAAACAATTGATTTAACAGACACACAGTTTGTTACTCTTTGACATGAAAAACAGTTTTGCATCTGTGATCAGCACTCCAAATACTTTGCCTTTTTTTTTTTTTTTTTTTTTTTTACTGTTTGTTTTGGCTAATGTTGCCATCTGCTTTGACCTTATTAGTGATAGTATTGTAAGATATCATGGACATTTTCTTATGTGATCTGTTTAGAAGACTCTTTAGCAGCTAAGGTTAAGTGTCTTGCTGCATCTGTGGGATATAGAATCTTTGTTTTGAAATTAGGAAAATAAGAATGCCTAGGGTTTCCTGCAGCTCAGAGGAAAGTGATAGCTCACTGATGTGCTGCAGTGGTTTCTGGGGTTTTCCAACTTTGTATTAGAACTGAATTCTGGACATTTCTGCTGGGAAAGCAGCACATTTGTTGTAAGGGTCGAATGTTTGTAAGAATCCAAGGGGACACTTGGGGATCTGAGTGTGATCCTTGCTCTCCTATCCCCTACCTCCCTGACTTAGGTTGATCTGAAGTCATCCACTGACTGGCAGTGGATCCCCCTTTGTGTTTTATTCTCTCACATATTAACCTTAGGAGGAGTCCCTAACCAAAGGGCAGGGACTGCTTAATGAACAAGGCTGCCCTTCTGGCAGGGCAGTATTGGTGTTTGTGGATCCTAGGAACTGGATACTTTCAAAATACATTTATTACAATTATATCAATTAAGAAATCCTTGTTCTCTTCATCATTTGATTTTAAATGAAATGCTGTAGAACCTTCATTCCATCCCTCTTTGTTTTCTGTGGAGAGGAGTCCACTCGAGATCCCATGTGCTGTGTTTGCCCAGGTACCAGCTCTAGGATTCCTGCACGGGTGATACTTATCAGTGTCTACTCAGTCTGGTGTCTTAGGCTCTCATTCGATTGGCTAGATCACATGGCTTATTAAGAAATCCACAGTTGACACAGGGAGCCTTTGATCTCATTCCTGTCCTGTTAGTGATTGCGCAAGCTTTCATCCCATTTTGGCAAGATATTTGGCAATTACTTGAGTAGAGAATATAAATACTGTTGGTCACCTTAGATGGTGAGAGGCGCTCAGCTAGAGGGATGAGCCACAGTCACTGAGAGCTGAGTTCAAGCTACGTGCAGGTGATAGCGGATCCCCCACGGCTTTGCCGAAGGGGAAAGACCTTCTGGTGCTCTGATTTCGGTTGGTGGTAAATTGAAAGTAGCACTTTGCCTAATGGCCCAAATACTAATAGCTTGCATCACTTTATTCTGTGTTAAATTGTTTTAGTCAATGCCTAGAATAATCTGTAAAGCCATACACTGATTTCCTCTATAGTTGTTGAATACATCACCTTGCTGAGTTTCGTTGTGTCCGTGCCCAAATTTCTGATCGGGGAACTCACCCCTCATTCACTTTTGAATACTCATACCTTATTCCTAACTTACTCTAAGCAGCCACAGATGAATACGGACACCTTGTTACACTGTCCTCTGGACCCTCAGCTGAGCCCTTCAAAGACCCGGCAAGAATGTGTCATGTGAGAGCTTAGAGGCTATACCTCCCAGGACTAGTGGTCATGCCCTTTCACATTACTTTTCCCATTTATTCTGTTCCCCACATCTCTTTCCCCATGTATTTTCTCCATTTCAAAACAAAAACGCAGATGGAGTATCAGAATTGATAGACATTTTGTAAGTTTATTTGACTGTGTTGCTATTTTCAAGTCTGTCTGTCTGAAGTCAGTTCCTGGACTCCTCGGTTCTTGATTCCTGATATGTTTGCAGATGACGTGTATCTTTTTTGCTTGGAATGCCCAGATCCTAGAAACATCTGTCGTACACATTGTGGAACTACTGTTTTTAATCAGGAACATGTATGACTTATCAGTCTTCTTTACCCTGAGTCTTTTGAGTATGTGATGACCTATTTTCTCCTTCTCTAAACATGAATGGGATCAGGTAACCCAGAGGGCCTTCTCCACACACACATTATCCAACAGATAGAGCTGGTCATTGGCCTGACCTTTCCTTACAGCTTGAGTTGGCAGGTAGAACAACTCTGGGATTTTGGTGAGAGTCCAGAGTTCTTGCATAGGACACAGGCAGACACAGACTGGGGTCCTTCCAGGGCGGGCCCCAGTGCTTTGGTGTGTGCCTGGCTTCTCTAGCAACTGAGATAGCTCTGAGAACTCTGACACGGAGATGTGGGTTAACTCTGAATCAGAGTGGGTGGCAAGGACACTACCGGAATCAGCTAGGTGTTCATTTAGCGCCCAGGCAAAATGCTCCTTGAAGACCCGCTTCTGAGGACCTACCCTGTGGGCCTTTTTTCATTTCCTCTTTGCCACAGTTGAGCCATCCTGACCTTACCCCATAATAGCGAGTGGGTCATCATCATACTCTTTCCATTTATCGCTTCTTCACGTCACTCCTGACCTCTGAAAATAAATTTAGGAAAGGAAGAGAAACGAGAAAGCGACACTAATGTGGTCATAGTATCTCAGTAAGAAGGGGTGAAATCGGTTTCCTTAGGAGTGTGTACTGCCTGTTTTCATCCATCCTCTTGGCTTCTTTCTCTCTGCCTTTTCCACCACAGTCCTTCAGTGAATTTAGTTTTAATAGTTCCCCCAGTCCCTTTCCATCCTAATAATGTGTCTTAATCAACTTGAAAGTCCTTCATACTTACTGGTGTTAGTTTTGTCCCTAACTATTCATCCTTAACGAGTACCAGCAAATCACCTGAGAGGTCGGGTTGGCAGGGTTTGGAGATAAGGCGAGAGAATAGTGTGTGTGAAATCCCAGTGAAAAATTAGAGGACATCTAGAACTGTGCCATGTTTAAATAGCTGTTCATATCAGTAAAGGAGTATTTATACTTTAAATTCAAGTTGTTAAAAATTGAGGCATTCCAGATGAGGCCAGGTATTAAGCTGTCAACATTTAAATTTACCAATGACTTGAAGATGCCACATTGTACAGGAAGAAGGAAAGCAAACTTTCAACCACTTCTTGGTATTTCTGTACGATTGGGACTGTTCTCAAAGTGGGCATTGCTGGGTTCTGTGCATGAGGTAGGAGAGGGCAAGAGGGCAATTTCTAACTTAAATTTTTTAGCTTGTCCTATGGAACTTCTTAACTTTCTATAACTGTAGCTTAATCCTTACAGAGTTCTAGTAACTGAATTTGTGGCTGCTTCAGCCAATGGCATGAGTTGGATTGGCTGCTTTAGATAAGTGAAGCTCTTTGGAATTTTTTTTTTTAATTAGATAAGAACCATATATAACACTAATAGTCATACAACCAGGGAACTAGGAATTTATCTTTTTTTCCCTTTGCCTCTACTAAGTGTCTTTAAATGAGAGGTATTGCTGATCTGTAGCTACATGCAGTTTTTATTGGCATTTACCTGCTTTTAAAGCTTTATTAAAGTATAAAACAGCTTTGTATACAGATTTGGACAATTTAAAAAATATATTTTTACCTTCAGGTGTATAAAATTTCTTCACTGTAGCAAACCCTTTATATAAGTAGGATAGTAATTCTTGTTTTGCTTTAAAAGTGTTTTCTCTACATTATGTTCCAAATAAAGTAAAATTGTAATACTTTGAAAATACTTCATTATTGGAAATGCTATGTAGGTTGATTTTCAAAAAGTAGTTTAGTTTGTCCTGAGAGAATGTGGTAACTTAAGCTAGGTTAATAAAACAGTGACAAGTAAAAGCTCAATAGCCCCATAATGAAGAAACAAGAGTAATTTTAATGATATCTGGGTGAAAGTGAAACTTTTCTTTAAAACTTAAGGTTCTTGAGATGATTTTCTTAAATATTTTCTACTTTCTTAAATAGAAATTTTAAAAAAAGGGTTTGCTGAGCCCAAATAAACATTAGCCTTATCTAACTTTAAATTTATGGTATCAATAAATGAAAATTTCCTGTAACTCAAGGCATTTATCAACACATTTGATTTCTGAACATTTAAATTACAGGAGAATTTCAAGTAGTGTAATTGGCTTCACCTTTGCATTTGCATTTTCCAGTACCCTCATTAAGGACAGCTTTATAAGGGGAAGGGAAGTTTGTTCTCAGTGATGTGTTCCATTTTTGGTGATTATGCTCCCTTCATTAGAGAATCCGAGCCTTACTTATTTCAAATGGTAGAAATCTTTTCCATACACATTACTTTGATGTTCACTTAGAAAAACTTTCCTGGTAGTGACTTTTATTACTAAGTATTTTGTCATTTGAATCATCGATTATTTGTATTTTCTAACTTGAATTACTTATTGAATTACTGAATTAAAATAATTAATTTGAAGCTACTGCTATTGTAGGAGATATATGCTTATAGTTAATCTCCTCTTTGAGTCCTTCAGGCCTTTTGAATTAGCTTAGTTTATTAATTCCTCACATATAATAAATGTTACAATACGACCCTAAAACTTGAGTATCAGTATAATTCAGAGCTAGCTGTACTTGCTCAGTTTTAAACAGTTGAGATGCAGTACCAGCAGCTAGTCCTCCAATGCCCATCACTTGGACGAGATGTTCAGAAAGCGTGAGGAGGTGGTGACAGGCATCATTAGAGCAGTAGGCCATCCAGCAGCGCCCCCCCCCCCCGCCACGTTCTCTTTCATGCTAGCAGTGGCATTAAAGAATATTTTACAGATGGACAGATTTTCCTACCATGCTGATTATCTCAAAGATTACAACTGTGCCAGGCACTCTCTCTCCAGTATGGTTAGTAATAATACTATTATATCAGTTAGATGCTGGGACTTCAGTTAGGTCTCCAGTTCACACAGTAACATGTATCCTTTCTGTAGCAACAGCAGTGTTTTTAGAAATTGGTCCCCAAGAGTCAGTTATTGATGATAACTACTGAGGTTTATTATAAATTTAGAAAACCATATAACTAGTTTAGGGAAACAAAAAATGAACTAGAAAGGAGGGCATCTTCTAAAATAGTGTTTTATAAGTGTGTGTGTTAGTACACTTGTAAATAAGGAAAAATAGTAAAAATAGAAAAAAAATTTTTAATCTATTAATAGTGAGAATTCTTTAGTAGGTAGAAATCTTCTGCAACCAGAGGATCATTTGCTTTTTTCTTCCCTGTTTGTCTCTAATTACCAGTTCTTTGTCTTTTAAGTTTAGATACATAGGATTATTAAGTCTTTTAAAAATAATAGCGTTCCCAAATTATTATTTTCACAGCTACACTTTTAAAGTTATATTTTTTAAAACAGAAGTTAATGTAACTTAAATGTTTACAAAAATTTCAGTGTCATGTTTTGAACAAATACAAATTACATCTCTGGGCTAATTTGACTTTTTAAAACTATCCCTTTTGAGCAGACATTATGCCGATGTTGATTTAAAAGCAAAATTATTAATCTCCAAACTATGAAAGTACAGAAATGGGAGGGGGGGATTTTCTTAATTTTAAAAGTACTAGTCTTACTTGTTTTTATTTTTCATTCTTCTTCTTATTTTTTTCTTATTTATCTGGGCAGGATATTCAGTGTGAAAGTTTGGAATAAATCAGTCTGTACAAGATGGATGCCAGCTAGTAAATTTTATTTGGTATGAAGTACTGTAGCTAGCAGGCTGTAAATTTTAAGTTGCAAAATTTAGTTTGTTTGTATTTGGAATATATGGAATTCCTCATTTAGTGTGGGAAAAATGAAAATGAAAGAACCTACTTCTATTCCTTATACACCTGCTTATTATCGTGTCACATGGAATACATCTTTTGTATCTCTCTGTGCCTCTGGCTTCTCTTCTGTAAAATGGGTTCAAGAGTTTAATTGACTGCCTTCACCCTTTCAAGAACATTGAGGACAGATACCTTGAAGTCTTTGGAAGACAAAATGCCACCTTGTATATTTTTTGATACTAACTTGCCTTGTAAGTATGTGCTATGTATTGTACACAGTGGCGCGGTGTGACATTGTGAACATTGAGAACAGAGCTGTTTGCATGCCTTGTCATTAAACTGTAACTTCATTATTAATATTTTACACTGTCTGAATTTGATTCTTTCCTGTCTGTAGTGCAGTGGGAGCTGTCGCTCTGAACATCTCCATGTTCTGTACAGTTCCTGGGTGGGTGGCAGGGCTGGGGACCCTTATCTTTTGTGGGAGTCTTTTAGAATTGTGCAGAGTCGTCGTTGTACAGGTGGGTTGGGGATATACCCCAGGTCTGCAGTGTACAGGGGAGGACCTCATCATCTGAGGAGTAGACAAACAGCCCTCTGTCTCCTCGTTTTTAGATTTTCCTCCACAGGTTTATGCTGCCCTGCATTCTGACTCACGAGTTGGAGAGTCAGGTAGAACTTTTTGTTTTTAACATACAGAAAGTGTGGTGAAGGGGGAAGGTACCAGTACAGGGTTTGGGAGACATGGATCGTAGTCTGTGTGCTGCCCCTACGCTAGTTCTCACTTTTACCTGTTCTGGGCTATTTTCCATCTCTAAAGAAGGAGGATGCTAAGCCGTAAGGATGCCAGGGAGTGAAGAGGGCTGTTCGCGTTGAATGCCCAGATTCCATACAATTCTGAAATGGTGATTTAAAAGTATGTATGAAACTACTGATAATTATTCAATGTAAACTGTTTAGAGGATGGCTTGTTAAGATTTTCTTTATATTTGCCTGCAGGGCATTCCTTCCATCACCATCAGTGAATGCTTGTGGTTAAAAAGCCCTGTGTCCCTTAAAGAGTTCCTAAGTGCTATTTTGTCAAAAAAATTTTTTTCTAAGTGCTATTTTATTTTTCTGTGATAAAATTATTCTTGTAAAGTATAAGGAAGACGATAATTTTTATGTCTGGTTAGTATTTGTGAAGTCTGCTCAGAATTTTTAGTCTTGTGGTAGTGGTTTTTCTTTGGTTTCTGAAGTTGTTTTATGTTTTTGTGACATTTTTTGTCATTTTTTTTCCAGAGAATTCGGTCAACAGTGGATGAAAAAGAGCAAAAACAACTTCTCATGGATTTGGACGTAGTGATGCGAAGTAGTGATTGCCCGTACATTGTTCAGTTTTACGGTGCACTCTTCAGAGAGGTAGGAATAAACCTAAGCTGGGGTCTTAGCTGACAAGTGGGCGTCTACTTGGAATAAGTAAGAGGATGGCAGGATTTGATTCTAATCTTCAGTTTAATGCTGTACATTAGTAATACATTGATTTCTCAACATTTTAGTATATCGCCATGATAATTTACACATTAATTTCTACCATTCATGTTCCTTTGGTTAAGGGGTGAATTTTGTACTTTAATTATATTAGTTAATTAAGTATTTTATGGCTGTCATTTGTGGATTCCATATTTCCTTCTTCATATGTAAATATTTTCTGTTTTTTAAGAACCTGACAAATCATCTGGCTTCTAAATATGTTACTGTATTTAGATCTATCTCTTTTGTCCTTGAGCTCCCTCGGTCCTCCCCAACCCCTTTTTTAAACTTTCATTCATTTCTGTCATCCAGTGTATCTGCATTTAGCATAAGCATTTATTTGTGTCCACCCACAATCCTCAATAAAATTCATCAGACATGGAAATTAACAGCTGCAGTAGAATTTCTTTTATCTAATTCTGCTATCCAGATTTTTATGTAGAAGCTAGAACTTTAGTTTCTTGGTGTCAGGATCATGTATCTCTTTTGGTCTCTGACTCGCCTGTATCCTGCTACAGGTTATCACTTCTGCCTGCAGCTGTCAGTGCACTTGCTCATTTCCAGTCACACCACTCCCTAAAGCAGGGAAGTGAGTTAGGGTCAGGAAGTAAAGGTGGAGCTGTCAGTGAATCAGATACTTTATGGTGTCCTGGACAGTTATCACACACTTGTGATATGTAGTTAGGTGAATGGGAATTGAACTGAACTCTTAAGCATTTTAAATACTCTTAAAAAAATATCCATTATCATTTTGAAAATGTTAGGATGAGCTGGTACTGGTGGGTTTGTTATGAACTGGTGAGGAAAAACTGCATCCCACCCTGCCCTTCTTTTTGGGACTGGATCACAGAGGGTGTCCTTTTGGGGGTTTTGTTACCGTTATTGACTTAAAAAACACTATGTTGTAAGACAGGACTGAATGTTACACTGAATAGAAAGATATGAAATCCTATCATTGGAGAAGACCTTAGAGGTTCGTCAGTCAATTCTTCACCCAATCCTGAAATATTTATTTATTTTTCTGTGCCCTTAATAGATAACACTATTAACCAGAAGTATTCTCCTTCATGATAGAGCCCATCCCTTTGTTGAATCACTAATTAATCACTATTAGTTTTAGACTCACATAGCTTCTTTCTCCTCCTGTCCTTGTACTTTTTTGACTTGAGTGTTCATTTTTATGACCAGATCTGTTGAATTTGTTAACTTTCTTCCCCATGTCACATAGTATTACATCACATCAGCGCACACAGTCATGTATTCAGGCAGGTAACTGTATCCTGCACCGAAGTATTATATACTGTTATTCTGTCTGTAAGATCATGAATCTGGAACTTTCTTCATGTTGCACAGGAATCTTGCCATTTCCTCCTCCCTTCTTCCCCCAAACCATGAATTTCTTCTTCATAATCATAAATCCCCTGGCCACACTACTCTTCACATCTCATGAAGAGCAGTAGTTATCTGGAATGGACTAGATTTTCTCTCCTAACTGGATGCCACAGTCAGCTTTTCCATGCTGTGCTCACTGTCTCTGTAGACTCTCATGGGCTCTATCCCAGCCCTAATTCACCTCCATAGTGCTCAAGTATGCCAGTTTATTTCTCATGTTCGTTTACTTGATAATTCATTTGAGCAACATTTAAATATGTAGCTCCAGGCTAGATAGTGTGAAGTCTGATTTTATGAAAAGAAAGCAGAGTGATATCCATGATTGGTCTGATTCAGTCAACCAACAATCACGGAGCCATGAGATGTTATTTTTCTTCTTCTTGGCACCAACAATGTAGAGGTTAATCTTGCCATTGGGTAATATTGAGCCTCTGAAAGTTCCATAACTTTATTTGGAGCAGTGAATAAATAACATTTAATACTGAAGTTGGTAACTCATTTATTGCTGTTGTCTCCAACCATGTGTATATTTCTTTCTAGGATGAAACTAAATGAGGATAAGAAGTCCAAAATACAACTTGGATTTTATTTAGATAATTTATTAAGACATCTAATTGCACAGGTTTCTAAATTCGTTTTCAGACTTGGTAGACAGGGAAAAAAGAGCTTGACAGTACTGAATAATGAAAGTGACTTTTAGCCTGTAGCTTACATAAAGGCCAGACCTACTATTTATGTTATCAATACTGAGACTTAGAAGCACTTTTTTTTTGTTTGTTTTTGTTTTTTTGTTTGTTTTTGTTTTGTTTTTGCGGTACGCGGGCCTCTCACTGTTGTGGCCTCCCGTTGCGGAGCACAGACTCTGGACGTGCAGGTTCAGTGGCCATGGCTCACGGGCCCAGCCACTCCACAGCATGTGGGATCTTCCCGGACCAGGGCACGAACCCGTGTCCCCTGCATCAGCAGGCGGACTCTCAACCACTGCGCCACCAGGGAAGCCCTAGAAGCACTTTTAAAATGTCTTTTAATATATACATTTTCAGAATTTAATAGCAAGGAATCCCTTGTTTAAGATATCTTTTGAGGTTGGGGAAATTCCAGTGTAGGAAATACTGTTCTGAGTAATCTGTGACTATAGGAGTTCATCAGGTTATGTAAAAGGCAATGATAGGGCTTCCCTGGTGGCGCAGTGGTTGAGAGTCCGCCTGCCGATGCAGGGGACACGGGTTCGTGCCCCGGTCCGGGAAGATCCCACATGCCGCGGAGCGGTTGGGCCCGTGAGCCACGGCCGCTGAGCCTGCGCGTCCGGAGCCTGTGCTCCGCAGTGGGAGAGGCCACAGCAGTGAGAGGCCCGCGTACCACAAGAAACAAAAAAAGGCAGTGATATTAGCCAAATTTAGTCACCTCCTCCCTTTCTACCCCTACTTCTGCTTATGTTGTCCTTTCCCCTTCCTTCCCCGCCCCGGCAAGTTTTAAGTACAGCTTTATGGAGGTAAAATTGGCAATCCGCTGCACATATTTACAGTATACAATTTGATACGTTGGAACAAATGTACACACGTGTGGGATTATCACCATAATCAAGGTCATGAACATACCCACCTCTCACGAGTTTCCTTGTGTCCCGTAGGTTATACACACTTCCTCTCTGCTGTCACCATCCTCAGGCAACTGCAGAGCTGCTTTCTGCCACCATAGATGAGTTTGCATTTTCTAGAATTTTATGTAAATGGAATCATACAGCATGTACCCCCTTCTTTGTTGTTGTTGTTGTGTTTTACTCAGCATAATTATTTTGCAGTTTAGTTTCTTTCAAAGAGTTCTCTTCAGGTTATCTGTTTTTCCCTGAGTGATACTTGGTAGTTTGATTTTATTTTCAGAAATTTGTGCCTTTTATCTAAACTGTCAAATTAATTGGTATAAAGTTATTCATCATAGCCCTATATTATCATCATAATATCTGTAGAATCTACAGTGATGTTACCTCCCTCTCTCTCTCATTCCTGATGTAATTTGTATCTTCTCTATTTTTTCCTGATTAGTCTGGCTAGGCTAATTTGTTAGATGTATTCCTAGGTGCTTTTTTCTTTCTACTGTGAGTGGTGTCTTTTTAAACATTTTATTTTCTAAGTTGTTCCTGTTGGTATAAAAGTTATGTTATTGGTTTTATCTGGATGTTGTCTCTGAAACCCTTATCTTGATCTTAGTAGTTCAGTTTCGTTATCCTCCACCTTCCTTTTCAGTAAATCCATATTCAGTAATTTTTATTTTTGTATTTCAGTTGTGTGGTTGTCCTGTCTTTTGTTTGAACATGAAAGTAATGTTGCTGTCACTGCTTTTGAGGCAGCTCAAACCATTCCTTTTGTTTTTTTTTTTTTTTTTTTTTAAACGCTGTTGTCTATTCTCAGTTATGGCCAAAAGGAACTGCCAGAAGAAATACATTTACATTAGGTTATGTGCCTTAGAAACTACAAAGATTTCCCGCCCTGGGGCTAATTGCTCCTTTGTGCCTGCCCTTCTCACCTCAGTTTACTTCTCCCCTTTATCTCCCTTGTTCCCTTGTCTTTCCTTCTCTTTTGGTTGCTTTCCTATTTTTCCATCCTTTCCCCTTCTCCCCTCATTTTCTTAATTCTACTTGTTAGCAGCTGCCAGGCTCTTTACTTTGTGCTTTACATATGTTAACTCATTTGATCTTTATCATAGTCCATTGAAGATTGTGGGGCGATCCCATTTCATAGTTAGGAGTTGACGGGGCCCAAGCTTATATAAGTGGAAAGTGGGAGAGCCTGGATGAGTAAGTCAGGCCTTCACACTCTAATCAATGATTGTCCCACTTTGCTATATTACTGAAGTTAAGTTCCTTCCACGCTGTTTTTCTAAGTAGGTGAGTTAAATGTGCTATCCTTTTCTCTAATTAAAAAATTCTAGTAAATCTATTGAGATGGTGTCTTTAGATTGAAATAAATTCAAGTGTGTGTTTTGGGTTAATAGTGTTAGTCATTTATGAAGGTTATTCTGCAAGAGCACCCAGAAAAAGAGACCTAAGAAGAAAGATTGGAGTAACTATAAGTGAAATATGCTCTACAAATCAGCCTTCTGTGAAGCCATGGAGCTACAGGCATGTTGCAGCAGGTGCTTCTATTTTAAGAGTGGATCATGCATCTCAGCAGTCATCGCAGCATGTGCTGTCTCTACATATAAGTTAAATGTCCTTGCGTTGGAGGTCTTGATAGGAGAAAGGAGTTACGTAAAGTGGATTCTGTGCATGGCTCTGTTGCTAATTAGCAGTGCTGTTCTGAGCAAGCCATTTTACTTCAACGGGCATAGATCTCTCGTATGATCAATGCAAGCCAGACGTTAGGGGAGGGAGGTTAGTGGTAGAAGATCTCTAAGGATATAGCTGGATCCATACATTAGTAACCATATACAGAATTTTTTAAAGGTAATTTTTGTCATCATCCCGATAGCTCTTTTCACTCTCACAAGATACTTCGTAGTCCTTGTTTATATGTGCACATACTTTTACAGCATTATAAACATGGAATCGGCTTATAGCCTGTGTTTTCTCATGCATACCTCATGAGCTGTATAGTTTTCAAAATAATTTAATTTCAGGTAATCCTTTTAATAATGTACCATTTCATCTTGTGAGATAGTTGAGGTTTTTAGTTTGTTTTTGTTTTTTCTTTTTGTAATTTACGAGCTATTTGTTTAAGTTAGATTCCCAGTCATGGGATGACTCTATCAAAGGGTATAGGCACTTTTATTTCTCTTGTTTCATTGTCAAATTGCCTTCAAACTGGTTTAAAACACTCTACAATGCTGCCAATAGTCTTTGAATGATTTGATTTGATTATAGCCAGCATTTGTTCATTTAAGGAATGTTTATTGAGCCCCTGTCATGGTGGACTGTATGTTCTAATAGGGAAGATCAATGAAAACCATAATAAGTAAATTATATATATATATATATATATATATATATATATATATATTTTTTTTTTTTTTGCGGTATGCGGGCCTCTCACTGCTGTGGCCTCTCCCGTTGCGGAGCACAGGCTCCGGACGTGCAGGCTCAGCGGCCATGGCACACGGGCCCAGCCGCTCCGCGGCATGTGGGATCCTCCCGGACCGGGGCACGATCCCGTGTCCCCTGCATCAGCAGGCGGACTCTCAACCACTGCGCCACCAGGGAAGCCCCAGTAAATTATATTTTATATTAGAAGATGATAAAGGCTCTACAGAGTAGAGCAGTTAAGGGGATGCTGAGAGGGGGATGACTTGCATTTTGAATTGGGCATTTTCAATGTCGGCCACTGAGAAGGTGGCATTTAAGCAAGGACTTTAGGCATTGAGTTTGCTTTATGTATTTTTTTTTCTTTTTTACTAATTTAAGAAGTTGATATAGTTTCTCAAGACTCCTGTAATCTATTTCCTTTGTTAGTGAGAATGAACAGTTTCCCACATATTTTCTGTTTTTCTATTTAATCATGGCAGAGTTTGAAATTTTTTATAAAAGTCGAAAGGTTTTCTATGTAGGACTATGCCCATCCTTACAATTAAGAGTGGGGAAAATTGGGCAACTAAGTTTGTGTTTGAACATGAGGAGAATACTCTGTCCAGCACTTTGATAAGGAACAAAAATTTTTAAAAAAAAAGAGAAAGAAGAAGAAGAAGATTGCTTCTTCTCTCATTGTATTTCTATTTTAAGTAAAGGGAAGGTGGTACTTAATGTTAAGATGTATAAGAATAACCGATATTTGTTTTTTTATAGGGTGACTGTTGGATCTGTATGGAACTCATGTCTACCTCGTTTGATAAGTTTTACAAATATGTATATAGTGTATTAGATGATGTTATTCCAGAAGAAATTTTAGGCAAAATCACTTTAGCAGTAAGTACTTGGTTTTCACTTTGTTCCTTGTATACATTCTTACATAAAGATGCTACTGGAGTTTTGAATGCACACATCTGAATGCCCTTCACAGAATGTTACTGACCTTCCTGGAAAATCACTATAGTAGGAAAAGAGACAAAAATCACTTCTGTGGGGTAATTAACACAACAAGTAGTAAGAACAATTTTCAAAATACTACAGACACTTTTCATTATTGAAAAGTACATATTGAAATCATACATTTCAGTAATAAATACTACAGTATTCTTTCCATTAAAATCAGAGTGGACCATAATAGATTGTGCTGTAAATAAGGCTAGAAAAAGCAATTTTCTGTTCCTCTTTCCCTTGTTACTTTAACTGTATTTAAATAGGTTATATTATCACAGTTCCGCTTAAATTAATCAGAATTGCAGCAGTCTCCTTGAAATCCCTTAATTGAAACTCTTTAGACAAAGTATATTTCCTGTGGTTTAAGATTTGGGCTATTCTGTCTAAACTACTTAAATTGTTGACTAGCAATTTCAGTAACCAGCATTACTACTAATTTGGTCAAATCATTTTTACCATAGTACCAAAAAAGAAAAGAGGCACTGTTTTGCTTACGTGTTTATAGTTTTGAAAATGAATTAATGATCATTTTCTTTCTTGTTCTTTTAGCTAACAAAGGTCATTCACAGTTTTTTCACAGAAAGAAAAACAAATTTTTTTGATAGAGTAAAGTTAGTAAGTTTCTTAGAAACCCCTGAGAATCTGAACTAATGACATGACCTGGGTTAGTGGATGTGTAAACTAAATTTTATAGGAAGTTGTAAGATAGATATTCTGGTTGCATGAATTTCCTCTTTCTTCCCTGCATCCTCCACATCCAATATAGTCTGTCTGTTAATTGTCAGTTTATCCTGTTTAATCATTAAGGGTCAATGTTAAAATATGTAGACAGTTTCTGAACTGTATTTTAGTTGTAAGAGATGTGTGTATAACTGGGATTTAAAAAGTCAGGTTAAACTCTAGTCATAATCTTAAGATTAATAGGTCTCATGTTAATATTTTAAATTATTTACCTGAATTAATGCTTAATTTAAATGTTTTATGAGCTGTTAAGATACATACCCTTTCATATAATTTTATAAAGAAGCTGTCTAGTATAAACAAGTTTTACTAGAAACTTCTTCATTATTCAGACAGGTGTATGAAATTTTATGTTGATCACTTTAGTCATCTCTCTTCGGTATACCAAATCTAGCTTTATCTTAGAACTTTTTACTATTCATAATAATTACAATGGAACAATAGTAGAATAATGATAATAGCCCATGGTTATTGAGTGTTTATTTGTGTCAGGCCAAGATCTCATGACATTTTATGTTCATAGCAACTCTCAATGGTAAATAGTGTAACCCCCTTTTTATTTATAGATGACAAATCTAAAGCATGAAGAGGTTAAGCAATTAATTTGCTTTGAAATTCATACATTTGTAAGTGTAAATGATTTAAGCCCAGGCAGTCTGGTCCTAGAATCCAGCTGTTAACCACTGCACGACAGGATGATCATGAAGTTGGAAAACATAGATAAAATTATTTTAGCCTATATTGCAATATATGTAATGTACACTAATAAATCATTTATTGTATATTTGCCTGTGTTTCTAGACTTGGTGATCATCCTTTATATTAAGCGTAACATTTAAAATTAGTTTGTGTTAAATCCGTTCTTGCTAATTAATAACCCCATGAACAAGCCTGGCTGCTTGAAACATTGCGAGTTTGTGTTCTGCACCCAGCAGCTTGATGGCAGCGGAGACTTGACTTTTCTAATTGTAGGCCTGTGCTTCACATCTCTTTTAGTTTGAGGTTGTAGAAATTTTAATTCAAGTCTCTGTTTCCTCTATTCCTGGAGAAATCTTTGATTTCCTGATCATGAACAGTGATCAAACAACAGGATAAATTCTGGCTCTGCAAAAATTACTTTGCAGACTCCACACCCAGTGAGGGGGAATGATTGTGAGAAACTGAGAATTTGGAAAAACTTATTAAATTAGGGGCTTCCCTGGTGGCGCAGTGGTTGAGAGTCCGCCTGCCGATGCAGGGGACACGGGTTCATGCCCTGGTCCAGGAAGATCCCACATGCCGCGGAGTGGCTGGGCCCGTGAGCCATGGCCGCAGAGCCTGCACGTCCGGAGCCTGTGCTCCGGGAATGGGAGAGGCCACAACAGTGAGAGGCCCGTGTACCGCAAAAAAAAAAAAAAAAAAAAAAAACTTATTAAATTAGGGTTGATAATGGAACCAGACTGTTGGACCTTTTTGTACTAAATATATCTGTTCCTAAAAAGTTCGATGGTATGAGAAAGATTATACAACTTTTTAATGACTTATTAAAAAAATTGTAAGTTACCCATTTGTTTTTTTAGCTGTCAGGGAAGGGTGTGTAAAGGCAACTATGATTTCAGATCTAAAATAATAATTTAGCATCTTCAGCTAACATAAAAAATGGACAGAATATTGAAATATTAAGCCCAAAAGAATGCAGAGAGCTACCCGAGCTGTTACTTTACGGTAAGCTATTGTGCTGTTTGATTAGAAGGAAATTGATTGTTTATCCCATCCGTCTCTGCTTTTTCCTCCCTAGACTGTGAAAGCACTAAACCACTTAAAAGAAAACTTGAAAATCATTCACAGAGGTGGGTATGAATTGTTTTTTTTTAGACTAGAAATTAACGTTTTTCCTTAATAGGAAAAAAAATTAACAGTTACAGTGCATTGTATAACTTTTCCTAAAATACTTGTATTTTTAGCAAAACATACTATATGTACCCTAAAACTTTATTATTAACTTAGGATTTTTTTCCCTTTGGGATTCTATAAATTTCAGTCTAACTTATTAGAATGTTGGGGCTTAGTGGAAAAATAATTATTCATTTGCCTGATAGATAATTAATGTTTCTCTGTCTATACAAATAAGGCAGGAAGGTGAACCTGTGGACCGTCAAAGAAGGATCTGCAGGATAGCACCCTCGATCATTTTAAAGGCACGCTACTGTCCCTATCAAGTGTTTCTTCTTTACTTGGGAGGATATTTTTGTAAATTGAGAAAGATTCTTTAATTAGTATTTTACATTGAAATTCCTCTAAAGCATTTGTATTTGTGAAAACAGTGATCTTGGTCTTATTTAGACACAGGTCCAAATTCAAACATTTGGTGTCTGTCTTTTGGGAGCAGTGGGATTCCTGAATTTAATTCAGCAAATAGTTTAAGTAGTTGCTCTGTCTTATTACTATGCCAGACTCGGGGTAGTGAGGCAGTGGCTTTGAAGAGGCACAGTTCTGTACCCTCAGTAAATCTGTAGTGGACAAACCCAAGGTGATACATGCCAGTGTGTGATTCAGCCTGACAACACAGGACAGAAAGGAAACAGTCGTATTCAGAGATGCAAAAAACCTTGAATTCTAAGGTTAAAGGGCTCTAAGGTTGTGATTAAAGAAATTAGTAATTAGGGCATTGATTTAAGTAATTTTTATTTGAGGTTGACCCTGGACCACAGCAATTAGTTAACCTTGAACATCAGAATATTTCATTTAATTTTGCCTGGCTTAATGCTTGTTAAAAATAATATTGGCTAGGCTTCTTATTTTCTCTTTTGGCCTAAAATCATGTAGGATTAGGTCCCTAAACAAAATTATTTTGTTCCTCTTGTACTTCATATTGTTCTTGTTTTGGATTTTTTCCCTCCCTTTTTTTTGGCTATATTTGGTAATTATGGGAGTATTACCTTAGAGCATCTGACAATTACCTTAGGGATTCTCACCAATCACAGTAAAGCACTAAGACATTGCCCAAGGTTAAATAAAAGGGAAAGGCCTCAAAAATAACTTTGCTTTTCCTGTGACTAAGTAAAATGATGAATTTATAGCAGTCTTTTTTACCAGCTAGGATCAGTTAGCTTTTTTTTTTTTTTTTTTGCTGTAATTAGAGTGCTTTTGATTACAAGTAAGAGAAAATCCTGTTAACTGGCTTAAACTTCAAGGGAACTCATTATCTGTCGTAGTAAGTCCAAAGATAGGGTGGCTCCAACACGATGTGATTAGGGCTCAGGCTCCCTTCTTCTGGCTCTGCTCTCCTTAACGTGTTGGCTCCATCCTCAGGGTAGTAACAGCTAAAGCAGGTCCTGTGTCACGCCTAGCATAACAGCCTCTTGAAGAAGAAGCTGTCTCTTCTGTGTGGCTGTCTTAGCAGCAGGGAGCTCTTCCTTACTTGTCTCTCACATTTTCTCTTGTCTCCTTTATGCCCTTACCTAAACTAGTCCCTGGCAAGGAGCACGAGGCTACCCTGATAAGCTTAGACCAATCAGGACCCCGTGTTTGGAGGTGCGGATAGATGTACACAGAGGAGGATGGATCTCAGTAAAATGAAAGTTCCATTAGAAAGGATGGTGGCATGGTTAGGGGTGGGTGTTTGATAGGCAGTCAGCCGTGTCAGTGACGGTAAGCGTTCTTTTCTGGATTTTTTTGTAGGTCCCCTTCTGAGTTACAGGCAGATATTTTTGTATCCTGTATTTATTTCTGTCCTTTTTATTCATGGAGCCATGACAGGGACAATGAAATGCCTCGAAGGATTGAGATAGGGACAGAGAATTAGTGAGCAAGGTGGGGAGAATTGTCCAGCTAGCTGACTTGTACACACTGGCAGTGAGTGAGTTGATGGTGAGTGAGGAGGAGGTGATAACCTAGGGGCCAAGGTGACGAGACTGTATAAAACCTGGAGAACTGAATGGAAGGGATTCAGCTTTCTCAGGTGTGCGGGAAAGCACACACACTCTGAGAATGGTAAAAATGAATCTGGTTTCTCCAGGATGACTCTTAGAGAAGGTTGGTTGGGAGAGACTTGATGAAGCCATCTAAGATCAGAAAAATCTCTCAAGGAGAAATAATTATTAAGTGGATGCATTTACTGAGCACTAACAATGTTCAGTTTCTGTAATAGGTGTTTTCATTTCCACAATCCTATAAGTTGGGAATTATTACTTATATTTTGTAGATGAGGGAATTGTGGTTGCTAAGTGAAAGTTCAGGAACTTGCCCCAGGTCACATTGTGAACATCAGGCCCAGGTCTTGAACCTTTGCTTGTCTGATCCCGAAGCTTGTGGTCTTTTAGATGTACTGGATTGGATACTTTCCGAAGTTAGATAAAGCTCTCCTTTAACTAAATTGTGAGTTTATCATTTGTATACTTTGCATTTAGTTATATAATCTTTGACACGTATTGTAAAGTAGCTTAGTATACTCTTACAGATTAAATTCATCCTACATGTTTTGACTGTTAAGTAATGAATTTGAAACAAGTAAATGAGTATGTCTCTTGATGAAAACGAAGAAAACTTTATAGAATGCCTAAATTTAATATGAGGAGTTTTTTGATAATGAGTTTTTAGCATTCAGAAAAATTTTTTCATCTTCTTAGCTATCTGAATTTTAAGGACTTGATCACTTATGTTTTGTAAGGTTTTTCAGTATTTTTCCTTGAAATACTTCAGAATATAGCTCGTTTGATTACTTGAACGTTGAGTGACATCTGTGTCTTGCAGATATCAAACCTTCCAATATTCTTCTGGATAGAAGTGGAAATATTAAACTCTGCGACTTCGGCATCAGTGGACAGCTTGTGGACTCCATTGCCAAGACAAGAGATGCTGGGTGCAGGCCATACATGGCAGTAAGTGCAAAGGCCAAACCTTCTTGCTTGACAGTCATTGCACAGAGATCCTGTGCCCTTTGGTGCTGTACTACTAAGGAATCTGCTTTGGTCGTGCAGTTTCACCATACTAGAATATTCTCCTCTTCCACGAAGACCAAACTCAGTTCTAGCTCTTCTATGAAACTTGGCGAAATCATCCCAGTGAACTCCTGTTTCATTGTCTTACTGTATTCCTCTTGCCTGGCACTGAGCATTTATGGTCTTTTCTGATTACTATTTTTTCATTATATTCTAGTTAGTTCTCAGAAGGCCTCTCTGTATCTCTAGACCCCCATATGCTGTCTTGACTGTAGGAGGTACTACAGTCAAGTAGTAGACATATTGATTGTATGTTTACAATCAATGTTACAATTGATTGTATGTTTACAATTGTAGTAGACATATTGATAGTGTAAATGGTGCTGTTTCTGGTTAGAGAAGAATGGGAAGCCGAATTCCTCATAGAACTCAGTATGTCTAATAGCATGTTCAGAGGTAAGAGAAACTCACTGACACGTGCAAGGTAGAGGCATTAGTTATTTCTCAACCTGGAGCATCAGGTTGAGACGCTTAATACCTGCTGATGCACAGGAAAGCTACTTATACTGATATGTATATTTTGTAACCAGCCAAAATACTGATCTACCTCTTTTTATTTATTTATTTATTTATTTTTGGCTGTGTTGGGTCTTCCTTGCTGCTCATGGGCTTTCTCTAGTTGCAGCGAGTGGGGGCTGCTCTTCGTTGCAGTGCACAGGCTTATCATTACAGTGGCTTCTCTTGTTGCAGAGCATGGGCTCTAGGCGCACAGGCTTCAGTACTTGTGGCTCGCGGGCTCTAGAGCGCAGGCTCAGTAGTTGTGGCACATGGGCTTCAGTAGTTGTGGCTCGCAGGCTCAGTAGTTGTGGCGCACGGGCTCAGTTGCTCCTCGGCATGTGGGATCTTCCCAGAACCAGGGCTCGAACCCATGTCCACTGCATTGGCAGGCAGATTCTTAACCATTGCACCACCAGGGAAGCCCCTACCTCTTTTTTGAATAGGTTTCAGATGGCACTCAAGGTACCATTCTGCAGGTAATTTTTGCCTTGGCATTCCTCATATTTATTGATCTTTCTCATATCTATCTACCTACCTACCTACCTATCTATAATCATATTATATATATTTTGTTACTTTTCTCATGTTTATTTTTGTTGCTTTGCCTAGAACTGTATCAGTGTTGAATGACAGTATTGATGGTAGGATTCTCATGTTGCTTGACTTGAAAACAAATGTCTTTTTCTGGTTTACTAAGTGTATGTGTATATATCTGTGTGTGAGAATGTGTGTGTGAGAGAGAGGATAAGAATGAATCAGAAATGGCTATTAAATTTTATTAAATGCTTTTTGGCATCATTCAGTGTCTGATAAAATGTTTCTGTGCAGCTGTTGATATGACACATCATAGTAACATATACTTCCTGTGGTTGAACCGTTCTGGCATTCCAGAAATAATCCCTACATGGTTCATAGTTTATATGTTTAATATATTTTTACATGTGCTATGTTAATATTTATGATTGCTACATAAAAATGTTTGAGATTGGTTTATAGTGTACCTTGTAAAGGTTTTGGATGGGTTATGCAAGTTTTAAAAATCAAATTGGGAAAATTTTCATCTTTATTTTATTCATACAGTAAAAAAGTATTGATCACCTAGTGATCAAAAATATAACTTTGGCCTCCTTGAGCTCAGAAAATTTTCCCCAGAGCTCAGAACAGTTGTGATAGTATAGTTTTCTGTTCTTTGAGGTTGAAATCCATCTTGGCCAGGAGTCTTTGGGGAAAGATACATAATTCTTTTTTTTTTTTTCTAACATTTTTTTTTTATGTGGACCATTTTTAAGTCTTTATTCAATTTATTACAATATTGCTTCTGTTTTATGTTCTGGGTGTTTGACCGTGAGGCATGTGGGATCTTAGCTCCCTGACCAGGGATCGAACCCGCACCACCCCCCCTGCATTGGAAGGTGAAGTCTTAACTACTGGACCGCCAGGGAAGTCCCCATAATTCTTTGAAAACTGTGAAATTTTACTGTTTCCTTAGCATCACACATATGCGTGGGTGGGTGTGCGTGTGCATGTGTATACATATACATACTTTCCTTTTCTTAGTTGTTTTAAATGTTGGGTGTAAGAGCTGTTTACTGCAGTATTTTAAGTACCAAGTATGTGGTAGTTTTAAAATCTGTCCAATCTCTTTAATACACCTCCCTTCAAAAGGCGGTGGCTAAGTACAGCCCTGAGTGTGGACTGAACTTCGTCACTCACTTCTCATGAATAGCATGTAGCAGAAATGACAGTGCATCCCTCTGAGAGTCGGTCATAAAGGGGCATGTGGCTTCTTTCTTGTTTTCTTTCTTGGGTTGCTCACTCTGGGGGAGGCCAGCTGCCATGTTGTGCAGACACTCAGGCAGCTTTACAGAGAGACTCATGTGGTGAGGAACAGAGGCTTCCTGCGGTACTGTGTGAGTGAGCTTGGTGACGAGACCTCCTGCCCCAGGGAGGCTGACAGCCCTGGCTGACATCTCAGTTGAAGTCTCATGAGAGACCCTGAGTCATAACCACCAACAAAAATGCTCCCTGAAGCCTGACTCACAGAAACCTGAAATAATAAATGTCTGTTGGTGTCAGCTGTTAAGTTTTGCGGTGCTTTGCTACACAAATAGCTAACCAGTACAAAGTGATTCATGTTAATCTTTTTACTTATTACTTGCTTTCAAAGCATTTTAGTCGGTTTCTGCCTTTCGGGACATATTAAAATTCTTCTTTTAGCATGATAAATGGTCAATTAAAAAATGAAATATTGGAAAAGGTCTGTTCTGTATTATAATTATATTCAGCACTTTTTTTTTAACTGTTTATTTTTCAATATTTTTAGTAAGGGGCTGTGTTGGGTCTTGGTTGCTGCGCGCGGGCTTTCTCTAGCTGCAGTGAGTGGCTCTACTCTTCGTTGTAGTGCGTGGGCCTCTCATTGCTGTGGCTTCTCTTGTTGGAGAGCACGGGTTCCAGGCGTGTGGGCTTCAGTAGTTGCAGCACATGGGCTCGATAGTTGTGGCTTGTGGGCTCTAGAGCGTGGACCCAGTAGTTGTGACGCACTGGCTTACCTGCTCTGCGGCGTGTAGGATCTTCCTGGACCAGGGCTCGAACCCATGTCCCCTGCATTGGCAGGCGGATTCTCAACCACTGCACCACCAGGGAGGTCCCTGTTTAGCACTTTTTTGCCACTTTAATCTAAAAAAATAGAGGAGTTCAGAATTTGAAAACATTGAGATTGTCAATTTCTCCTTATTCCTTGGTTTTTATTTTATATACTTTAATACAAAGTAACTTGAGTTGTGTATTTATTATAAATTATATGTTTTGGATATAAAATTGTTTTATCTACTATGTTTTTGCTGTTTTTGTTAACATTATAGACCCTATTCTTTAAGTTGATATTTTCCTCTTGTAGTTAATTTTAAAAAGCTTTTTGTTTTTCAAATCCGTACTTCTGACTTAGATTTAAGATACAGGGTCTTTAATTAGTTTCATGGATCTTAAATCTCTACTCCTCTCAAAGAATACTTTTCGGGCCTCCCTGGTGGCGCAGTGGTTGAGAGTCCGCCTGCCGATGCAGGGGACGCGGGTTCGTGCCCCGATCCCGGAGGATCCCACATGCCGCGGAGCGGCTGGGCCCGCGAGCCATGGCCGCGGGGCCTGTGTGTCCGGAGCCTGTGCTCCGCAACGGGAGAGGCCACAGCAGTGAGAGGCCCACGTACAGCAAAAAAAAAAAAAAAAAAAAAAAAAAGAATACTTTTCAAAATATTAGAAGTACTACATGTACAAATAAAGAACGAACATGTGTCAAAAATATATTTAACTCATTAATGAGAAAACTGGACAGACAGGTTAGTGAAACTGGCTCAAAGAACATTTGCATAATTTTGTATTTATAGTCACTAAAGAAGGAATATTGCAACAGGATGGCTAATCAAAATATAAATTTGCTAATTATCTCCAGGTTAATAAAATAATAACTTTTGGGGTTGTTGGACAGAAATCATTTGCATCCCTACCTGACAAAAATCTGCAGGTTATTGTGTAACTTAAGTGTCTGGGCCCTAATGAAACAAGTACACTTACACAGTACTTGGGCAGGCTTGCTGGTGCTCCACTGTGACACTGAAAGGAAATGGAATCCTTTTTTGGATTTATTTCCCGTTGTTGGATAAGTTTTTCTAACACACACATGCTAGACATTACAGCTGTTTGTGACATAAACATACAGCAGTTTTAGAATGACATTAGCGCTGTAACCACAAATAATAGGTGCCCATTTTAAGCATACAATTTGAATTTTGACAAATGTAATTAGTCATGTAATCACCACATCAGTCAAGATATAAAATACGTCTCATATTTTATAGGATCATTGGTTCTATTTTCTGTCACTGTCGGTTAGCTTTGCTTTTCCTCGAGTTCTTTAGAAATGCCATCCTACAGTCTGTGCTTGTTTGTGTGTGCTTTCTTTTGAAGATGTATCGATGCTGTCCGTGTGTATTTGTCGTTCAGCCTTTTTATTGCAGAGAAGTTGTTATTGTATCAGTAGACCACAATTTATCCATTCTGCTGTGAGTATCTTGTCATTGCTGAGTTTTTTAGTACCTGTTATGTGTATTAGTCGTTCAGTCATTTTATTGTGGAGAAGTTGTGCATTGTATCAGTAGACCACAATTTATTTGTCCATTCCACTGTGAGTATCTTGACGTTGCTGAGTCTTTTAGTACCTGTTATGTTTCTCCATTGATTTAGATCTTCTTGCTGTCTCTCAGTGATGTTTTATAGTTTTCAGTGTGGATCTGTTGAGCACCTTTTGAATTTATTCCTGAGGAATTCATGTTTTTTGATGCTAATATTGTAAATGGGATTTTTAACTTTTCCCCAATATTTTGCTATTATTATAGAGAAATAGAGCTGGTTTGCATATTTTGACATTGTGTCCTATGATCTTGCTGGTTTCACCATTAATTTTAGTAGGGATTTTCTAACTAAACAGTTGTAGAAATCCAAATGTTTGTGAGTAAAAGCCATGCTTTTCCCCCCTTACCTTTTTGTACTGGCTGGGACCTCTAATATAATGCTGAATAGAAGCAGTGCCTTGTTCCCAGTATTAATTAGGAAGGATGTATTCTGTATTTCACCACTAAATATGATGTTAGCTGTAGGTTATTTTACATACATTTTATGAAATAAGAGGTTTCCTTCTCAGTATGCTAACAGTTGTTGAATTTTATCAGATTCTAATCCTACATCTGTTGAGATGATCATATGATTTTTAAAATCATTCTATAAATATGGTACATTACATTGATTTTCAAGTATTAAGCCCATATTCTATTCCTGTGATAAACCCCACTTGATTATGATATATTACCACTTCATATGTTGCTAGATTAGATTTGCTTATATTTTAATAATTTTTGTGTCTGTATTTATGAGGGATATTAATTGTCTTGTTTTGGTCAGGTTTTCATAAATGGCTATGCTGGCTTCATAAAATGGGTTGAGAGGAATACCCTCCTTTTTTGTGTTTTGAGAATAATTTGAGTAAGACTGGTGTTATTTCTCCCTTGCATGTTTGAAAGAGTTCACCAGTAAACTTACCTGGGTCTGGACTTTGTGGAAAGGTCTTTAATAACAGATTCATTTAAAATTTTAAAAAGTTTTGCAGTTATTCAGATTTCTACATTATTTTTCATTTTCAAAGGATGTCTATTTCATCTGTTTCTGTAAGATCAATAGTAATATCCCCTCTTTCATTCTGACTTTAATAATTTGAGTCTTCCCTCTCTTTCTCTTGATCAGTGTAGCTAGAAGTTTGCCAATTTTGCTAATCTTTCCAAAGAATCAACTTCTACTTTTGACATTTTGTATTGATTTTTGTTCGCTGTTTTACTTCTGCTTTATGTTTTATTACTCCCTTCCTTCTCCTTGCTTTGAGTCTAGTTTGTTCTTCTTTTCTGTTTCTTTAAAGCTGTCAAGTTAGGCTGTTGATTTGCAATCTGTCTTCTCTTCTAATATATGCAATTACTGCCGTAAGTCTCCCTCTGAGTAGTACTTTGACTGCATCCCACAAACTTTGGGTAATTTCATTTTGGTGATTTCACTTTCATTGAAATTGAACATGAGTACTGTGAAATAATTTACTGAAATTATTTCAATAAATAATTTCATTGATTACTTCATTTTGTAACTTCATTTTAATAATATTTAGTTCAGAATATTTTTAAATTTTTTCTTGAGACTTCTTCTGTGATCCATGTGTTATTTAGAAGTGTGTTCTGTTTTTAATTTTTTCTTGGAGTATGGTTGCTTTACAATGTTGTGTTAGCCTGCACTGCACAACAAAATGAATCAGCCATACACATACAGATATCCCCTCCCTTTTGGACTTCCCTCCCATTTAGGTTACCACAGTGCATTAGGTAGAGTTCCCTGTGCTATATAGTATGTTCCCATCAGTTGTCTATTTTATACATAGTATCAATAATGTATATATGTCGATCCCAGTCTCCCAATTCCTCCCACCCCACCCCTTTCCCCCTTGGTATCCATACATTTGTGATCCATGTGTTATTTAGAAGTGTGTTGTTTAGTCTCCAAATATTTGGGGATTTTTTAGATATCTTTCTGTTATTGATTTCTAATATAATTACTTTGTGATCTAAGAACATGCCTTGCATGATTTCAGTTTTTAAACATAAAGTGTGTTTTATGGCCCAGATCATGGTTTATATTAGTGAATGTTCCATGTGAGCTGGAGAAGAATGTGTATTCTGCTGTTGTTGGATGGAGTATTTTCTCTCGTTGTTGACTATCTGGGATTTTTATGTAATGTGTATCTTATCAGGTAAATAAATATATTTATATCTAAAAGTAAAAGTGAAGAGCTTCCAATGAATATTTATGCAACACAGTACTCATATTCAAAACAAAATGCATAGGTCTCCAAACTAATTGTTGCTGACATGCAGAGAACATAACACAGTGACCATTATGTGTCTCTGGACAACTCTTTCAACAGCAGTTACTGTCAGTCTTAGCTAAGGATCCATTGTCAGCTCTGTGCTACTGATACCCTCTCTCTCTTTTCTTTTCCATCCCTGGCACACTATGTAAATAATGGTCCCTTATTTCAAGGAAATGTAAAAATGCTCCCTTCATAGAAATTACTAAAAATGATTTTGCTGTTTTTATGATAGAATAATATATTATGATACTGGCAATGCCTTAATTTGGTTAACAATTAGACTAATTGACAAATATCTTTAAAGATATAGATGTAAATCTATATCTTTTTTTAAAATTTATTTACTTATTTTGTCTGCGTTGGGTCTTCGTTGCTGCGCGCAGGCGTTCTCTAGTTGCGGCGAGCTACTCCTCGTTGCAGTGCACGGGCTTTTCACTGCGGTGGCCTCTCTTGTCGCGGAGCACAGGCTCTAGACGCGTGGGCTTCAGTAGTTGTGGCACGTGGGCTCAGTAGTTGTGGCTCGTAGGCTCTAGAGCGCAGGCTCACTAGTTGTGGCGCACGGGCTTAGTTGCTCCATGGCATGTGGGATCTTCCCAGACCAGGGCTCAAACCCATTTGCCTTGCATTGGCAGGTGGATTCTTAACTACTGCACCACCAGGGAAGTCCCGTAAGTCCCTGTATCTTTAAAGGTATAGATATTTAGCTTTATGATAAAGAGTGAGTGGAGCAATTATAATAAATTTAGCTCATACTTGCTTTTGTGTCTCAAATATACTGTGGTATGTCCTTATTCACTGAAGCAAAAAGTGATAAGATCCTAAAACTTAGTCTTTTTTTTTTCTTCTTTTTACCATTACTTGCTACTAATCTGGCCCTGTAATTCTTTATGTTCTTCCTTTTTCCTCCCCTTTTCTCCCTCTGTCTGTTCTCAGCTTCAGTTTTGTAAACTCTTGTGCGTCCTTAGGGGGAAAAATTAGGCTTGTATTCCCTTTATGGAGGAAGCCATTGAGTTGGGTCTTTCCTTGCTGTTCATTTTCAGTATAATATTGGCTTCCTGTTACTCCCAGTCTGTCCCTAGACATGGATTCCTCTAGGAGTGTGCTGGCATTCTGGCTGCCTACCCAGCTCCTGCTTCCATTACTTGCTCCTAGAGGGTGTGTGTAATGAATGACTGTGATTTCTCTTTGTGTTTTAGCCTGAAAGAATAGACCCAAGTGCGTCACGACAAGGATATGACGTCCGCTCTGATGTCTGGAGTTTGGGGATCACATTGGTATGTTCGTGTTCACTCAACCTTGTCGTTGTCGTGTTATAAGACATTTAGAGATAAAAGAAAATTTAACCATAACCAGTCTTTCACCACTCATAACATATCTGGTCTCTTCTAGTCTTTGATTTTATATACCTATTTCTCCCTGCCCACCAAGTGTAGAAAAACAAGTTTTTATCTTAAAACTCAAGCTAGAGTTGATTATTTCCCTTGTGGTTTTGTGAAGCGCCTAGGACTCTTTAATGTAGTGACCCTGGATCTCTTGGCCACAGATACTAGGAGTCAGAACTGCGCTCAGAGCAGGAACAGGGAGGCCAGCTCACCTGCGGTCAGTGCAGCAGTGCAGCTGCATCCCCATCTCAAGCAGGAGTCTTATGTCCAGTAATACTGTGGACAGAGTGTGTATTAGGTGCACATACTTATATGTATGAAGGTAGTTATATACTACTTGGAATCTTCTATTCACCGAATAGAAAAGTCACACATGCTGAAAGTAATTCCATTGTTGAAGGACAAGAACCACCGAGGTGACAATTCTCAGTGAAAGTTCTGCCTTAGAACAACACTGACCGAGAATAGTAAGAAGACTACTTAGTTTGTAACTAACAAGCACGATGAAATAAACTGTCTCACCTGTGGACTGTATTGAAATTTTGGTTCTATTTTAAAAATAGATTTATTTGCTGATTTCCTTACCACCAAAATTTGTTTTGAAGTTTTAGATTTATTTTCTTGTGCTTGCTGTTTTACCAGGGCTGAATGGCATTTTTCTGATCTCAGACAGAGCAGCTTCTTCCACATTGGATGTGAATTTTCCATCAGTATAGGTGGGGCTGTGTCCTGTTTGGTAGGCAACCCAAAACTTTTCCTCCCATCTTCAGTAAGACCCCAGAGCCCCGAGACACCAGGTTCAGAGCAGTGAACTTTTCCTGTAGCTTATTAAATAATCTCCATTTGTTTATTGGCATTATATGGTACTCAGATCCTCTTCCTGAGGATCACACACCCTTGTGAGCTGTCCTTGGTGAGTCACTGTGCCACACCTAATGAATTCTCCGTCTAGAGACATGAAGGCTGGCAGCTCAGCTCTGCACAAGACTCCATCTGGTTTCCCTTGTGAGCAGACATGGGAGACACCTCGTGGAGTCTTTTCTCAGCGTGAAGCCACTAACCAAAGGGGATTCCTTCCCAGTTAGTCAGGAGAGAGCACAGAACTTGGGAATCTTTTAGGTCTGGTGACTGACTGGAGCAAGACTTACAGCTACCAGCTGAGACAACTGTTTGCATATAAGGGATAGTCACGATTCAGAAATACCTATCTATGTCCAAGCCAGTTATGCTTAAAAAGCAAGTTTTTACTTTATTGTAAAAACAAAATTTTGTTCTGTGAAAGGTTTTAACATAGCAATTTTTTTAGCAATTTCCTTTAGTACCTCTGGCTAAACTTTGTTTAAAAGCAAGACGTTCAGTACTTATAATTGCTTTTTAATTTTTCATAGAGACATTATTTTCATATAATTTTTAAAAAATTATGAGATGTGTGAAATTAACTTCTAAGATCCTAAGTCTTTCACCTTATGATGTTGTATCCTACTGTTTCCTTCTCTTATTAAAACCTGTTCTCAAGAATGAATCTAATGAAGCAATTCCCATTGCTGTGGGTAATCAAGGAGGTTTACTTCTTCCCAAGCGTTTGTATTTTTATCAAAAAGAAACCTCAACCAAAGGAGTGGATTTGCGCGTGTGTGTGCGCGTGCCCACCTGCCTGCTTTCCCACAGGCGCATGTACAAGTGGAGACGGTGCTGAGCTGGAGGAGGCCTCCTCTGGGGAAGAAAGCCCTCCCGTACCAGCTTCCTGTTGGAGGACGGCTTTATGATTGCTTGCTCACCTTCCTTTCATTGTGCAAACTGGTACTTCAATACTTGACTAAACTGACAAAATCAAATCTCAGTGGAAGAAGCTCCAAAACTGTCTTCTCAGATAGTGCTCTGTCTGTCATGTGCCATCATCTCTGATAAGTTTGGGGTCGCCTGTCAGTGCGTGTAAAATGGGGTTCATTTAGGCCATGCTGCAGATTTAAACCTAGTTCTTGGAAAAAGCACAATTTCTAGGTTTCCATTGTCCTCAGAACAGAGTGGGAGAAAGATGAGAATACAGTTCACAAATGTTTGACCTGTGGCAGATATGGACGTACTATCTTGATTTCTAAGTATCCCTTCCACTTAGCCATAATAATTCTGAAGATTGCACCTCAGCCTGATCTTGATTTGAGTCAAGGCTTTTTCAAGAGTTTTGCTTGGAGTTTAGATTTACAATGTGGCCTTTCCAGTGAGGAGTAATAAGTACTGGATTAATAAGTAATGCCCAGTGTATTTTGCTTTTTCCTCTGTGTTCTCTTTAGTACGAATTGGCCACAGGCCGATTTCCTTATCCAAAGTGGAATAGTGTGTTTGATCAACTAACACAAGTTGTGAAAGGAGACCCACCACAGTTGAGTAATTCTGAGGAAAGGGAATTTTCCCCAAGTTTCATCAACTTTGTCAACTTGTGGTGAGTATTTGATTTATGAATGCTCAGAGATATACGGTGAGAGGACAGTGAGGTAATTACTTAATCTTAGCAACATTGGTACTTTATACTGGGGAAGGGGAGCCTTCTTCATATCGCTCTGTCTTCTCAGCTGGGACTCTGGATCGCATGGCTACATGGAAGGCTCCAGCTAGCCTGGAGAGGCATCACTCTCTTATTCTGCTACTCAGGTACTGATGAAAAACAGATGTGGGTGGTGGAGAAGCTGCTGCCTCCAGATTTCTAGTACCTTGTACAAGAAATACAGCCTAGGTGAGACTGATCATCTTATTCTGATGTGGTTCTAACAATGAAATTGTACCAGAATCACTTGGAAGCTTTTACTAAGTTAAGATCCTGCCAGATCAGACTTTCAGGGGTGGCTCTCTGCTCTGACCTGACACGTAACCCAGCTGGGTGTATGTAGTAGTGTCAGGCCCAAAGCTCAGTCGGTAGAACCATATACTGGCTCACAGAGACCTTATCCCAAGGAACCTTATTCCAATAAGGTTCCTTATTCTAGGAACCCCACGCCTGATATTGTTCACTCCCCTTTTTACAGGTGTGTATGTGTTTGTAGCATGTAAGAATAAATATACACTGATATGGCAACAGGACAGTCGTGCCTTGTTATCTAAATTTTAAATAAAACCTGTTTTGTTATCATTTGAATATTTTTGATAATTATTCTGTTTATCCAACATGATTTAAAAGTAAGATATATTTATGAGCAAAAAGCCAGAGCATTTTGTATATTCTTCTTTTCATTCTTGAAAATGCTTTTCTTTTTCTTAATTTTTTTCTTTCCAGGAATGCTGTTTTCTCTCTACTCTTTTAGGTCCTATAAGACTAAGACTTAATGTTTCACGGTCTAGCATTGCCCTCTTTTTGAATATGTAGAAAACATTTGTTTGATTCCAGTTTTCAAGTCCCTTTCATCTTCTCTAACCAAATTCTACTTTTGTGTTGGTTTTCAGAGGGGAGAAGAATACCTCAAGATTTTTAGATAGAAGAGGGCCATAAGGATGACTCAAATTGGCTGCTTTTTCCTTTTAAAAAACAATCTACTTTTACCAGTTTGCACACATATATACAGTATATAATTGCAAAATGTGATCATTTTATATATTCCACTTTAATGAAATACTTGGTTAAAAGAATCTGTGTGAGTCATGAGCATAATATCTAAAATAATCACCTGGGAACACTCCACTAGGATTGCTTTCTTCTTAATTCCTGATCTCTCTATTGGTTTTGTTTTATATATATATATATATGTATATATATTTTTATATTTATATTTACTTTTTATTTCTGTATCCCGTGGTGCAAATTCTCTCCCATAAATAATGGTTATAGACTTGAATCTCACGTTGTTTTCCCTGAGTAGGTATGTAGTTCCATCTCATTCCAGATCATTAAGGTCTTACAGTTGAAGTATTATCTGTTTTTGTGATATGCTCATATCAGCTCTCCACATTTGTCCATTCTCCCTTCTACTGTCCCTGAGCATTTTCTGTTATCTAACCTGGATCATTCGGATTCCTATTTGGTTTCCTCATAATCCAATACCACCTTGTTCCAAGCCATTTTCCTTCTTTTTGTCACAGCTGTATTTTTTTATGATGCATGTCTATCCAATCATTACTTCTTGTTGAAAACTGTTTAGAACGTGCGTTCTTAATGGAGTGCTGTCACCCCCAAGGGACAAAAATTTGTTCAGGAGAGCCAGAAAATCTTGCATAGTATAATGGTTTGTAGCAGATATGCAGTATTTAACTTTCATGGGAAGAGAGGGTAATAATGAAAAAATGATCAAGAAACATGAAGTCTAATGCTAAGAAAAGCAACAAATGAAAACCTACCATATAGCTCAAGGAACTCTACCCAGTGCTCTGTGGTGACCTAAATGGGAAGGAAATCCAAAAAAGAGGGGATAAATATATACATATAGCTGATTCACTTTGCTGTACAGTAGAAACTAACACAACATTATAAAGCAACTATACTCCAATAAAAATTAATTTAAAATAAAAAGAAAGAAAAGCAACAGACTAGAACATAAAGCTGCTTTTAATGGAGATGAGATTATGGAATAGTCTAAAATACACTTAAAATAAGTATATTTAAGATGCCCAAGGAAGTAAAGGTATAAGTTTCATTAAAACTGAGGAAGAAGTAAACAGAAATGAAACAGTTGGATATGAAAACTAATTAATTAGAAGGCTTGGAAATGAAAAAACATAGCTATCGATACAAAGATACAACAGATGTGATGGAAACACTTGAAGACAGAGTTGGGGAACTGGAAGATGGACTTGAAGGGTTTCCCCAGCATGATGTAGACTAATAATATGTATGAAAGAAAATAGTTAAAAATCAGTGAGAAGAGAATGAGTAATTCTAAGATGTATATAATGGAAATGAAAAACAAATCTGAAAGTGGAGAAACAATATTTAAGGATATCATAGTGGAAAAGATTTGAGAATTGATCTAGGTTAGGTGCTCAGATTTCAGTTAAAGTTTGTATCACGTAGGATAAATAAAGGTAAATTTATACGAAAATTCACTGAAGCAAAATTGCAGAACAATGATAAAGTAAGAGTTGGCCGGAGGAGAACTTAGAGTACCTGCAAGAATGAATGAATCAGACTGACAGCAGACTCGTCATCAGCAGCACTAGTTGCCAGAAAACAGTAGAGTCATAGCTCCAGAGTGCTGAGGAAAAATAATTGTCAACCTCATCCTGAAGTTTTATACATGGGCACTCAATTATCATTCAAAATAAGGAGGAAGTATAGATTTTTTTTTTCCAGGAAGGGAAAGCCTGAGAGTTTACCATTCATAGGTGGTTTTGAAAAGATATATTTGACCAAGAAGAAAAGTAAGCCCAGCAAAAGGGTGTTGCAGGTTGGTTCCCTGGAAAGCAGGCTTTGGGGACAGTAATAAGTGTACAGGAAGTTGGTTAAGTGGTAGGTAGTGATCTTTGGGTCAACAAACAGCAAAGGGAGGGAAAGCAGGGCTAGGCAGAAAGGGGAGTTGGGCTGCAGTGCAGCCTCAGCCAAAGCCTCCACCAGCCCTGTAGGAAGCTGTGAAGCTGGGCTGGCCCTCCAAGGTTGACTCGTACGGGAAGAGGGTCTTGGATTTTTATGCCCCTTTGTGGATCAGTCATTAGATACAGGCTGGCGCCAGAAAGCCAGGGTGGCTCTCTTCAACTGATGCCATCCCTTAGAAGCCACAACCGAGGGCTGCCTGCTGGCAGCCCTCCCGGCAGTGGAGGAGTAAGTCCTTCTTACTTAGCATCTGTGTAGCACAGTGAGGCGTCCACTACAGAAGGTGCAGTTGTGAAGAACAGCACTGAGTTTAGATATAGGGGACCTCTATTGCCCAGATTCACGTCTGATACTAAAAAAATGAATGTAATTGAGGTTGGAGGAGAGTGGTGATTAAGGTACGGTCCAAGATAGATCAGGAAAATACAAACAAAATGAAAGCACTTCTGGCAACATTAATTAGACAAGGTAGAATTCAAGGGGAAAATGTCAGGAGGGCAGAGGTTTTTAATATATCAGTATAGTCGTTAGTGAAGTTGTACTACTGTAAACTTTTGGAACAAAGAACACAGGATTAAGATACAGAGTGCAAAAATGTTTTAGTTCTAAGGATAAGTTTATAAAATTCATATGTAGTTTATCTCCCAGACTTGCTGGATTACAAGTTTCTCTTAGGGTAGTGTCTGTATATATGTGTATATATTTAGAAACACACAGGCATACAGACATATACACTTACAATTTTATACTTATACATGCATTCATACATTTAACTACATAGTATTCTAACATGTAGCTATGCCATGATTTATCCAATTTTCACCAGTTAACTTGTTTCTAATTTTTCACTAATGCTCCTACATTGAATATCTTAAGGATAAATCCTTAGATTGTAGATTGCCTAATTTTTTGTGTGTTTTTTATGTTTGGCAGGTTGTCTGCTTTGTGACTTTGTATCTGAAGGGAAAAAAACCTACTTATTTGATTGTAATACTTTGTTTGTGAAAATAAAAGTACTTGGGTAGCTGTGTGTCCATTTTAACGATGTTAATTTTTGTGTTATTTTAGCCTTACCAAGGATGAATCCAAAAGGCCAAAGTATAAAGAACTTCTGGTGAGTCTGAGACTTTGGGAACTGGAGATATCTCCTCACTCCTGAATCCTCCGGCATGCTGGTTCACTAAGCAAGCAGCCGGCCTCTCTGTCATAGACTGCTTGACCTTAATGAGTGTTGTTAAAGAATGTTTTAAAGCAAAGAGATTTGGAAAGAGAAAATTTGTAGGTCTAGTTTTCCTACTAATTTACTAGCTAGATTCTCATGGAAAACTTTGGCCTTTACATGTTATTAAAGCTACCCGAAGGAGTTTGAACATTCACTCTGAGGAGCCGTTTCCACCGCGTGGTCTGTGTGTGTAACACGGCCATAGGAATTTACTGTGCTTATCCTGCCTTTATTAAAAGCTCTCACACAAACTGACATCCTATGGCCAATTCTCATTTCTTTGAAAGTTCTCACCCTTCCGTGGAACTCGGACTTTTTAAGCAGTCTACCGGATCTGGCCTTGGTCTTGGCAGTGAAGAAAGTCCTGTGACGTAATAATGTGGGAATATTTTAGGAAAAGACCCACTTGTCACACTAGCTTCTGGTTCTCCAAGGATGTTAGGTAGAACTCCAGTCAACCCCAGCACTGACTCAACGTATTTGGTCAGTGTACTTAGCAAAGCTATGAAAGAAAAATATCACTGGGGGTGGAGGACGAAAAAGTGAGTTTGCAAGGCAGATACAGAGCCATAGGCTTTGGAGAGCACAGCGCACAAGCTCAGGGGAGAAGTTTCCATTGTGCCTCTTTTGGAGTGGGGGTCAGAAGGGTCGAAACTGAAACCTTTTTGTAAGGTCCTTCTGCTACATGTGGGGAGATACGGGAGGTTGGAGTTTATGCCTGTGTCCCACGAGGAATAGCGACCGGGATTCATGCAGTTCTTCTTGGCTCTCAGATGGCGGCGGAGGCTCCAGCTATGCTTTGTGCTGAGGAACGTACTGTCCTGGTACACAGATAAGCTTGCAGACCTCACAGCCAGGGCGGTTCCTCCAGAGCCTGACACCCTGCATCGCATCTCAGCGGCTCACACCCATTAACACGTCTGCGTGGAGTGCAGACTGTGCTTGCCTTGCTACAGTCATTTACAGCTCGACCTGGCCGGAGCCTGCAGTTCTGTGCTGTGTCGAAACTGGGAAAAGTTCCGTGTGAGCTCTGATGCGAATATTGATCACTTTTCTTTTCTTTTTCTGTTTTTCAATATTCTTGCAGAAACATCCCTTTATTTTGATGTATGAAGAGCGCGCTGTCGAGGTCGCATGCTATGTTTGTAAAATCCTGGATCAAATGCCAGCTACTCCCAGCTCTCCCATGTATGTCGACTGACATTGCTGCTACGTCAGACTCTAGGCAAAAGGGCTGAGAGGAAGCAAGACGTAAAGAATCTTCATCCCGTACCACAGTGTTTTTATTGCTCGCCCAGACACCATGTGCAATAAGATTGGTGTTCGTTTCCATCATGTCTGTATACTCTCGTCACCTAGAACGTGCATCCCTGTAATACCTGAGCGATCACACAGTGTTTAGTGCCGGTCAGAGAGACCTCATCCTGCTCTTTCGTGATGGACGTATTCATGAAATGTGGAAGTTAGTATGATCAGTTTGTTGACCGTGATTAGATCACATCTTAAATTCATTTCTAGACTCGAAACCTGGAGACGCAGCTACTGGAATGGTGTTTTGTTAGACTTCCAAATACTGGAAGGATGCGGTGATGGATGCGCTGTGTCTGAACACAGACTCGGGCTGGAGTGAGAAGAGCGGGCACAGCCAACGAGACACATTGCCTTCTGGAGCTGGGAGACGGAGGAGGGATTTACTGTCTTCACCAAGTGCAATAGATTTACTGATGTGACATTCTGTTGCTTTACAGCCACCGTCGATGTCTGGGGATGGATGTACTTAGCCAAATTCCTTCCCTGTTTGAGATATCATGTTAAATCAGAGGGAATTTATCTTTACCAAAAACCACATTGCGTTCAGAGAGGTGAACGTTAAAAGATTGAGACAGGACAGAACGTGTTCTTTTCTCCTTCCCCAGTCCTCTGCTCTTCACGGGGGAGACTCAGGAGTCTGCCACTTGTCAGAGAAGGTGCTGATCCTAAGAATTTTCATTCTCAGAATTCGGTGTGCTGCCAACTGGATGTTCCACCTGCCACAGACCACCTGGACTGGAAGAAGAAAAAAGTATGGAGGGCAAAGTTTACAGATGTTTTTAATCCTAGAATCTTATCTGGAACAACTTGTAGCAGCTATATATTTCCCCTTGGTCCCAAGCCTGATACTTTAGCCATCGTAACTCACTAACAGGGAGAAGTAGCTGGTAGCAATGTGCCTTGACTGATTAGATAAAGATTTCTTCTAGGCAGCAAAAGACCAAATCTCAGTTGTTCGACATCACTGGCCCAGGTCTTCAGCTTCTGCATCTCTTTACCCACCTGTGTGGTCTATTGCCACTGTGTGACTTTTGCTTAATCCAATATTTCGCCTTTTTCTCCTATATCAGAAACATTTATAATTACCAAGGATGTTCCTTACCAAGGATTTTTAGCCCCCAGTCTCTCACATGCTCTACCGTTTAAAAGGCTGAGAAGCGTGGGGCCCAGCTGATGTGGTAGGTGATGAAGGAGCATCTTTTCTAGAGATACCGCTTGACCAGAGGAGGATGGGAAACGGCAGTCTCTTAGGTGAGATCATCACCTGCGAGAATCTCTAGCAGATCACCACCATTTCTTGGAATTGGGAGTCTACAAAAACACAAAAACCAAAAAAAACCCCGAAGAACCCCAGAATAGTTCTAAGAGGCCATTTAAATCTGCCATCTTCTGCTGTCCTTCCTCCATTAGCCATGGGCCGGATCTCCGTGGTTTCACTCTGGCCTCCCTGGCCCCGAGCGTTTGTGTGACAGTCGATCAGGCAGCACCGTGAGTGGCTCACGCACACTGGAGTAGAAAGCTGCCGTGGTCTGAGACGCAGATGGGGCTGCGACGGAACCAACTGGTGGTAGGTGTTGCTGTGTCTCCTCCCAGGTGACGGTCACAAACACTTCTCAACAATAAAGGGAGAATGGTGCTGTTTACAGTTACATCCCTGTAAATTTCAGAATTCACCCATGGTTTATCGCTTTGGTCCACTTGCCTGGTTTTCCTGTTTTCTCCCCCATGGCACCTGAAGCCCAGGCTTCCCAGTGCTCTACAGGAGGCCCTGCAGTGTCTGCCTCTGACCACACCAAGCCATCATCCTCCACCGTTCCCGGGGACTCCAGAGGAATCTGCATCTCTGCTGTCAGCCTTCTGTCTGGCTCAGCATAGGGTCACTTTGCCATATACCAATGGAGATAGAAGCAATTCTGACTGTCCAGGAGCTAATCTGACCGTTCTGTTGTGTGGATGACCACATAAAAAGGCAATTTTAGTGTATTAATCATAGATTATTATAAACTATAAACTTAAGGGCAAGGAGTTTATTACAATGTATCTTTATTAAAACAAAAGGGTGTATAGTGTTCACAAACTGTGAAAATAGTATAAGAACTGTACATTGTGAGCTCTGGTTATTTTTCTCTTGTACCATAGAAAAATGTATAAAAATTATCAAAAAGCTAATGTGCAGGGATATTGCCTTATTTGTCTGTAAAAATGGAGCTCAGTAACATAACTGCTTCTTGGAGCTTTGGAATATTTTATCCTGTATTCTTGTTTGAATTCTTCCTCTATTTAAGATATATACATGGAATCGAAGTGTTTATGTAATAGTTCTATCCTTTTGCCTGCAGGTCAGTTGTAATAAATCTAGGATGTGATGATGACTTTGTAATTTGATTTTCTGAAGTCAGACCCTGAGAGGGGAAAATCAAGTCAATTCCATTAAATTATCTGTGCATTTCACATTGGGGAAAATTCTCTTCTTCTGGAAGTGTGTATGGCTTCTTTCTTTTTGTCCCCCCTTCTTCTGGTTGCTGTTTCTCTGCTTATTCTTCTTGGAAAAAATCTTTGCTTTCTGTTTGAGCGGGCGTGATGATGGGGTCAGTTCAGATTTGTTTCTTTGTTAGTTGCCCTGGCCTGACCCAGCATTTATTACTGCTGAAGGAGGAGGGTGCCGTGTCATGGTGGAGAGACAGCCTGTAAGAACGCGGCCTGTCTCGGCCCGACATCTGGCTGCCAGCCCTGCTTTCTGCTCCCAGTCCTGTGGCTGCTGGGCAGGCATCAGGTGTCAGCTCATGCATTCATTCACGGCTACTCGAGAGAGGAGGAGGTAGGAGGGAGATTGTTGGGTCAAAGCCCTGCCGAGGTCAGACCTGGGAGGTTTATGGATGGAGGACAGTGGAAATGAGCAAAAAGCCATAGAGGCCTGGGAACTACCACAGAGAAGACCCTGGAGCTCCAGCCCCAGGGCTGACCTGTTGTGCTCCTACCTGTCGCTCATTGAGGACATCCTGACTCATTGAACGTAGACTAACTAATCCAGCACCTTTCCCTTTTCCTGTGCCTGCTGCTAACCTGATCTTGGAGGCAGAGACACCATTACAGAAGCAGGTGTGGTAGGTATCGAGCATTGTCCAAGGAAGGGTGTGGCCAGAGGCATCCTGGCCCCTCTGGCTGAGCCTTATCTGCTGGGAAACGGAGACCCTGTGGAGTTTCCAGATCCCAGCTGAGCACCAGCTGTGCGCAAGACAGAGTGTCGTAGGTGAACTGTGTACTCCGTGCTTCGTGGACACTACCTATGTTTGCTAACCTCAGCTTATCCTGACTGTAGCCTTCTGGAGTCAGGTGGTAGAGGCCCTTTTTAGAGATTAGAAAAAAAACAAGGCTCAGAGAAGTGAAGTTCTGGCTCTGATAACGGGGAGGGGGGGAGAGCTGAGATTCACATCCAACACTTACCGTAAGAAATTACATTAATTAAAACACGGCCATCGGGCTTCCCTGGTGGCGCAGTGGTTGAGAGTCCGCCTGCCAATGCAGGGGACGCGGGTTCGTGCCCCGGTCTGGGAGGATCCCACGTGCCGCGGAGCGGCTGGGCCCGTGGGCCATGGCCGCTGAGCCTGCGCGTCCGGAGCCTGTGCTCCGCAACGGGAGAGGCCACAACAGTGAGAGGCCCGCGTACGGCAAAAAACAACAAAAAAACACGGCCATCAAGAACGTGTTGAGCTGAGTGCCGGGAGGTTGAACTATGCGGATAACTCCACTCAAAAGCCTTACCAAGGCCTGCTTTGCTGTCTTGAAGCCCGAGGTTCTGGGGCCACACTGGGGCTTAGTGACCCCTGTGAAGGCAGCTGTGTAGAAGGTAGTTACTTAGAACCAACCAGAGAACTCTAGGTCCTAATTCTTCAGCGCAACATCTGAGAATTCAGTGTAGAAGCCTTGAGGTCCCCATCAACGTGATGACGTAATGTTGCAGTCACTGAGGCAGGAAAAGGCCTTGAGGTGGCTCCTTTAGTATTAAAATGCCCTTTCACTTTTTTTTTTTTTCTTTTTTTTCTTTTTCGGTACGCGGGCCTCTCACTATTGTGGCCTCTCCTGTTGCAGAGCACAGGCTCTGGACGCTCAGGCTCAGCCGCCCCACGGCATGTGGGATCTTCCCAGACCGGGGCACGAACCCGTATCCCCTGCATCGGCAGGCGGATTCTCATCCACTGCGCCACCAGGGAAGCCCTCCCTTTCACTTCTTGATTCCATCCATCTGTCTTAGCTGCAGGAGGAGATTAGGGATGCATGAAGTCTTGAAAGTGCCCAGATGCTGGCTGCCCGTCTTAGAGGTGCAGAGGTGCTTTGTGTCCCCAGCTCTTAGCCAGAGCTGTATGCTCCAGTCACATCCACAGCATCTGTGCTTGTTACTTGAGATGCAAGGGGTAAAGAACCTAAAAACCGTTGGTCTTGACCTTGTTGGCTCCCTTAAATACCTTGTTAACGGGTTTGAGGGAAAATCCAATCAGCAATGGATGGCTTCCTTCTGAGGGTCCACTGTAAGACAGGTGTCCTGGAAAGTTGGTATGAGACCATGTAGTGTAAGGAATGTCTATAGTCTGTGAAACATCAGCTTCCATTATCTTCTGGGGATTTACTACAGACTAAAGTGATGTACTGTTTGGTCTTCTCCATCTTTCAGGTAAATGAATATCCAGGAATTGTCATCTCAAACCTTGAAATCATCATATGGGTTAATAATTCAATATCCGCAATAACAAATTTTTTTCTGATGATATGCCAAAGTGTATTTATATTTCTTAAATGTAAAATGTGATTCTGCTCTTTAAAATTGTCAATCCATGAATAGCATAGCGTAAAGTCAAAACTGAGTCATCATAATGTGTAATGAGTCAAATTTCTATCTGCATGTGAAATTTCTCTATACACATTTTGCTGAAGAACTGTGAGATAGGACTTCTAGTTTTTCATAGCACTTACTGATTTAATATGAAGACAACTCTTTGAGGTCAAAAGGGTATTGTTTCCTCAATCTTACAGGGTACCAGTCTTAAATAGGTAAGTCGCTTAAGTCATAATCATACAGGGAATTGTACATCATGCCAAGCAAGGAAGGACTTTATCTCATAAGTGCTGGAGAACCAGATGAGATTTTAAGCAAGCAAGTGGTTTGATGTGTTTTGTACTTTGGAAAAATCATGTCAGTGACTATGTACGCTGGAATGGAAGTGGGGACATCTAAGACCAATTAAGAAACTTGGAATATTCTAGGCAAAAGTTGGGGGAGGTGAAGTAGTGGAATGGACAGGAGAGGATTTAAGCGACAGCTTGGGGCGGAATTAGCTGACTGGCTCCTGATGAGGGGAAGAAAGGGGTGGGGTGGGAGCCTGGAAGAAAGTTGTTTTCCGGCTTGAGTGATTAAGGTTTCTGTACAGAATCTGGGTGCCATTCACAACCTTTCACTGTTTACCGAACCTACTCTGCTCTGTTAGGCCTTCTTGGTGCCTAAGCTTGTCCCTTCCATTTGTAATTCTTCCCTTCACTTGTCTTCTGAAAGCACCTGCTTATTCTTTAAGACCTGGGTTAAATGTCACACCCTCTGGGAAGCCTTTCCCAATTCTGTCCTCTGAGCTCTAATCACTTTAAAAAAAAAAAAAATCTCTGTGCAGCATTTAATCATGTTTCGTTAGTTGTCTCTTTCTTTACTCGTTTGTGAGTTATTTGAGGTCAGTCATCTTCGTGGCCCAATGGTATAGTCAGGGTGGCCGTCCTAAATTATAGTGCTTTTCAGTTAAAAAGGACATGTAAGCCTGATTTTTTCACACCTGAAGATAGCATTTCATCCTGTTGAACCTAGATGATTTTTTCCTAGAACAGCGCAAAGTGAATTGGATTTACACGTCTACGGCATATTTCTGCTAAAAGCAAGGAAGTGAACGTGGACTGTAGTTGGCGCACCACACAGTCAATCGTTAGCAGCCCAGTCTTAGGTCCTGTGTGAACAGAAGTAGTCAACTGTCATTAACATGTACTAGTGATGTCTGTTTCTGACAGCTTAAATACCATTAACAGTACTCCTAACTGGAGTAACTACACTGGTAATTACAAAATAAAATTACGTATTTTAAAATGCTTTCCCCAGTTGGCACAAAAGTAAGGAATGTCTGAGGCACCCCCATAAAGAGAAGAAGCAGGAGCTCTTTATCCCAACCTGCTTTCTTCTGTTTCTAGAAAGTAAATCCATTCTCAAAGCATGAAGAGTTGCTTCAGTTGAGGACAGAAAAAAGTGTTAAGAACTTGCTCTGAGCAACTTTTGTTCCTGAAGACGTGAGGGCCTTTTGAAAGTTGTCTAACCAAGTGCTGACAGGTGAGTCTGATGCTGAGAGTTTCTGTTGAACCTTGGTAACCTTGAACTTTTGTGTTTAAAATTATGCAGGGTTCAGGGCTTAGGAAGTAAGGTGTGGTGCCTGCTGCATGTGGGATATCTACTAGGAAATCCTCCAGGAAGGCTGGGACTTCAAAGGGCTATGTACAAAGTATAAAGTGGACAAAGAAGTCTGCCAAGTGGTGGAAGTTGGAATGGAAACATACTTGCCTTCGTCTTGGCACTGGACGCAGGAAAATTTTAAAGATCTCCAAGCATCCATAACCACAAGTCAACTTCCATGTGGGTTCATGGTTTGAATTCACACTACCTCTGTGGTCCAAAAAACCCAAGCAGAGAGTTTAAACAGACCTAGGTTAGTATCGTCCCCAGGTGATTCGCAGAAGCAAATCAAAATCATCTTTGGAGGAACTCTCCTTCAACTCAGGTTCAAAGGAAGGATTACCACACGTAAGGCTCAAAGGAAAATGAATAGCTCACAGTCAAAAATACAAAGACACAAACAAGATGCTGAATGAGAACCAGCAGAGACCACAAGCAGTAACAGGGACTTATCAGATGAAGAATATAAAATAAATGTTTAATATGTTAAAGAAATCAAGTGGGAAGCTTGAAAATATGAGCCCAGGAATAAGAGACTATTAAGTCTATTAAGAAGAAGTGAAAATGATCCAATAAAACTTCTCTAATTGAGCAATGTAGAGATTGAAGTAATAAAGTGAGTGGGGCGTGGAGACGTCTTCCTTCTTCCCCCACCCCACCCACCCAGAATCTATTTTCCTTTCCTTCCTTTTAGCAATAAAAACACGAGTTTTATCTGGGCATATAGTTGCCTAGCTAGTGATTATTTCCCCCCTCACTTTTATTTAGATGATTGGTTATTAACCAATAGGAATATAATGAACACTTGTGAAAATATAAGTTATAACTCTTAACAATAACCTGTATCTAACCACACAGTTTACTTATTATCACATTTCCCTGCTTTTCCTGACACAAGGTAATTAATCCTCCTCCTGAATCCCCGTGGTGGTCATTCACTTGCTTCCCTCTCTATTTTATCTTTTTTCCTCCTTCCCTCCCTCCCTCCCTCCCTCCCTCCCTCCCTTCCTCCCTTCCTGCCTTCCTTCTTTCCTTCCATAGGTAGGTAGGTAGGTAGGTAGGTAGATAGATAGATCAAGCATATTTTTGAGTTTAGGTCTTATATTTTATCGAAAAGTCATGCTGTCTATACTATTGTAGGATTTTTCCTCTTAATACCCTATTACATCCATATTGCATTTTAATTGCTGTATAATATTCCATTGCATTAAAAATGGATTATTCTCCCATTCATGGGCATTTTGGGTATTTCCAGATTTTTCTAGAGTGAACAGTACCACTATGAATATTCTTGTCCATGTGTCCTGCTTCACAAGTGACAAAATTTCCTTTGGGTGCTTGAGTCAAATTGTGGGATCAGAAACCATGCATTGAATGTTCAACTTTAAGAGACAATACCAAACTGTTTTCCAAGTAATTGCACTAATTTACGTCTTTCCCAACATTTGGTATTTCAGACTTAATTTTTTTCCAATTGAAGAAGTTTAAAGGGTATCCTACTGTGACCTTGATATGACTTTCCCTAATCACTAATGATGATATGCCTATATACACACTTATTAGCCAGATAGTTGTCCTCATTCATGTTTCTGCTCAGTTTCTCATTAGGTTATTTATGCTTTATTTATTGATTTTTAAATAAATCAAAGCATAAATTCCATTTGGAATTGATTTTTGTAAATGGTGTGAGGTGGAAATATAATTTCAACTTTTCCATGTGATAATCATTTTTTTCAGCTGCATTTATTAAACAATCATTTCCTTCCATACTGATCAGACATTCTATCATTATCATATAAAAAAGCTTCAAACATGCATGGGATTTTAGGCTTTCAATTTTTTCCCATTGGTCACTTTGTCCCTCCCTCACCAATACCACATTGTCTTTACTACAGCTCCATCATAAACCCTGATATCTGATATCCCCTCTTGCTCTTCTTTTTTAACAGGTGTCTTGCCTGTTCTTGACCTTTCCACCTCTATATACATTTTTTTAAAAAGCTCTATTGAGCTCTAATTCTCATACCATACAAAGAGGAATCAGTACTTCACTCCTCTTTATGGCTAAATAATATTCCATTTATGAGTCTACCACATTTTTTTTTTTTTTTTCTGCTGTACGCGGGCCTCTCACTGCTGTGGCCTCTCCCGTTGCGGAGCACAGGCTCCGGACACACAGGCTCCGCGGCCATGGCTCGCGGGCCCAGCCGCTCCGCGGCATGTGGGATCTTCCGGGATCGGGGCACGAACCCGTGTCCCCTGCATCGGCAGGCGGACTCTCAACCACTGCGCCACCAGGGAAGCCCTAGTCTACCACATTTTGTTTATCCATTTAAAGTGTACAATTCAGTGAGTTTTAGTATATTCACAGATATGTGCAACCATCACCGCAGTCAATTTTAGAACATTTTCACCACCACAAAAACACTGCTACCCTTGAGCTATGACCCCCAACAAACTCCCTCCCTGCCTCAGCCCTAAACAACTGCTAATCTACTTTTAGGTCTCTATGGGGATTCCCTACTCTGGAGTGGAATCACATAACATGTGGACTTTTATGACTGGCTTCTTAGCATATTTTCAGGGTTTATCCAAGTTCATCCAAGTAGCACAGTATCAGTATTTTATTTCTCTTTATGTCTGAATAACAGTCCACTGTACGTGTCTACCACATTTTGTTTATCCACTCATTTGCTGAACGTTTGTGTTGTTTCTGCCTTTCGGCTGTTATGAGTAGTGCTGCTGTAAGTTTTTGTGTGGATGTATTTTCTATTTCTCTTATGCATATACCTACAAGTGGATTTGCTGGGTCATATGGCAAACTCTGTGTAATCATTTGAGAAACTGCCAGACTGTCTTCCAAAACGGCTGCACCATTTCACACCCCCACTGGTGATGTATGAGAATTTCAATTTCTCCACATCCTTTTTATTTCCCCTAAGAGTTTTATGGTTTTAACCTTTTTTTTTGTGTGTGTGTGTGTGTGTGTGGTATGCAGGCCTCTCACTGTTGTGGCCTCTCCCGTTGCGGAGCACAGGCTCTGGACGCGCAGGCTCAGCGGCCATGGCTCACGGGCCCAGCCGCTCCGCGGCATGTGGGATCCTCCCGGACCGGGGCATGAACCCGTATCCCCTGCATTGGCAGGCGGACTCTCAACCACTGCGCCACCAGGGAAGCCCCTGGTTTTAACTTTTATATAGGTCAAATGGTTTTTGACCTATTTCATGTAATCATCACTTATGGTGGGAGGTAAGAGTCCAACTTCATTCTTTTGTGTGTGGCTCTTCAGATGTCCTGGCATCACCTGTTGAAAAGACTATTCTTTCTCCCACTGAATAGACTTGGCACCCAAACTGTTGAAAATCAGTTTGCCATAGATATATAGGTTTATTTCTGGACGCTCAATTTTATTCCATTTTCCTATATGTCTTGTGCCAGTCCCACCCTACTTGATTATCATTGCTTCGTGGCAAGTTTGGAAACTGGGAAGTATGTGCCATCCTACTTTGTTCTTCTTTTTCAGGGTTGTTTGACTATTCTGGATCACTTGAGATTCCATATGGATTCCAGAACCTGCCTTTCAGTTTCTGCAAAGAGGTCAGCTAGGATTCTTACTGGGATTGTGCTGAATCTGTAGATCAGCTTGGGGGTCAGTTTACCATGTTAACAGTGTTATGTCTTCCGACCCATGAACATAGGGTGTTTTTCCATTTATTTAGCTCTTCTTAAATGTTTTTCATCCATGTTGTATAGTTTTCAGGATATAAGATTGACACTTCTTTTGTTAAATTTATTCCTAAGTATTTTTGATGCCATTGTGAACAGAATTGTTTTCTTAATTTCAAATTTAGATTGTTAATGCAAGTGTATAGAAAGACAGTTGATTTTTTTGTGAGATCTTGTATCCTGCAACCTTGCTGAACTCATGTGTTAGTTTTAATAGATTTTTGTAGATTCCTTAGGGTTTTCTATATACAAGGTCATAATCATCTGCAAATAGACATAGTTGCACTTCCTCATTTTCAGTCTGGATGACTCTTGTTTCTTTTCTTTGTCTAATCTCCCTGGCCAGACTCTCCAGTACAGTCAGAGCCATCAGGGAGCAGATGTTTTCAGTGCCCCATGCGCACTGCAGCCTCTGTTTCCTGAACGGCGGATGGAGAAACGGATCCCACCCCTCTTGATCAGACTCACCTGGGACTTGGGCTCCAAGTAGCTGGAGGCAGCACGAGCGCCTTTGGGGGAGAAAGTAGTCTATCTGGGAGCGGGAAGGAGGGGCCTGTGGTTTTGGCTGCAGCGGAGCCTCCTCCTTGTCGAAGTGAGATGGGGAGAGCCAGCAGGTCTTGGTTCAAATACCACAGACTGACTTTTCTTACTGAATTTTTGTAGGTTTTCTTGAATAGAAGTTTGTTTGTTCTTTGCCTTTAGGACCATTAGCAGAGGCTTAAAATTTTTAAAAAATTTTTGGGGCTTCCCTGGTGGCACAGTGGTTGAGAGTCCTCCTGCCGATTCAGGGGACATGGATTTGTGCCCCAATCTGGGAAGATCCCACATGCTGCAGAGCGGCTGGGCCCATGAGCCATGGCCACTGAGCCTGCGCGTCTGGAGCCTGTGCTCCGCAACGGGAGAGGCCACAGCAGTGAGAGGCCCGAGTACCGCAAAATAAATAAAAAACAAAAACAAAAAAATTTTGTTTTCACCAGTTTCACTGGGGAGGGGTCAGTGGAGCCCTTCTTAATGTTATGGCAGACGCTGATCTCTTCTCTCTGATTTTAGAATAATCTCATCAAGTTCTTTGAAAATTCTCTTTTAATTTTTATTGGAATTGCAATGAATGTATAGATCAGTCGTTCTCTAACTTTAGCATATAACAGAATCACCTGGAGGGACTGTTAAACCAGGAATTGCTGGGCCTCACCCCTAGAGCTTCTGATTCTTGGGCGGGGCCTCAAAATTTGCATTTTAAACAAGTTCCCAGGTGATGCTGATGCTGGTGGTCCATGAACCATACTTTGAGAACCACTGCTGTAAATCAATTTGGGAAGCATTGACATGTTTACCATATTATGCCCTCCTATCATAAACATGATGTATCTTTCCATTTATTTAAGTCTTCTTTAATATCTCAATAAAATCGTGTTTTCTGTAGAGGTCTAGCACATTTTAGTAAGATTATTACTAGGTAATTTATATTATCTGGTATTATAATATGATCTACTCTTTATCTTTTTTACTTGTATATAGAAATTAATTGAATTTTGATATATGAATCTTACATCCATCACATTGCTAAAATCCCCTTTTTTTCTCTGATAAGTGGCCTATAGTTTGTTTTGGGTTTTCTATTTAAGTGGTTATATCATCTGCAAATACTGAATGTCTCATTTCCTTCTTTTATTCCTTAAACCTTAATTTTGTTTTTATTATCTTATTTTTCTGGCTATGACCTCTAATCCTACAGTAAATAGAAGGGGGATAAAAGCCATGTTTGTCTTATTCCTTATCTTAATGAGAGTGGATCTAACATTTCCCCATTTAGCATGATGTTTGCCCTGTTTTGTTTGTTTTGTTTTGTTTTAGTAGATATTCTTTCACCAAGTGAGGAAGTTTCCTTTTACCTTAAATTATGAAGAGTTTGTTTTGTTTTTAGTGAATGAGGTTAAAGTGTATCAAATGATTTGTCTGCATCTGCTGAGATCAGTATATGATTTTTCTTATTTAATCTATTACTGTGGGGAATTTTACTTATGGATTTTTCTAATATTCAATCATCCTTTAAACCATTCCTTAATTACTAGAATAATCACAGTTGTGTTTAAAATTTTCACATCCATAATCCATAATCCTGTACTTTTCCATTCCTCTGAGACTTTTTTTTTTTTTGAAATCAGGTTACTTTTGCCTGACAGAATGAATTGGGGAGTTTTTCCTCTCTTTTCTCAGACTAAGAACGCCTGGGTTTGAATCTTGGATCATCACTTACTGTTGCCACTTTGAGTCCTGTGTCTCAGTTTCCTAATCTATGAGCTAGAAATAAAAGCAGTGACTGCCTCTCAGTGTTTTGGTGAAAATTTAATGAGAAAATGCATCCAAAATGGTGACCACAGTGGTTCACCGTTGGAGCTCAATTATTAATAATCACGGCCTAAAATGCAAGTTGCATTCATTCCATCGACCACTTGGGGGAGCCATATAGCTGAAAAACAAACAAGTTCCAAGAAAGGTTAAGTAGAGATTCTAGTCTGAGAGGGAGAGTTAAGGGTCATCTAGTTTCATTCTCTCATTTTTGCATTTGGGGAAACAGAAGCTCAGAGAGGAGAAGTGATTTGCTCATAGTCATGCAAGTAACTGGTAATCTAAAGACTAGAGTCTTTTTATTCCCCAATTCATTAACGAATCACTTGAAAAAAATCAACTTTTGTTACAAGCCTACTAGGTTCCAAGCATGGCTAAATTTACTGTTCCTCCTTGTATGTCTGTGCAGAGTTGAAAATCATCCTACCCTTCTCAAGTTCTCGGCTGATGAATTTGTGTTGTACTTTTTACTTCTTTGAGATCTGTGCTTAAAGGGGAATAGATTAACAGATATTGTTTAATACATCTCATGCCCTGATATATACACAGTTCTTACAAAATACAGGCAATGGGCATTGCTTTCAAGAAACTTACTGATACACAAGGGTAAGGACACACACACACACATACTCCCTTGGTGAGCTCATCCAATTTCAATCTTTAAGTATTCCCTGTAAGTGGTTAACTCTCAGCTTTATATTTCCACCTAGATCTTCCCCCTGGACTTCAGGCTCATTCATCTAACTTCTTACACAACCTTTCCACTTGAAAGCCTGTGAGGCATCTCATGTTCTTGTTTAAAACTGGCTCCTAGGGCCTCCCTGGTGGCACAAGTGGTTGAGAGTCCGCCTGCCGATGCAGGGGATACGGGTTCGTGCCCCGGTCCGGGAGGATCCCACATGCCGCGGAGCGGCTGGGCCCGTGGGCCATGGCCGCTGGGCCTGCGCGTCCGGAGCCTGTGCTCCGCAACGGGGGAGGCCACAACAGTGAGAGGCCCGCATACCACAAAAAAAAAAAAAAAAAAAAAAAAAAACTGGCTCCTTATCTTCTCCCATCCTCCTCCAGCAGACTTTCTTACTCAGAGCAACCCCATTCTTATGTTTGCTCAGCCAACCTTCCAGTTGCCTTTAAATCCTTTCTCTCATTCTCCACATGGAATTCACCAGCAAGAGTGTTGGCCCTGATCTTCAGGATAAATCCAGAAACTGACCACTCCTTTCCACCTCCACTGCTCCCATCACGGTCCATGCCACCATCATCTCATCTCTGGTTGTTGCCATGGCTCCTAGCTGATCCCCCTGCGCCTGCCCTTCTGTAGCTTACTCTGCAGAGTGGCAGAGGGATGCTGTTAAAAACCTCTGTCGTGTCGCTCAGTCCTCAACTCAGAGACCTCCAGTGGTGTCCCATCTCACTCAGGCCCTTGTAACCGCCCTTCCGGTGGTGTCTCCAAGTATCTCTAACCTTGTCCCCTACTCTTTCCCCACCTGGCCTCTCAGCTTAGCCACACTGACCTCCTTGCTGTCCACTGCACATTGCAGGAAGCCTCCCACCTTAGACCTGTCTCCCTTGCCTGCTGTTCTCTGACCCCAGACGCCTACAGAGCTCCCCCGTCACCTCCTTCCTTCCTGTCTGCACCCTCACATCGCCCCTCGCCACTCTTCAAAATTGCAACAGCCCCCCACCCACACTTCCTTTCCTTCTTCCATAGCACGTACACCCCAAACTCTAGATATTCCATTTATTTTGCTTAATGTCTAACTCCCTCCTGGAGAATGTTAGCTCTGTGAGGGCAGGGCTCTCCACTTTATTGCTACATCTCCAGCACAGAGCAGTGCTTAGCGTGTTGTTGGAATGAAAGATACAGGCTTCAGGAGCTAGTCTGTGTGAGGCAAGTGGTGCTAGGAAAGCAGTAAAACACTTTTGGCCTGCTTATCCCTGTTTGGTTTGCAGCAAGTTTCTGACTCCCTCTTGGTGTGGGCAATCATCTAGCCCTGTCCTTGATCTTACGTATGAGTGTGAGGGTCCTTTTTTTTTTTTTTTGGCTCTAAAATTATAGGATGATTATGCAAAAGTTGCTGTACTGCACTCAGCCCGCAAGTCCTCTAGTTATTGTGAGGCAGGAGGTGGTGCTTCCTGGCTGGGAAAGTCACTGGCCACGAGATGGGTAGGGTGTGATGAGGCAGACAGCGATGCTGCATTCAGGAGATGCCTGGAGATGGCGGAAGGCAGGTCAGACAATGGCAGAAGGGTCCTTGAGGGGTATGATGGGAAACAAATCTAAACAGATAGGTTGAAGCCATGTTTGCAGAGATTTGCCTCCAGGTCAAAGTCCAAACTCCTTAGTCTGGAATTTCGTGGGCAAGGTGCCAATGATTTTGAGCAGGAAACGACCCAAATGGTATTTTAGAAAGATTCATCTGTGCAGGATGGATTAGCAGGAGGTGATTCTGAAGTTAGAAGGCTGTTAAAGATTTTTAGTCTTGGGTGGTAAGGGCGTGGACTCTCATGGGGACGGTAGGACTACAGCTGGAAGAACAAATGCGAGATGCATTGTGAGGGAACTTGGAAGAAGACTTGGAACTAGAAGGCTGGAAGTAAAGAAAAGAGAAAAGAGAAAAGTCACTTAGATACACAGCCAAGAATGAAAGGAAGAAAGAGGAAGGCCAGAGAGAAAGCTGCGTTGTGGAGGAAGATGAGAGGTGCAGGGACTATCTTAGTGAGTTGGAGCTGCTATAACAAAGTACTTTAGATTGGGGGACTTCAAACAGTTATTCCTCACAGTTCTGGAGGCTGGAAAGTCCAAGGTCAAGGTGCCAGCAGATATGGTGTCTGGTGGAAGCTGACTCCTGGCTGGTAACAGCCACCTTCCCACTGTGTCCTCACATGGCAGAGAGAGGTAGTATATCTCTTCCTCTTCCACTGTGGGGACCCCACCCTCATGACCACCTGTAACCCTAGTTACCGCCCAAAGGCCACCTCCAAATTCTGTCCCATTGGCGATGCGGGTTTCAACATGTGAATTTTCGGTGGGCGCCCACATCGGTCCACAGCACAGACTCTCAGTATTTCCCAAGTGAGGAGACTCAGGGTTGGGGTCCCTTTCTGGGTGTTCCTGAGCAAAGCACCAAAGTTCAAGAGAATATTCTTTTCCACACGGGAAGATCTGTGTTGTCTGAAAGCAGGACAGTAGGAGAAGATCAAACATGCCGGGTAAGGAGCGAGCTGGAGAGGGTGTCCTTCACCAGGAGAGAGGTCTTTCACTTGTGGAGACAGAAATGTGGCCTGGCTAGAGCAAAAGAGAAAACATTTGGAGGCAGAGGTCAGGAAACACAGAGGAGCTTATTGCTAGGGGATGCTTCCCAGGGAAGAAGGAAGCACAGTTTGCTGGCAAGGGTGGGATAAGACGCAGAAGTGGGATTGGGGCTTGTTAAAGAGGGGGAGGAGCCTGGCAAAAGACGGTGATTGCAGAGCAAGTGCCTGAGCTCAGAGTCTTTGTGACCAACAAGGGTAAACAGCCCTCACCTCTGCCACAACTCTCCATGCCTGCACCCTGCTTTATTTGTTTGCTTGCATTTATCACTATGTAAAATCATCTCATTTATTATTTGAATATTAATTTATGCATTCCTCCTTAGAATGGAAATAAGGGGAATCTAATGTGTGAATGACGACAACGGTGAAGTTACTGGCCAGGAGCAAAGCCCTGGTGCCAAACACACTTGGATCCAGTGGAACCTTCCACCCGTTGATCTCACCATCTCCTCACGGTTACTCACTCCTCTCCTGTTCTTGCTTCCTTCATAGCCGGCTTAAAATCCATGGTCAATCACTGAGATCATTTTCTTGCCCCTCTTCATTGTTGGTGTGGTTTCCAAACCATAACCCTGATGTAATTTCACTCTTTACCCAACCCAACTCTTTACCCATCTGGCACCACACAAGCTTACATGGTACAACGATCCTGTGGACAACAAAAAATACGCTTACCCTTTCTACAGAAGAGAGTGCAAGGTCCCTGAGTGATGTTCCATCTTCTTGATATCCTATAACTTAAATAATATGATATAAAGTGAACTAATATTAATATATCTGTATTATATTAATATATAAAATAATTATTATATTATATAATAATATAATATAACTCAGCCTGTATTAGATGATAAGGGGAAAAGAGAAGAAAATAAAAATGTTTGCTACATACACCTACAGAGACATATTCATAACAAAGTAAGGAAGAAATACAACAGTGATAGTCCTCATAACAGTGATAGTCTTTGCTGGTCATGTGACTGTAGCTGATATTTATAACTACCTTATTCCACTATTCTTTCCATATTTCCTCAACAGGCACCTTCTAGTCATGGTTCTTTGCCTGGTGAGGTGATCCAAACCTGCATTCCTGAAAGGACTGGTCCTGCCTGAATTGGATTGTCGTTTTCCACAGGGCAGGGTAGTACTGAGACCCTAAACAATCTCCTGGATTCCAGACAAACTCTTCCTCATCTCTGCTGTGGGGTAGAGTTCAAGTTCCCCTTGGGAGTCAACATCAACCACCCTCACCAGTACAATAGCGCCTGACTCCGCCTGTCAGTTCAGAGGCGTGAGGGTCTCAAAGTGGCCGGGTGGGAATAGTCGTAACTTCCAGTTTAATGGAATCACTATTGTATCTCCTGGTGGAAGCATTCCTGCCTTTGGAACTCAGACCTCTAGACCAGCAGAGCATAAGGTCATGGGAACAGGAAGCAAAACTTTTGCTAGCGGATCAGTAAGGGTAAGAGTGAGTGGTACCACTGCCATTTCCACCTCTTGATTCCTGGACCCATGAATCTAGGCTATGGGAGAAATAGCACCATAGTTTAGATGGTGATTTAGAGCATATACAGACTCCTGAGAACATTACCCCAGGCTTGCAAGGTTAGGGAACAAGGGTGGGAATTCTGCTAGCTGCTGAGTAGATCTATTCCAATTTTGCTTTTCAGATTGGGTGAAATAATCACAGGATGGGTTCGGAGAGGCACTGGACCCACTGTGAGATGTACCTGAACTAAAACTCCATTGACCACCTGACCTCCATAAGCCCCTACCCTGGCTAGTGGACCACAGGGACATTTTGGGTCTCCTGGAATTAATGTCATTCTGAGCTGGTGTCCAGTCATTTCCCAAAAGTCTGATTATTTTCTTTCTCCAAAGCACAGTCATTGGTGAAAGGCTGTAGGTGCCTTTGGGGGAAGGCTAGGAGAAAGATTAACAGTATACATTTTTGGCAGTGTACTGGCGCCTTTCCTCAATAGGACACGGTGGTCTTCCCTTCATTCAAGGGGTTCTTATTCTGTAAACCGGCTCAAGCTGGGGAATTGATTAGGGAGCCATGACTCTTTCTTTTGGTGATTCAACTTAGACTCCTGTTCACTCGGCCTAAAACTCCTCTGCTTATACAGGCCAAGTAAGCATTTTGTAGACTGCGCCTCGCTTTCTCTTCTGGCACACCGTGACCCCCTGCCAGTGCCAGAGGTCTGTGTGACTCAGACTCTTCTGATCGCATATTTGTCTCCACTGTCCATTATGGTCATCACACCCACCTTGTCCTCAGCAATATAGGGCCAACATTTGGTCCCTGCCACTCCAAGATCCAATGATCCCTCTTGTATTGAAGGATCCCAGCTCACTGGCAGCAGATTCCACTGTAACTTCTCACCATCAGAGATGAACAAGCACAGAGCAATTCAAGGATACTAGGCTCCCCTCGTATATTCTCACAGTCGTGGTGATGGGTATGTCCTCTGGACCCTCCTGCAGTAAGTGAGCAGGTCTTACGTGACAAATCCGCTCGAACATTCCAATCTCCCTAAGCCTTTGGCTACCTTCCTCTACAGTATACCAAGGCAGTTCTGATTTTTCACCTTCGTTTAGTATTTACCATCCTTTTGTCCATGTTTTAGCCACCAACCACCAAAAGTACCATGAGGACGCTTGCTAACCCCTTGAGCTACAACATCAAGTCCAGAATTTCTGTTTAAGGGGTTCATATCAGTAAATTCAACCTTATCCAACTTTATGTTCCTTCTACCATTATCTCTGGGCTTTTCCTGGTGGGAAATTTTCTGATTACTAATTCAATCTTTTTATTTGTATAGTCCTATTTATATTTACCATTTCTTCTTCTGTCAGTTTTGTATAGCTTGTATTTTTCTAGGCATTTGCCTGTTTCATCTAAATTATTTAATTTTTTGGTATATGGTTGCTCATAGTATTCACTTATAATCCTTTTTATTTTGGTAACGTCATTAGTGATGTTGCTTCTTTTATTCCTGATTTTAATTCAAGTCTTTTCTCCTTTATGCTTGGTCAGTCTAGCTAAAGGTTTGTCAATTTTGTTGAATTTTCATTGATTTTTCTCTATTGATTTTCTACTCTCTTCTCTTCCCCAGAACTCCCAACACAGTTCTACGAGCAGCCTTTACCACTGAAGCATGGGATCATGGAAGATAGCCCTGCAGGTGAGGATCCTTTGCCATCCATGATTTCTTTTCCTACTTAAGGTGAGGTTGGTGGATTAACAGCATTGAAATCACCTGTGAATTTGTTAGGCCTGAAGATGTGAAGGCCTCCATCCCAGATCCCGATACTAAACCACAAGCTGTATGTTAACAACAGCCTCTGGGGGATCATTTGCACATTCGAGTTTGAGAAGCACTGCAAGATGTGAGAAAATAAAGGGCTTGAGAGGTAAAGTACCACAGACTATGCGCCAGAAGGGGGCTCTGTAGGAAAATTAAGAGATGGTCAGGAGAGGGAGAGAGAAGGGAAGCCAAGGGGATGGGCGATGAGAAAACATAAACAGGGAGCTGGGATGGGGAGGAATCGTCACCCGGGCAGGGAGGGCATCACTCATCTAAGGCCAACCTCTGGACGTGCTGTGTAGCCAGGAGATGTTGTATCACATAAGAGCACAAGTGTGTCTCAGTGTTCTCGGTATCAGACTTGAATGTGCCTGTCAGAAAACACATCCAGATTTCCATAAACCTCCAGTTCTTTTTCTGGCAGTGAAAGTCACTGTTAAAAAAAAAAAAAAAAAAGCTAGAGAATGGAAGCATGTGTTACATGGCTCTCAAGGTGGCTAGGTGTCACTGCCCCAGGACCAGCCATCCTTCTGTAGTGTTTGCTCCTTGGACCTCCCACAATCCACAGGCCCCTGCCCCGGGCCCTGGAGAGCCCGCTGCCATAAATCTGCAATGACCCTACCCTGTCTGCGCACAGAGCTCCTTTCCAGGGACATCGGGGATTATTTATGGCAGCCCATAGAAATCTCTGTAAGGTTTCAGCCCCAGATGCAGGATGTGCATGTTCTATTTCTGTTTGACATCCCATGTCAGGAGTGAGCCCTGGACAAGGCATAAGTGATTCAGCATTAGATACAGAGGGTGAAGTTATGTGGTTACCTATCAACCCCAGGCACTGGAAGTCCTTGGAAATCAGGAGAGTATAATTTTAGAATTAACGTAATGAAAATGTTAAAAGGAGATCCATTTTTCTCCTCTACCGCTAAGATGGATTAACAAATAATTGGGAGAATTTTCCAAGGGTGGACAAATGCCTTCTGCTGGAGTTGTTCCCAGGAGGAGAAGGGTGAGCTGGGAGAAGGGCCTCCCTCTCACCAGCCCTGACCTCTCTGGGGTTCCAACACCAGAATTTCCTGCTGCTTCTCAGACATCTTCCCAAGAACTCCCTGTCAATAGCAACTCAGGCTCAACGCGTTCGAAACTCGTTACTCTCCTTCCAAGTTCCTCCTTCTCTACTTCATACCCGGGTTATCGAACCATTTAGTTCCCTGTTGCCCCAGCTCCGAGAAGTTGCCCTCCTTGACTTCTCCTGGTCCCCAGCTCCTCCCATCCAGTGGGTGCCTGGTTCCTGTCCATTCTCCCTCCAGAGAGGTTCCCAGATCCATCCTCTTCCCACTCCAACCACAGCTGTACTGGTTCAGCCCTTCGTCTTTCATTGGGATTATTGTAATGACCTTCAGAGGGCCTCTAGCCTCTGCCCGCACTGTCCTCAGATTCACCTTCTGAAAGTTCCCACCGGACCACATCTGCCTCCGGCAGAACAAAGGACACACTTCAGAGCATGGGAAACAAGTCTCCCTGTGAGCTGGTCCCGTCTACTTTCTTCACTTGCTTTGCTTTGGCCTCATCAGCCTACCTCATAGCCTCCCACCTTTGATGCCTTTGGGCATCCTAGTCCTAAGGTCCAGAACGCCTTCCCCTCTTCCTCCACATCAGAAAGCTTCTACTTTAACAATTTTGTTCTTTCCCACAACATTCTGGGGAGAATGTCTCCTCTGCACTTTGATGAAATCCTGGGCCATCAATGGAGTTGGCGAGCTCATTCTTAAGAATTAAAAAGGCTTTGGGTCATTTTTAGCTTCAAGAATATTTGCATTTTAGTAATTAATATATCCAGTCCAATGCAATGTTTAAGGGGAAAAAATGCTTTCAACTTTACTCAAGGTTGAATTTTCTATCCCCTCTCTCATCCCAGCTTCACCCATTGTGGAAGTTGTGGTGTGTGTGTGTCTGCACTGGGTGGAGTGTGAGTGGGAAGCTTCTCTTCTGTTTTTCCCCTGTACTTCTCTTCCTGCTGCCCTGCCCCCACCTTACTAGTTGAAATTTCTGACCCTCCTGGTCTTAATTAGGGGAGGGAGGACGGGTGGGCGACAGGAAAGGTTTGGCATGACTGGTATTTGTGTCATCGACTGTTGACTGCTTCTGACCATGGCAAGTTGGTAGATGGGCAAAGCTGACTCTGCTTCTTGGGGTGCATTTGTGGGTCCTCTGGGGTCTGCTCTGGGAATAGTCAGCTATGCCTGTAGCGTATGAGATACATTTCCCTCCAGCGGCCACTTCTGTCTCCTCCCTCTGCCCTTAGGAATCCAGGTCTAACCACCCACCTCTGCTTGGGGCCATCACACCTCCCCGGGCAGATCTCTCAGGCAGGACCTAAGTGGTCCCATGAAAGTCCTTTCTCTCCTGTGACCCACATCTGATCCATTAGACACATTCTTTGTCCCCTATATGGGTGGACATGTCTTCCTCTTTGGGCTGAAAGCCACGGCTTCTCTTATTTAGACAGAGGCACCATTATAGGAAGGTGGAAAATTCCTGAACACAGTCCGCAGAGCCCTCCAAACTCCAGGAGATGTGAGGGAAGCTCTCCAGATGGTTCCATGACAGCACGAGGCTTAGACGAAGGGAAAATGCCCTTCCAACCTCACCACCCACTGAGTACTCTTAAAAGACAATTTCTCCCTGATTCCCAAATTCACCTATTTTTACCTTTTAGGAAGGTCAAGGTGGGCTACGGGTCACAGAATCATTCAGTTATTTCCTTTGCGAGTCCCACAAAGTCAGCCAAATCCCTCACTTTGGAGTGTGGGAGTACTTGCTTTCGGCTTTCTTGGGGCATCTGATGAAACTGACTCAGCCCTTTGACATCCATCCATATTATCCTTCAAGATTTTTCTCGAATGTCCTTTCCTTAGAGAAGCAAGGCCTCCATCATCCCTAAGTACAAGTGTTGGTGGCGGGGAGAGGTTTGCTGGCACAAAACAGAAGTTACTTGCTCCTTAAAAGGGCCTGGGAACTGCAGAGTGGTGCCCCTGACAGGCTGACCTACAGCCTGTCCTTTTAAAATTACTCACTGGTGCCCAGAAAGACATGAATGTGCCAGGTGTGCCCAGGAATGGCTTTCTGGATCTCACCTCTGTGTTCCTGAAGGGTCAGGGTTGCCACCTGGATATCAGAGCAAAAGTGGAGATTTGTTCCAGATTCCAGGCTTCTTTTTGGGCAAACAGAGGGAGCCTGGGGGGAAGTGATCCAGTCAGTCCTTCAACCAATATTTAGGGGCACTAAATGTGTCCGGCTCTGTGCTAAGCGTTGGGGGTATGATGATTACGAGAAAATACAATGACAGAAGCAGCTTCCGCCTTCCTGGAAGGTGTGAGCCCCACCCGCCTCCAATGGAAAACTATCATTTCTAGTATTCTCCAGACCAGAGCTAATTAGTGACCTAGAGGCAAATCCTGGTCATTGATGTGCTTTGGAACCAGACATTAAAGTAAATGGAATTAGCTGATGACAGTTAATAATTGAGACTTTTTATGTAAAGTTCGGTTTTTCTGGTTTCTTTTGAAAATGGGCAGGTCTGGAAACACCAGGTTCTCAGTCCCTCAGCCCCCCAGCCAACTGGCATCGTGGAGCAGCCGCCAGTTAGGGGACGGGTGTCCTCCAGTTTGCGCAGTCCTCACCACTCCCTTTTATATGCTTTTCCATCTTCTTCACTCATTTTTGTTACCTCTACTCTGTAGAGGCCTGACCTGGGGATGTAGTTCTGAATGAGTCATTTTCAAATTGCTTTTAGAAAGAAAATGCTTTAAAAAAAACCCAACAAAATCTCGTGTACACCTGAATATATAGAGAGAACACTGAAAAGCAGAGCTGCTTTGGTTGAAGGCAGAGAGAACTGCCAGAAGCCCCATGTGCCCTCCGTCCGCGGTGGGGTGTCGTGTGAAAAGCCCTCCCCCAGCCCCTGGGAGCCTGTCTACACCCTGCCCCTGCAGCCACCTGCTGATTCTGGCCTGAGCGCCTGTAACCACGAGGATCAGGCCTTCCGAGCTGCCCACGTCCCCTTCCCCCGTCCCAGCCCCGTCCAGCATGTGACGCTCTCTTTCCCCTGCCGATTAGATCAAGGCCCTGTGTGTCTGGGTCTGTGCGGCCTCACGGTCGATGAGGTCAGCAAGGGACTTGCAGGGGACACTTCTGCAGAACATTCCACTGCTGTTTGTGTTGCCTCGGCCTTTTACAGAACCGTTGGGTTTCATGGGGACTTCAGTGCTCGTCTAATGAATTTAAACAAATGAGGCAAATATGCATCAAATACTCACATAATGGAAACATTTCACGAGGAGGGCTCTTGGTCTGTCTGTAGAATAATCCCCATCCTCTTGTTTCCTAAATATTTGTACTTCTGCATGCCAAGCACTGAACACAGCGATGAAGAATACGAGCTTGCAGAGCAAGAAAATTGTTTTCTCTTGCCTTTAAGATGTGTTGAGATTATGCCAACATGAGACCCTGCCTTTGGTTTGGGCTCCAGCGGTAGGTGTTCGTTTGCTCTGTACTTCAGCTCTGTCTCTGTCTTCTTAAGGTTCTATCTTAGGAGGGGAGATGGCTCTTTTGCTCCATCTGACACCATATGTGCATCTCTTTAGAAGGTCCGAGGCCAGCCCAGTGGTCCTTCTCGTCCTCATCTTCCTCCCAGTTTGGCTTAGAGGCTATGGGAATGCAAAATCGTATGACCACTTTGGAAAACAGCTTGGAAGTTTCTTATAAACATTCTCCTATCCTGTGAATAGGTATTTATTTACCCAAGTGAGAAGAAAACATGTCCATTCAAGGACCTGTACTCAAATATTCACAGCAGCTTTATTCATGGTTGCCCCAAACTACAAATAATCCAAGTGTTCACGTGTGAATGGATTAAGAAATTGCGGTCTGGGGCCTCCCTGGTGGCGCAAGTGGTTAAGAGTCCGCCTGCCGATGCAGGGGATACGGGTTCGTGCCCCGGTCTGGGAGGATCCCATATGCCGCGGAGCGGCTGGGCCCGTGAGCCATGGCCTCTGGGCCTGCGCATCCGGAGCCTGTGCTCCGCAACGGGAGAGGCCACAACAGTGAGAGGCCCACATACCGCAAAAAGAAAAAAAAAAAAAAAAAAAAGAAATTGCGGTCTGTCTATACCACAGAATGCCACTCAGCCGTGAAAATGAACAAACTTCAGAAAAGTAAAAGAATGTGGATGCATCTCAAAACCATTATGATATTATTTACAGCAGCCAAGACACGGAAGCAACCTAAATTAGTGTCTGTCGACGGATGAATGGATAAAGAAGTTGTGATATACATAGTAGAATACTATTCAGCCATAAAAAGGAGGAACGCCTGCCATGTGCCACAACATGGATGGACCTAGAAGACATTATGCAAGGTGAAATAAGTCAGACAGAGAAAGACAAATACTGTATGATTTCGTTTATACATGGAATCTAAAAAACAAAGCAAAACACCAAACTCAGAGAAAAAGAGATCAGATTTGTGGGTCCCAGAGGCTGGGGGGTGGGGGAAGGAGAATTGGATGAAGGTGGTCAAAAGGTACAAAACTCCTGTTATAAGATAAATAACTATTAGAGGTCTAATGTACAGAGTGATGACTGTAGTTAACACTACTGTGTGGTATAGATGAAAGTTGTAAAGAATAGATCCTGAGAGTTCTTACACAAGGAAAAAATTCTTTTCTTTGTTTCTATGAGGTGATTGATGTTCACTAAACCTATTGTGATGATATTTCATAATGTACGTAAGACAAGTCATTAAGCTGGAAACCTTAAATTTATACAGTGCTGTATGTCAACTGTATCTCAGCAAATCTGGAAGAAAAAAGCTTTATGCTAAGCAGAAAAGGCATACACAAAAGACTAAATATTGTGTGATGCCACTTTATATGGCATTTCTTATATTATAAAAAGCAGAACTGTAGTGACCGAAAGCGAGCTTATAATGGGTGATCAAGGGTGAAGGGAGAGACTGCAAAAGAATGAGGGAGTGTTTGGGGATGAAGTTTTGTAATTTTAGCTTTTACGTTTAGGTCTGTTGTCCACTATGAATTAAACTGTGTGTATGGTGTGAAATAAGGATGGGGATTTGTTTGTTTGCATATGGCTATCTAATAATTGTTCCAGCACCACTGGTTGAAAAGATTCTCATTTCCCCATCAAATTCCTTTTGTACATTTATCAAAAACTAATTGACCAGGGCTTCCCTGGTGGCGCAGTGGTTGAGAGTCCGCCTGCTGATGCAGGGGATATGGGTTCGTGCCCCCGTCCGGGATGATCCCACATGCCGCGGAGTGGCTGGGCCCGTGAGCCATGGCCGCTGAGCCTGCGCGTCCAGAGCCTGTGCTCTGCAATGGGAGAGGCCGCAACAGTGAGAGGCCTGCCAACTGCAAAAAAAAACAAAAAAAAAATACAAAAAGCCAATTGACCATCTATATATATGTTGGTGGGTTGTAATTATTTTTAAAAATAAAATCATAGATTTTATCTGAAGTTTATAATTGAAAACTATCTGAGTTTCCCTCTAGTTATAGACTCTGCCTTTTACATCACAGCTTCCTAAACGCAACAACTAGTCATAGAGATAACTAACGCTTACTGAGAAATTACCATTGACCCGGCACCATTCTGAAACTTTTACGTATATTAACTAATCCAGTCCTCACAACCACCCTGTGAAGGATGTCTTATGATCTCTGTTTTGCAGAGGAGGAAAGTGACACCCTGTAATGTTAAATAATTTGCCCAAGTCCCAAAGCTCAAACACCAGAGCTGGGACTTGACTCCAGGTGCCAAGCTCCCATGTACTGCTGAAATTCTACACCACAACCACCTTCCTGGCGCTTCCCAGCTCCTGGCATATAGCAAGTGCTCAACAAATATTAATTCAATTAATATCATTATAGTTTTAACACTGTAGTTTGATTGTTGACCTGCTTATCATGAAAACTGATGGTATGCTCCATTTTTAGAAAAGGACATGTGCCAAAAGAGGCTTACTGTTATCTTAAACAGGGTGCCATTTGGGAGGAATACAAAGATTAGCAAACGGACATGTGACTGAATGAATGAACAAGCACGTTGGCTTCAGCTGGTAGATTTTGTTCCCAGAAGGGCAGAACTAACTCACAAAAACTGCCCCTGTGATTTAGATTCTGAGTGGGAATCCCATTGATTGCTACATCTTCAACTTTCCTGACCTTTAGTTTGATCATCCATAGCACAGGGCTCATAAAAGCTGCCTGTGTACCTCTTAGGGTTATGGTGAGGTCAAAATAATGCCACCCGTGAAAGAATTTAGTGAAATGCACAGAACTGAGCAGGTGTCAGAGACAATTACCTTCACTCTAAACTTGTTCCACGTGGTGTGAGGCCAAGGGTGTGATCCGCTCATGTGTGCTATTTGCCACCCCGTCTGGGGGCAGCAGGGGCGTGGGGTGCAAATCCAGGATGGTGCCCAAGGAGCCGTAAGGGGAGAAGAGGAATCTGGTCTGGAAAGCAATCAGTTGATTCTCTGCTGGCCACCAGGGCAGTGACAGTTCATCCCCACACCCTGGTCTGTGGCCTGAATATAATGCCCACAGGTTGCCATGCTAGATAAAGATTGTGTTAGGTCCTGTGTGCCTGGCAGTGCAGTGGACAGGGCTGGGCCAAGGAAAGGCTCCAAGGTAGAGTGACGGAGAGAAGGCTGGACAGAGGCTTTTATGTCCTTTGGACTTTGGGGATGAGCGTTAACTCAGCAAGCTTCAGCTTATCTCTGGATTAGAAATAATGGGGAAAAAAATCCATCTTAAGCCACAAACACTCAGTGGGGAAAGGATAGTCTCTTCAACAAACAGCATTGGGAAAACTGGATAACCACATGCAGAAAGGTGAAATTGGACCCCTATCTTATACCACTCACAAAGATTAACTCAAAATGGATTAGAGACTTAAACATAAGAACCGACACCATAAAACTCCTAGAAGAAAACATAGGGGGGATATTGGTCCTCCCTTTGTCATTGGTCTTGGCAATGATTTTTTTGGAAATGACACTGAAAGCATAAACAACAAAAGCAAAAATCAACAAGTGGGACTACATCAAACTAAAAAGATTCTGCACAGCAAAAGAAACAATCAACAACATGAAAAGGCAACCTATGGAACAGGAGAAAATATTTGTAAACCCTATATCAGATAAGGGGTTAATATCCAAAATATATAAAGAACTTATAAATTCAATATAAAAAACCCACAATCTGATTAAAAACTGGTCAGAGGAACTGGATAGACATTTTTCCAAAGAAGACATCCAAATGGCCAACAGCATAAAAAGGTGCTCACCATCACTAATCATCAGGGGAATGCAAATCAAAACCACAATGAGGGGCTTCCCTGGTGGCGCAGTGGTTGAGAGGCCACCTGCCAATGCGGGGGATGCGGGTTCGTGCCCTGGTCTGGGAGGATCCCACATGCCACGGAGCGGCTGGGCCCGTGAGCCATGGCCGCTGAGCCTGCGCGTCCGGAGCCTGTGCTCCGCAACGGGAGAGGCCACAACAGTGAGAGGACCGCGTACCGCAAAAAAAAAAAAAAAAAAAAAAAAAAAAAAAAAACAACTCACAATGAGATATTTCACACCTGTTAGAATTGCCATAATCAAGAAGATAAGAGATAGCAAGTGCCAGTGAAGATGTGGAGAAAATTGTCCATGACAGTTTGTTTATGGACCTCTGAGCAGTACTTTTTCATCTCACAAGAAGGAGACAAGGTGTGGAAGAGACACACCCATTGTCCACACCACTTCCACTCACATCTGTTGAAGGCTTAGTGGCCTGACCACATCCAACTGCAAAGTTGTCTGGGAAATGCCTTTAACTTACACAGTGTTATATGTTTATTATATCTCAATTTTTAAAATCCATCTTAATACAATTCAACTTCATAAATGTGTTTATTGAACACCTACTACACACCTGGCATTGTATTAAGTACTACAGGGATGACAAGGATGGACAAGACCCCAACCATGTCCTCATGGAACAGGTGTGCCCCCAATTAACTGAGACACAGAAGGACCTGCCTTCCAAAGAAGCACAACCCACTGTAGACTGTCCTCCAGGTCCCCATGGGCTCACCCTTGATCTTGATTCATCTTTTTTATTTATTTTATTTTTTTTTTGCTGTACGCGGGCCTCTCACTGCTGTGGCCTCTCCCGTTGCGGAGCACAGGCTCCGGACACACAGGCTCCGCGGCCATGGCTCGCGGGCCCAGCCGCTCCGCGGCATGTGGGATCTTCCGGGATCGGGGCACGAACCCATGTCCCCTGCATCGGCAGGCGGACTCCCAACCACTGCGCCACCAGGGAAGCCCTATCTTGATTCATCTTGATCTTGACTTAAACCTCATCCTCTTCCTTGGCTTCCACAAGAAAATGAAACACACTAAGGATGCCTCAGCTAAGCATCAATAAGCAGGTCTGATGCTTCACTGAGGGTTTGTGAAGTCGTGGTAGAGGGGTGACGTCCTTCAGCACTTAGAATTTCCCCCCAGATATTTTCACTGGACAGGTTCCTCCCTAATCTCTCCTCCGAGCCCCAGTCATGAGGCGCATCCCCGCTCAGGCTTCCCCACACAGTGCCCTGCCCACCCCTTCCTTTTCCCCTTGGAGAGATGTCTTTCCTTCCACACAAACCTTGGCCTCCAAGCAGCCCTTTTCTCCTCCTGCAGCAACTCATCAACACCAAGTGTCTTCTTTACCAGGAAGGAGTTCTCAGAACACCTCTTTGAAAACACACACATATGTAGGATTTATTCATTATCACTGTAAAAGATCGAAGTAAAATACTCATATGGTAGATATACATCACTTTAACCAATTTAAAGTATACAATTCAGTGAGCCTTATATTATTTTATTTTTTCCCAGTGGCTTTTAGTACATTCACGATGCTGTGCAACCATCATCACTATCTAATTCCAGAACCTTTGCATCACCCCAAAGGAAACCCCATACCCACTCATCAGCCGTTCCCCATTTCCCCTTCCCCATTTCCTCCTCCATGACTTGTTTTTCTTACTTAACGAGACATCGGGAACCTCCTGCTGGTTGAAGGGCTCATTCTTTTCTAGGATCATGATAAGACTTTGTAGCTTGTCTCTACCGCAGTTAACCCGCCCCTTCCCTGTGGATGGGTGTTCAGGGGTTTCCCAGCCTGTGCACTTTGAGCTGTATCACGGTGAGAACCCTCGCTTCCATGTTTTCATGTCCTGCTGCAGCTCGTTTTTATTTATTTATTTATTTATTTTTGGCTGCATTGGGTCTTCATTGCTGCACGCAGGCTTTCTCTAGTTGTGGCGAGCTGGGGCTACTCATCGTTGCAGTGCACGGGCTTCTCAGTGCAGTGGCTTCTCGTTGCGGAGCAGGGGCTCTAGGCACGTGGACTTCAGTAGTTGTGGCACGCAGGCTCAGTAGTTGTGGCGCACGGGCTTAGTTGCTCCACCGCATGTGGGATCTTCCCAGACCAGGGCTCCAACCCGTGTCCCTTGCACTGGCAGGTGGATTCTTAACCACTGTGCCACCAGGGAAGTCCTGCAGCTCGTTTTTAAAGGTTGAGTCCCAAAGAGAAGCTGCTTTGTCAAAGGGTGTATGTACTCTTCAATTTAGTAGATATCAGCATAGTACTTTCCCAGAAGGTTTGTACAATTTTTTTTTTGGTGTCAGATGATATTTTATTCTCTGTTCAAAATGATGTCCAACACCGTTCATATAGTTTCATCCATCTTTTAGGCCTTTGTGTGAAACCTCTTTTTCCCCACGCATTTGGGCAGGTCTGGTCTTGGGATCAGAGTAGATGAGGAGAGTTTGCCCCCAGGGACAGCCCGGTCACTGGGCTCTGGGGTTTTCTGTGCTCTCTCCTGAGGCAGATGTGGTTAACGGTGACCATCTATAGAACTCGTTTTCAGCAGGTTCCACAGCAGAGGTCCTCCTGTTTTCAGTAGCAATTAAACAGCAGGCTGGCAGAGGTGTGTGTGTCTAATACACCTTTTATTTTAGAGCAGTTTCAGATTTACAGAAAAATTGCAAAGATAGTACAGAGGGTTCCCACGTACCTCATACCAAGTTTCCCCGCCGGATAACCTCTGACACAGGTGTGGGACACCTGTTACAATCCGTGAACCGAGGTGAGAAGGCTTTGTGGAGAACGCAGTGTTGAGCTGGGCCTCGGCAGACAGGGTGAGGACAGAGCATCCCAGCAGAAGGGACCGTGTCAGGAGAGCGTGCAGGTGGGTGAGCTCAGGGTATGGGGAAGAGTCCAGCAGGGGGCGTGTGGGGTGACGGGGAAGGCTGTTCAGGAAGTAAGTGGATTGCTCAGGGCACACAGAAGTGGCTGTTTCAGAAAGGGTTCTTACCCATGTTCCCAACCTCTTCCTCGTCTCATTCCAATGTGGCAAAGGAGGTGCCCTTTGCTGGACCCGCCCTGAGTATGTGTTTTTTTTTTTTTTTTTTTTTTGCGGTATGCGGGCCTCTCACTGTTGTGGCCTCCCCCGTTGCGGAGCACAGGCTCCGGACGCGCAGGCCCAGCGGCCATGGCTCACGGGCCCAGCCGCTCCGCGGCATATGGGATCCTCCCAGACCGGGGCACGAACCCGTATCCCCTGCATCGGCAGGCGGACTCTCAACCACCTGCGCCACCAGGGAGGCCCCTGAGTATGTGTTTTGTTGGAGAGGCTTCCTCCACAGATGTACTCTGGTCTCACCTGCCTCAGTGATGAAGAACCCAATCTATTTCTCTCTTATTGCAGAGGCCTGTGGGCTTTATGTGGTTAATAAGGGACACAACTTTAAAACCATCTTAGAGATTACTTTAAAATCAAAAAAACGCACCATTCTACCAATGTTATATTACAGTTGCTAAAAATATCCCATGCCCATTGGTTAGCTCAGAGCAATAGATATCCCACAGGCTAATTTCATCATTGGCAGAAGGCCATGCAGTCTCCAGACAGGATCAGAATCAAACTGGGGGCTGCTAAATATAGAAATATAAATTTGGGTTTGTTTAGAATCACTTGAAAACCGAAAGAACATATAAGCCAGCGCGCAAGCCTGGTAGCGTCTCCCAAAGCATAGCTCACCTTGTACGTCGGTCTGTCCTGCACCCCCAACCCTGCTTTCAGCTTCTCAGTGGAAGTATTAGGCACTTCTCCGTGTTTGAAAGTCACAGTAGACTTTTGAAGTAGTCTGGGCTGGAAGTAGACTTCTCGATATCGTCATCCACTCCCGGGGGTCACGCTAAGGGCTCGGCGGCAGCAGACAGATTTCAGAGATGACTTCAGCGATCCTTGGAGGCCCCAGGCTCTTTGACCTCGTGTCTTTGCCACTTTCCCATCCAGATGGAGAATGAGTGTCTATAGCTTCTCCTTGAAGTTTCATCCAGGGCCAGGGGTCCCAGTGGGCAAAGGACTGGGAAAAGGGGACAAAGAAAAGTGCTTCTTTGTAAGCATTGTGCCCTGCGCGTCCCTCTTGTTCAATGTTTATGGCAAAGAAGGTACCTCAAAGCACAAATATACTTGCCCTGAGGAGCTCTGGGTAGGCAGGGATTTTAGTAAATGATGACCAGATGGGGGAAGGAGATTGGGGGCGGGGGGTCACTTGTGGTCCTGTTTGGGACACCGCCCCCCAAATCCCCGAGGGAATCAGCATGGTCGAGTTCCTCTGGAGAGCATGCCAGGACAACGGACCAGTTTAAATGGTCCACAGTGTCTCTCGCGTGGCTTTCAGGCCACAGGTCTGTCCTCTGGCTGCTTCCGTCACCTTGGTTGGGACAGCCGTCCTTGCCACGTGCTCCGGCACTCCAGACCCTTTATCCTTCAGATATGCCAAATCCTTCCATGTCTCGGCCTCTGCCTTCCCACCGGCCTGCGGAGTTCTTCCCTCAGGAGTCACTACTTTTATGACCTTCCTCTCTCTTCATTTCGGGGTCAGTTCAAATGTCACCTACTCAGAGAAGACTTACTGAAGCTTTATCTGAAGCTACTCTTTTAAATTCGATCCTCTCTCCCTGCTTTATCTTCTTTGATGTAACTCATTGGTACCTATTATAGATCATATCACATCACGTCACACTATACATATCTTTTTTTGTTTTTTGTCTTTTTTAATATACATACCTTTATTATCTGTCACCCCTACTGAAACGCACACTACCTAAAGGGGCATAAAAATATTTGTCGATAGACATACTATGCAAAATAAGTGAGAAAGAGGAAGACAAATACCACATGGTATCACTTATATGTGGAATCTAAAATATGACCCAAATGAACTTATCTATGAAACAGAAACAGACTCACAGACATAAAGAACAAACTTGTGGTTGCCATGGGTGAGGGGGGTGAGGGAGGGATGGACTGGCAGTTTGGGATTAGCAGATGCAAACTATTATACATAGAATGGATACACAACGAGGTCCTAATGTAGAGCACAGGGAACTAGATTCACTATCCGGTGATAAACCATAATGGAAAAGAATATGAAAAAGAATATATAGATCTATAACTGAGTCACTTTGCTGTACACCTGAAACTAACACAACATTGTAAATCAACTATACTTCAATTACAAAAAAAAAAACTAAAAAAAACCCAAAGTGAATTTAGAAAGAGCATAACAAGGAAATCAGAAATCTATAGAAAATAATTATAAAGCTCTGAAAGCAAACATAGTTTCTAAAATTAAAAAAAAATTTGTTGGTTGAAGAAATGATTTACAGTTCTGTTCATTCCTTACACCTGGATAAAACTTGACTGCACGTGGATGTACCTCTGCATGCAAAATCCATCAGCAATCACACATGCACCTTTTTCAATACATCTTTTATTCCTCCCATCGCATGGTAACCAGACTTGTAAATGGGTAATTACAGACTGAGAGACAAGCCCTGAAGGAGGGCAGGATCGACCTAGAGCAGAAGGCCCCTGGGTAGTGAAAAACAAGAGGAACGGCTTGACTGAGGGACAGAGAGAGGACGTTCCGAGGAGCCAGCATCTACCGCGTGGTCTCTCGGGGTTAAGACACGCACGTTCCCGTTTCCGGATTTGGGATGAGTCTGAGTATTGATAGCATCTCACCCTGCCTTTTGACCAGGTGGCAGCTGTGATGTACCGTCATTGCCTGCACACAGGAGAAATCCTCTGGTGTTTATATTCCTTTGAGAAAGGAATACGTGTCAATTGTCACCTGAAAACTTGCACTGACATCTCTCGTTAGACCAAGGAAGTGTCCACATCAAAAATTGCAGAATGAATGCAATTTCTTCCGTGACTGGAAAAAACCTTGCTGACAACGGAGGACCCACGATAAGAAACCCAGCGTCACCAGCACTCTGGTGGGCGCAAGGGATGAAAAACCAAGAAAGAGCACAGACACTGATGACTCGGAAGAGCTGGCCTCTCAGCTTGGAGAGATTGTAGAGGTACCATAATCAATCAATCGAGCATGTATCTTCATTTGTATGTAGGCACAAGAGCCATAAACAACCCAGTCCTACATCTAATTAAGCCTAAAAGAATGTCTTAGGATAAGTATAACATAACCATTCTGAATGTTAAGAAAGCATAGTGTCAAAATTTCGTGGGCAGGAATTTTGTGTTTCTTAAAATTACAGAAAACAGTGGAGCGTTTCAGAAGCGGTGAGATCTCGGATTTGCTGCAATACAGTAAAGTGAGTTTGAAGATCTGGGAGAAGAGCAGCGCCCAGCGACAGGGACAAGTGTTGGGGGGTGCCGCGTTCATGGGGGCGGGGGTTCCTGCAGGAGCAGATGTCACTCTGCAAGGGACAGCTCCTCCGAGATGGGCTCTTTTCTGCAACGTCACTGCACTGCCATCTTAATATCCCTTGGTGCCGTTTAAGTGTAAGAATTACTTTGCTACCGACGTTGAGAGAAAACACATGACAGATAGACACAATACTCGCTCTCCAAATTACCCCGAATAAATAAATAGAAGAATGTTCTAGGCACCTGAGGGATATGTAGGGAAGCGAAAAAGGCAAGTGCAAAGTAACAGCTGTGGCCGGGGCGGCGAGGGAGCTGTTTAGTTCTCTCTCCAGGTCATTGAGTAACTGTAGGCAGTAAATGAAATCGTCCCAATTTGTTTTCTCATGAAAATGTCAGCTTGAGCGCTTAAAGGAATTCTTTTCTTATGGCCCGAAAAAAGAACCCTTTTTTTTATTGTGTGGCCCTCGAGACAGAAGAGGCTTTTTGATCCTGTTCCATGTTTCCACATTGCTGGTATCCTTCAAACTGGCTTACCCAGGGGGCTGACACGTTTGTTTGGTTTAAGCCAGAGCTCCCACCAGGGCCTGGGGGGAGTGGGCTTCTTGGCTTCCCCTCCGCCTGCTGCCCAGGTGAGACCCATGGCCGCAAATGGCCCTTTCTTGGCAAGATGTTTTAATGGGATGGTGCATAAAAGGGATATGGCTACATAATTCTTGTTAATAAATGTCTTATTTAGTTACCTCACGTTAATTATTCACCAAGCAAAGACAGCTGTAACGTGTAGCTCTGGTGTGAACGCTCCTTGGGCTTTTTCTTTCTCCCTTTTGCCTTCCTCCCCTCTCCTTCCTCTGGACAGTTCTTTTCCAAAGAAGAGAGCAGAGACTAATATTTAGTCGTCCAGCTCCCGAGACAATGAGCAGCTATTACAGCTGGAAAGGATGTCAGAAATCACAGAAACGGGTGATTTCCAAACTGCTCTGAGGAGTCTGAAGGGTTTTCATGCCCAGTCTCTGGGAGGCGATCGAAGGCCCAGTGGGCAGGGCCTTCGCCCCTGCCTCTCTGCTTCAGCTCCCGTGGTTTGATTTTCGTTCCCCTTGCAACATATGCGATTCCTGGCACAGGTTTTGTAAGGAGAAAAAGACTGGAGTCTTGGGAAGGTCTGAAAACTGCTGATGCAAATCAGGCCTCTCATTTACAGGTGAGGACACTGATGTCCAGAGAGGCAGAGTGATTTGCCTAGGGTTGCACAGCTTCTTGGTAAGCGAGTCAGGACTGGGAGGCCTGCCCTCTCCCTGTTGCATGGCTCGGGGTGGAGAGAGGAGCCCTGAGAAAAGAGAGAAACTGGGAAGGAGGAAAGCGGTCGTGTGTTTCTGTCTCTCCGTGAGGCAGTGCAAGATGGTTTCTTGAGACGCCTCTCAGGCCACAGAAGATGGTATCTCCTTGTGGTCGCTGAGAACGATGGTGCAAGTGTGACCTGGCTCTGTGGACTCCGATCATCAGACAAAAATAGGCAGTGCCTGCTCTCGAGGCTTCAGGGTTTGTGAAGCTGCAGCTGTTTCCCAGTTTCACTGAAAATGACGTTTTCTCTATTTTTTTGTTTATTATTATTCTGAGGGGGTGAGTTTCTAGGAGAGATTTATGAAAATGTACCCCAATTTTACCATATTTCCCAGCAGTGTGAATTTAGTCTTTGGGATGGAGTCACATTTAGGTCTATTGACCCGGAGTAAGTTTTAAAGTGAATAATTAGACGTAAATAAAAATATTCAGTATATTTTTTTAAAGCATTGCCTTTGTTGTTCTTGTTAAAACAGTACAGATTTTTCAAAAGTTCAAAGAGTATTGTGGTAAGAGACTCTGGAAACCTACCTCTGCTCCTTACTAGCTGTGTGACATTGGGCAAGTCACTTAACCTCTCTGAGCCTCGAATGTCCTCCTCTGTAAAATGGTGATGATAACAATACCTTCCCTATAAGGTTGTTGTGTGCATTGAATGTGTTAATATATAAGCCTTTACAACAGTGCCCAGCGTGGGATTCTCTGTGCTTCATGAATCTCTCAACAATTCTAGAAAATTCTTGGTCTATATTGCTTAAAATATTGTCTCTTCCCCATTCTGTTGGGCCTTTTCCAAGACTCATAGCATGTCTTTTATATTTCCATTTCTTTGTCTCTGGAGGGTCTTCTGGATGATTTTTTTGGCTGTATCCTTCAGTTCACTGACATTCTGATGCACTCCATCCAGTATGTTTGTAACCCATTTGTGATAGAGACAGTTGACTGTACACAATATATCATCCCCTCCTTCTTCTGTATTAATACGATTGTAGTTGGACACCTGGCTACTCAGCTCCATGGAATTTCCCAGACTACTTTGCAGCTGGATGTGGCCAGGACCCTAAGCCTTCAATAGATGTGAGTGGAAGTGGTGTGGACAATGGGTGTGTCTCTTCCACACCTTGTCTCCTTCTTGTGAGATGAAAAGGTACTACTCAAAGGTCCATAAACTCATGGCTTACAATGGGATTAGTTTAAAAATGGAGAGAAAATCGTTTTGACCCTTTATAGCAATTCAACATTGTCACAATACCTAAGCACGTAATCATTTTGCAAGTTATTCATCTTTTTTTGTATTTTATAAAACTAATAGTTCGAAAAGGATTGGAAGAAAAAGAACTGTTCTGTCACCTGTGCCTGGGACCAGATGAGGTTAATGTCCTAGGGGATGGATGAGAAAGAAGATGGAAAGAACCTGTGGCCCTGAATGACCACATGGAGCAGGGCTGCCCGCCAACCTGGGCTGCTCACCTCAGTCTATGACATCAGAGGGAAATGAACCACCCTGTTCTTTAACGGATTGAATTATTGTCGGATCTCTTCTGGTGGCAGCTGAACCTTACCCACTGCATGTCCATCCGGTTTTTCATTCCGATGAGTCTACATTTTACTTCTAGAAATTATGTTTCGTTCTTTATTCAAATCTCTTTGGTTGTTTTTTTTAAAATAGATTCTCATTCCTTGATCGTGTGTGCAAGCCTCTGTTGTCTTTTAATCTTTCAACATTTGTTGAAATAAAGTCTTAAGCACCAAGATACAACAGATATGAACTTTCAAACAGAGGTGACAAATCACCAGAGGCAGATATTCATCAGGAATTTCTGAGAACTTGTTCTGCAACACTTAGATTCTTTCAGCCACTTTTAGAATAGAAAAGGATTCAGAGAGCTGGTGATGAAAGATCTCTGCCACAAAGAGCTCTTTAGAAAAATCGATATTGAGGGCTCCATCCTCTCTCCACCCCAGAGAGGGTCCTGCATCAAAATTGGTGCAGGCCAAAGGAAAAAAAAAAATAGTGGAGGGCAGAGCAAAGGCTGCCCGTGGAGACAGTGGACGTCTGGGTATCTGGGTAGACTTTGGCTAATTAGTGTAAACACTGGCTGACAATCTCTTTGTTTCTCTCTTCTGGAATTGGCCGAGGTTGAACATCATCAGAGCAGTGTGTATTAGTTTTCTAGGGCTTCCATAAAAAAGTACAACAAACTGGGTCCCTTAAAACCACAAAAATTTATTGTTTCATAGTTCTGGAGGCTGGAAGTCCAAATTCGAGGTGTCAGCAGGGCCAACCTCTTCCTTTCTTTTTTTTAAAAATACGTTTATTTATTTATTTTTGGCTGCATTGGGCTTTCGTTGCTGCCCGCGGGCTTTCTCTAGTTGCGTTGCTGTGCATGGGCTTCTCATTGCAATGGCTTCTCCTGTTGTGGAGCACCGGCTCTAAGCGTGCGGGCTCAGTAGTTGTGGCTCACGGACTTAGTTGCTCTGTGGCATGTGGGATCTTCCCGGACCAGGGCTCGAACCTGTGTCCCCTGCATTGGCAGACAGATTCTTAACCACTGTGCCACCAGGGAAGTCCCAGATCTTCTTCATTACTTCCAGCTTCTCATAGCTCCAGGTGTTCCTTGGCTTATGGCAGCATGACTCCCATTTCTGCCTCTGTCTTCAGTTTCCCTGGTATCTGTGTCTTCATGTCTTTCTCCTCTCTGTGTGTGTCTGTCTCCAAATATCCCTCTTCTTATAAGGACCCCAGTCATATTGGATTAGGGGCCCAACTACTCCAGTACAACCTCATCTTAACTAATTACGTCTGCAACAACACTATTTCCAAATAAGGTCATCTGTGGTGCTCGGGGTTAAGACTTCAACATATCTTTTGTGGGGACACAATTCAACCCATAACACGGAGAAAAAGTAAAGGGGGTGGAGTCACAAAAAGGATGAGAAATCCATCTTCTCAGCTTCTGCTTCCTATAAACCCCCCTGCTTTTTCTCTGCTCTATTGGTCTAGGTCCCTACTGGCTCAACAAAGTTCCGGTATAAACTTCCTCCTTCCAAGACTCTTGACCCTCCAACCTCCTGCCTGATTCTGTGCCCCGTTGCTGAAGACTGCCCTCCACTCCTACCCCCGATAACATGCCCCTGCTCTCCCTGCCCAGATCTGCTCACCTCCCTTGTTCAGCCGGGCATGCAGACAGAGTCACAGCCCTGACCCTCCTTCCACTCCCAGCAGCATACATATCTTTCCTCTTGGGCTTCGTTCCCAGCACACAATGAGCCTCACAAGTCCGGAAGCCTTGCCCCAGAGTTCCCTTCCTCCCTGACCTCCCTGATCAAACCATCTGCTGGAGAACTGTTTCCACATCTTAGATCTTAGCATCCTGGAGGAAACTGCTGGGGTGAGAAAGTTCTCACTGTAGATCTTGGGATGGTCAGTATTTTTCCTTCAGGGCTGGTGTGGCATGATATACATTTATCAAAGCACAGGAACTGGAGCTTACAAAGGAGAGGGATAGAGCTGGAGAAACAATGTGAGAAAATCCTGTGTGGAGTGAGTGAACTTCAACTGAGGACCAGAGTTCAAACTTCCTGCCTGATCAATCCTTTGTGTTTCTACAAAGTCACTAGTAAAACATAAGCCTAGTATGTCAGGAAAAAAGATACATCAAGCTTTTAGCTCAGGTTAACCCAGGAGCACTGATTAGCTCACTTAAGATGGTATTTCCCTGAGAAGATGCTCCCAGAAAAGGAAAACCATATATTCGGATGGTGAGAGC